>NW_024354500.1:15427431-15754318 GCF_902729225.1 Pteropus medius
CCCTCCCTTCTTTCCTCCTTCTATCTTCCCATTTTCTCTTTCTTTTTTTCTTTCTTTGTCTCTCATTCTTTCTTCAACAATTATTTATCAAGTATCTACTTTAGGCCTGTTATTCTTCTAAGTCATAGAAGTGTACATCAGTGCACAAAACAGTAAAAAATGCTGCCCTCATTTAGCTTACATTCTAGTGGAGCCAAGTTGCTCCCATAAATAAAGAAACTGCTGGCCAGAAGGATGAGCTGACAAAGGTTAGAGACTAACCAGTTGGATTGGTATGAATGTTGAGAAGTCTACTGCATTGGCCTAATATGTCTCAAAATATATTCTTGAGATCTCTTATAGATATCAAATCTTCGAGAATCTCAGAGTCTATAGTAAAGAAAAACCATGGCCTATTTCTACATAGCTACCTTATTTTCAGCTTCTTTGACAAAAAAATTAATATTTTAATGGTGTATAATACATAGTAATTATCAGACATATTTGTTTATTTTACGTTATAATATGTTGTTAGTAAAATTCAAGCTCATTTGCTTTCTTTGATTGTCATTTTAAATCCCAGACCTAGCACTTATTTTGGTTAATTATGTAAAAATAATTTAATGTTTTAATCATAGACTGCATGATATACTATAATGATAATCTTTCAATACCCATTTCATTAAAATTTTATGTTGCACACAAGACCTATAAGTCACTGCTGCTATAGCAAATCATTTCATAACTTTATTTAATAACAATGTCTGGTGGTGATTTTCAATTAAATTGAATCACTCATAATACATCAGAGTAAATGTATCTGAACAAAGTGTTGCTAATTTCACTTGTACTGTGTCTTCACAATCATGCTAGAGTAAAGTTTTGCCTCAATTACCACAAAATCCTGACTCCCATCAGAGTAAAGCAACCTGTGAATAGCCCAGAATTAAACAGTAAATTTTTTAAGGATAGAGTATATCATTATTTTGTATGCCTAGAGCACTAAAATAATGGTCTGTGCTAAGTACTCATGGAAAAAGTTGAGTTCCAATAAGTATTTCTTCATGCTGTGGTCAATCGCAATAATCTTTTGGGGACTTTCTGGTCAAAGCAGAGAGAGCAAGAAGGAATCCAAAGATTTCACATAATAATCTAAGAAAAAAAATAATGATTTTACTTTGAAACATTAGTGGGCTACAAGCTTGTACAATGTGTAACTGCTTTGCTGCCATTTGCTTTCTGTCACTGTCATATCACATTTAAAGCAATGGTGAAGAGGGCAGAAAGTGGCATGGTTAATTTTTTTCTCTAAAATATCTATGTCATGTACCCTTACTACATGTCATTGAATAATTTAACCCTTATAGAAATGCTAGGAGGTTAATACTATGAATTCTGTCTTACAAATAAGGAGTCTCAGCTCACAAAATTTAACAAATTTACCCAAAGTGCTACGCTATTTACCAGTCTAGCCTGCAGTGAAGAACATCAGAACATAGCACATATGCTGTTTGTTTCAAGAACCTATAAGTTAATTTAAAGGACAGTTTACCTTAAAAAAGAAGAAAGTCTATTTGAGAAGAAAAATAATCATAATAATAATTCTACTTTTGTAAAACTGAAAGGTAAAAACAATATTAAAATTAGCAATTAAGAAATTAATCTTACCTCCAAAAATAAGAACAAGCCCAAATAAACAACATAATGCTTCATCTTAAAAAACCAGAAAAGGAAGAGGCCTAAAGTCAGCAGAAGGAAAGAAATCATTAAAATTAGAGCAGAAATAAATGAAATTGAAAACAAAATATATAAATGAATGAATGAATGAATGAATGAATAAATAAATAAATAAATAAATACAAAAAAGAGCTGGTTCTTTGAGAAGGTTAATAAAATTGACAAACCCTTGGCTAGACTCACTAAAGAAAAAAGAGAAAAGACACAAATAAACAAAATCAGGGATGAAAGAGGGGAAATTACAACAGACACTGCAGAGATACAAAGGATCCTACAAGAACACTATGAAAAAGTACATAGCACCAAATTCAATAACCTAGAAGAAATGGACCAGTACTTGGAAAAACACAACCTTCCTAGACTGAATCAAGAACTGGAAAATCTAAATAGACCAATCAGCAGTATGGAAATTGAAACAATCATCCAAAACCTACCAAAAAGTAAAAATCCAGGACCAGATGGCTTCACCAGTGAATTCTACCAAACATTCAAGGAAGATTTAATACCTATTCTCCTCAAACTCTTCCAAAAAAATCAAAACGAAGGCAATATTTCTCAACTCATTTTATGAGGCCAGTATTATCCTGATACCAAAACCTGGTAAAGATAACACACAAAAAAAGAAAACTACAGACCAATGTCTCTCATGAACACAGACACAAAAATCCTAAATAAGATACTAGTGAACCGAATACAGCAACATATTAAAAAGATTATACACAACAATCAAGTGGGCTTCATTCCAGGGTCACAGAGAGAAATAGAACAAAAAAATCAGATTTGTATGGAAGCACAAAAGATCTCAAATTGCCAAAGCCATTCTGTGAAAAAAGAATGAGGCTGGAGTAATCACTCTGCCTGACTTCAAATTATACTACAAAGTGACAATAATCAAAACGGCATGGTATTGGCAGAAAAATAGACACATGGATCAGTAGAACAGAATCAAGAGTCCAGGAGTAAATCCATTTTTACACGGGCAAATAATTTTCAACAAAACAAGCCAAAAATATACAGTGGAGAAAGGAAAGCCTCTTCAATAAGTTGTGCTGGGAAAATTGGAAAGCCACCTCAAAAGAATGAAACTAGACTGTTGTCTATCACCACACACCAAAATTAAGTCAAAATGGATTAAGGACCTGAATAGAAAACCTGAAACAATAAAATGCATAGAAGAAAAGATAGGAATGAAACTCGAGGAACTTAGACTTAAAGAGGATTTTATGAATTTGACCTCAAAGGCAAGGGAAGTAAAAGCAAAAATAAATGAATGAGACTACATCAAACTAAAAAGCTTCTCCTCAGCCAAAGAAACCATCAACAAGGTAAAGAGACAACCATCGGAATTAGGCCCCCTTATTGGGGCCTAATTGCTTGTAAATATATACAAAGAACTCATACGACTCAATAACAACAAAAAAACAATTCATCCAATAAAAAAATGAGCAGAGGACCTGAACAGACACTTCTCCCTAGGGGATATAAAAATGGCCAACAATATATGAAAAGATACCCAACATCGCTAGCTATTAGAGAAATGCAAATCAAAACCACAATGAGATACCATCTCACACCTGTTAGAATGGCTATAATCAACAGGACAAGTAACAACAAATGTTGAAGAGGATGTGGAAAAATAGGAACCCTCATCCACTGCTGGTGGGATTGCAATATGGAGATTCCTCAAAAAACTAAGAATTGATCTACCATATGATTCAACAATCCCTCTACTGAGTATTTACCCCAAAGACTTGAAAACCCACATCCGAAAAGATATTTGCACACCCATGTTCATAGCGGTGTTATTCACAGTGGCCAGAATATGAAAGCAATCGAAGCATCCTACAATAGATGATTGGCTAAAGAAGCTGTGGTACCTACATACAATGGAATATTACTCAGCCATAAGAAGAGATGAAATACTACCATTTGCAGCAACATAGATGGATCTTGAAATAATCATACTAAGTGAAATAAGCCAGACAGAAAAGGTTGAAAATCACATTATATTAGTTATATGTGGGATATAAATTTAAGAGCAACAAATGAACAGGACAAACAAACAGAGACTCATGGACATGGACAGTGGACTAGTGGTTTCCAGATAGGAGGGAGGATGAGGGAGAGGGAAAATAAAAAAAATAAAATGTTAAAAATAAAACAAATAAAACAATAAAGAAAAAATTTAAAAAATTACACTGTGATTTCACCTCATACCTGTTAGAATGGCTATTATTAAGATAAAAAATAGTGTGTGGAGAAAAGGGAACTCTCTTACATTTCTGGTGGAAATGTAAATGGGTATAGCCAATATGGAAAAGACTATGGAGTTTTCTCAAAAATTAAGAATAGAGCTACTATGTGACCTGGCAATCTCTTTTCTGGATATCTACCTGAAAAATTTGAAAACACCTATTTTTAAAAATATATGTAGCCCTTTGTTCATTACAGCATTATTCACAACAGCCAAGACATGGAGACAACTTAAGTGTCCTACAACAGATGATTGATAAAGAAGATTGGTACATATATGCAATGAAATATTACTCAACAATAAAAAATGATAAAATATTTCTATTTGTGACAAGGTGGATGGATCTTGAGAGTATCATGTTAAGTGAAATAAGTCATACAAAAAAGGACAAAAACCCTATGATTTCACTAATATGTGAGATATAAAACAGGAAGCAACAAATAAACAAAACAAATTCATAGACACTGATCATAGTATAATGGTTACCAGAGAAGAAGGATGTTTGGAGGAAGATGAAGAGGGTAAAGGGGGTCAAATATATGGTTACAGAAGGAGACTAGACTTTGGGTGGTGAGCCCACAAGACACTGTACAGCTGATATAGAATTGTACACCTGAAACTCACATAATGTTATTAACCAACATTACACCAATAAATTTAAGAAAACAAACTGCCAATGACTATTTATTTGTATGTTTGTTTATCATTTGGATTTCCTTTTTGTGAATATAAAATGCCATTTAAATTGCCATTTTTCTATTGGATTTCTGTTTTTTCATATTGATTTGTAGAAGCATAGAAGTTCTTTATATATGCTGAATGCTAACTTTTTCTTATGAGTTTTCTTACTCCACTTTTTAGCTTCTTTTTGCTGTCTTTTGATAAATGTACATTCTGATTTAATCAATGTAGAATTTATCAGTTTTCCCTTTATGTTTAATGCTCTTTCTGTCTTGTCTGAAAATGTCTTCCCTCCCTGAGGTAATTAAAAAAAAATTCTATATCATATTCTAAAAGGTTTATAGGTTTGCCTTTTACATTTAGGAAATTAATATACCTATAATTAAGATTTGTTTTAGTTGTAGAATATTGTCAGTAACCATTCTGGAAAATAGAAATCACTCCAGGTACTTCAATAAAGCATTTAATTAGAGAATCTATTAGAAAACTGTTAGAAGGACTGAAGGAGCAAAAAGAAAACAGAGGAGGTCTCTAGAGAAGCAAAAGTGAGAAGGAATTTTTACCCAGAGAACAGGAAGCTGCCTAATATCCCTAGGTAGAAGTCTATAGTTCATAATCAATAGAGCCAGTGAAGGTTATTGCTGCTACTGCTGATGTTGGAATTGAGCAAGACACTAGGAGTTCACCCTCCTTCTGATGCTGCTGAGACCTGCAGCAGCTGACAATCACCTTCAATCTCCTGCCATTACATTGATGTCATTTTTCAGGAGATGCATGAGAGAAGAAAAGATATAGTCTACTCTCTTCCTGTTTTCTAATTTTCATCTAGTGCTTCTCATTGGAAGAAACTCACAATGGACACTATCAGGCATTCATGTGAATTCCCAGTATCCATTACCATTTATTGAGGAGACAATTCCTTATACACTTCTCTGCTGTGCCATCATTGTTCTACAGTGTGTTCAAAGACTTGAAATTTTGATCGATATTTCTTTGATGCTATACATTCATTTGGATAGAATTGAGCCCTATAGTATTAAATCTTTCAAATGATGAATGTAATGTTCTCTGTTTGTTATTTCTCAAAAGAGTTTTTAAATTTTTCCTGTAGAGGTGTTACACATATTGGTTAAGTTTACTTGTATGAACTTTAATTTTTTTATGCAATTAAAAATATCTTTTTAATATTTTTTCTATTTGTTATTGTTATGCAGAAATATAATTGATTTTGATATTTATTTTGTATATAGTAAACTTGCTATATGCTCCAATCAATTCTAATAGTTTACTGAACTTTTAAGCTCTTCAAATGAAAACTTAAAAATATGTAAAAACCTCTTTAATTAATTCGAATTGTTTACCTAACTTTTCAGCTCTTTAATATTGTTGTGATTTAACACTAAAAACATTTTATCTACTTTTGTTATTGTTTTCCTTGATAGGGTTAATTTGAATGGCCTAGTCTGTTTTTACTGGAAATGAAGTTTCTGATATTTTATTTAAGAAATTTCTTATGATTTGTAAATGCTTGATGACTTAAAGTTTAATTGAGAAATTCTATTTTCTATTCTATTTGGAGGATTATGGAAATATTATCACTCTATAATCTGGTCAAGTTCTATTTTTTTAGTAGAATAAAATGTGTTTAACAGAGTATTATGATGTCCTATTCTTTAGAATTTAATTTACCCAGTTTTATTCTGTTTCTATCTGTCTCTTCCTAATCTCTCACTTTTCATGATATGAATCTACTCTCCTGATTTTAGAAATTACCTATGAAATACCACAGTTGAGATAGTTGTACAGACATTTTCTGAACTATGATTATGCATAATAAAAGTCACAGATGTATCCTTATCCATTGGTAGAAAAAAACCAGTTGGATTTTATATTGATTTCATATAAACCTTTTTAATTCTCCTATTTCACTTAGATTTAATGCTGATACGTTTTTCTTTGTCCTGATATACTTTTTAACATTTTCTCTTTTTACTTTCTTTCCTAAAATATATCAGCAATCGTATCATGCATTTGAGATCTTTGTATTATCTCAAGAAACTGAGATCTTTCAAAAGAGAAATGCGTTATTAAGAAATAAATCAGAAAATTTTATTTTGACTACAGTTTATATTTAAGAATATGGTGTGTTCTTTCCAGAGGTAATAAAACAATATATTTACAGTTAACTTACTATTACCATTCAGCTATCCACAGTTGACATTAAAAACATCAGTCAAAGCTACCCATTAGTTGTCAGATTATGATAAATCCAGAAAGCAGTTCTTAAGTTAGCAATGACTTCTTCTGACATATCTGCTCTTCAGCTTGTTCAATCCATTCTCACATCGGACATGACATTGACATTGTGAGAGATAATAGACATGCTGTGATCATTTACTGAAGCTTCTGAATTAAAATAACAACCTAAATATATATATAGGGAGGAACTATTTATCTAAAGATTAAAATGCATTATAAAAACAAGTCAGAGAAGAGTTTATCTTGCCTGAAAGATTGTTTATTGAATCATCTCCTAAGAGAAGAAGTTTTGTGTACAAAATCATAAGCATGCGATATTGATACCACTAACCCACTACTGTTGTTGTTTATGCTTCTTTGAGCCTCTCAGTTCTATTGCCCAATGTAATTTTGTCCGAAAAAAGGATTCCCTCTTGGAGTTTCTGAGCCAATTCCAGTATTTAAAAACCTGTTTTACTTATTAGAGCCAGCAAATAAATTAATAAAATAATTTTATTAATTTATTTGCTGGCTAAAATACCAAATTATAGTACAATTTGCTTGTTTATTATTAAAATTCCATCAGCTTTAGCTGAATTTTCAACATCAATGAGTTACAATTGGTGTGTTCTCATTGACGTTTGCACCCCAATTAACTGCAGTGTCCAGCACAGAGGAAAGGTTAGTTGGAATCATTAATGGATTGGCTTGGCCATATTTCCTACCTAAATTCCTTCAAGATGTGTATTCATTGCAGACAAGTGTCTTCCCTTGAAGCCACAATGGATCTTTCATTATTTCCATTACAGGAATTGTGAGAAGATAGAAGCAGCATTTTCCTAAATGGTGACATGACATCCAAAGGTAGCTCAAGTTTTTAAAAGAAGCATCAGAATATTTCACCCCAATTCTGAGGCTAAAATGAAATTCAATAAACTTCAGTAGGTGAACACATGAAATTAAAGTTTTGGTTAAGTTTATTAAACTGTATTTCCTGGATGTCCTATGATTATTTTAGAAGGAATTAACTTATTTTGGCTATTTATTGTACTTTCTTAAATTCAGGGTATGTTTCAGTCTCCTATATTAAAAATATATAGAAAAATAAGTGAACATGTCTTCTCTGAGTGAGACTTATGGTGCATATAACTAATGATAAATATATCTCAAAAACCTCCACTTCCCAATAGTACAATATCTTAATTCCTCTCTATCAGTATAGGAAAATTGAATTGCCATTTCTGTTATCTAAGTCAGTAGTTCTCATCAGGTGCTCTTGCACCACCCAGGAGACAGTTTAAAATGTCTGAAGACATCTTTTTATTTTTATTAAAAATTATTAAGGAGACATTGATCAACAAAACCCAATAAGTTTCAAGTATATATTTGAACAGTATGTCGTATATATTTTACATTGTGTGTTCACCACCCAGAGTTAGATTTTCTTCCATCACCAAATAGTTGACCACTTTTACCCCTGTCTACTTTTCCCTTTCCGCCTTCCCTCTGGTAACCACTAATCCACTGTTCATGTCCATGAGTCTCTATTTGTCATGTTCATTTGTTGCTTTTAGGTTTATATACCACATATGAGTGTTATCATGTGGTTTTCAGCTTTTTCTGTCTGTCTTATTTTGTTTAGCATGATTCTCTCAAGATCCATTCATGTTGTTGCAAAGGGCAGTATTTCATTTTTTCTTATAGCTGAGTAATATTCCATTGTATATGTATACTACTTCTTTATCCAATCATCTATCATAGGATATTTCAGTTGCTTCCATGTCCCTACCTCTGTGAATAATCCTGCATAAACATCAGGGTACATATGTTTTTGTGGATAAATGTTTTCAGTTTTTTTGAGTAAATACCCAGAAGAAGGATTTCTAGATCATATGGTAATTCAATTCATAGTTTTTTGAGGACCCTCAATACTGTTTTCTATAGTGTTTATACCAATTTGCAAACAATGCCTCTGATAAGGGCTTAATATCCAAAATATACAAAGAACTCATACAACTCAATAACAACAAAAAAATCAATGATCCAATTAAAAAATATATAGAAGACCTGAACAGACACTTCTCCCAAGAAGGCATAAAAATGGCCAACAGACATATGAAAAGATGCTCAGCTTCACTAGCTATTAGGGAAATGTAAATCAAAACCACAATGAGATACCGTCTCACCTGTTAGAATGGCTATCATCAACAGGAAAAGTAATAACAAGTGGAGAAGATGTGATGAAGACATCTTTGATTGTCACAAATGGAGGTGAAGTACTACCTAGACACCAATGTAGAAACCAGAGATGCTGCTAAATATTCTACAAGGTACAGGACAGTCCCAGACAATATGCCATTAGTGCCGAGAAGATCCTGTTCTAGGTTCTTCAGCATTATGTTGAACAGATTGAAGACCACTAAGCTACTGAAAGCTGTTTATAGGCTCCATTGCTTTAAGTAGAGGTTAATATATTGAACAAAGAGACCATCGATAGGAACACAATTTAATTAGTTCTCAATATAATACATAGAGGAGAAGTAGGAAGTCTGTTTTTATCATCTGTGCCACAGCAGATAATCCCCTTCCACTAACCAGATATTCACGGGGTCGAGAAAAACACCTAAAATGGCAGAATGATATTGAAATTTAGATCTGTCTGAACGTAAGGCTCTATACTTTAGAACTTTTGGTTGCTATATAGTCTCTTTTTTAGGTGTTTTCATTCAGGGGTGTTCCCTAGCTATGGCGATTGAATAACTTTCTAGTCTTTATTTTCTCTCATAGCTTAAAAGTATCATTCAATATTAGCAGTTGTTCTGTTACACAAGTTCACTACCAAATCTTATGCTACACATATGAGGGAAAGAACATACTAAAAGGATTGCAATAGAAGTAAATAATACTTTTTAAGGGTAAAATGTTAAAATAGTTTCAAACAAGGAGTTGAAAATAAGATTCTGTTATTTCTGCTACCTTTTCTAGGAACAATTGTGCTATAAATGGGGGAAAGTATAAGAAGCTTCCAGTTACTAACTTGGAAACAAGTCTGCCTTTCTGCTTGAAAGCTATGCTGACTTATATTCTCTAGTAGCTGGGCTCCCTGTCTCTGAAATCGAATATTTTCATTATGAGAACCCTTGGTCCCTAAACTCAATCTCCACGATGCCAGAACCCTGCTTGTTTGTGTTTACTGATTATAGGCCACTTTCCTGACTGGATTTACATGCTAAATCTTAGATTCTGCTTTGATCTCTGCTTATTTGTTCTTATCCTTTTTTATGCATTTAAGCTAATCTTTCTGTCACAGACCCAATTTTTATATTCTCAGTGGCTTTCCCTTGGAATAATAGCCTTCTACACTTACTTTTCTGCTATATACACACTTAGTATTTCATTCACACATACATTTCCTATTCATAGTCTACATTGGCTCTTTTGTCAATAGTATATTTAATAAATTTGATTAGAACTGTATCACAAAAAACATCATGATAAATTTTATTTTATTTTTTTTACTATCGTTATTTTTTTTCTTTTCCCCAGCTTTATTGAAATAGACGATTAGTTGCTTGTATTTACATTGTACAATTCAATGAGTTTTTTTCAATTATAGTCGGCATACAGTAAATACTAGTTTCAGTGGTATAGCCTAGTGATCAGAGATCCACATAACTTGCAAAGCAGTCACCCCACTAAATCTAGTACTCCTCTTCCCCCTTACATATTTATTACAACATTATTAACCATCTTCTCCATGCTACACTCTATATCTCCATGTGTATTCTGCAACTATCCATTTATACCTCTTAATCCTTTTGCCTTTATTTTCCCATCCCTCATTGCCCTCCCATCTAGTAGCCCTTAAAATATGAGTTTATTACTGCTTTTGTTGTTATTGTTTATTTTGTTCTTTAGATTCCACATGTATGTGAAATCATGTGATCTTTGTCTTTTTCTATCAGACCCATTTCATTCAGCACAATACTCTCCAGGTCCATCAAGGCAATATCTTTTCCATCCACTCCTTTTAGTATGTGTGTGTCTTTTAATGTGAAGTGAGTCTCTTGTAGGCAGCATAAGTATGGGTCTCGTTTTCTTATCTTGTTTTCAGCCACCCTATCTTTTGGTTGGAGCACTTAATGCTTTTCCATTTGAGATATTTGTTGATGGTAATGTAGTTATTTACCATTCTTTATTCATGTTTTTGTTACATGTTTTTTCTTCTTAAAGAAGTCTCTCCAACATTTCCTATAATACTGGCATGGTGTTGATAAATTCCTTTAGCTCATTTTTGTCTGGGAAGCTCATGATAAATGTTAAAAAGTAGGACTTTTACAAGCCATAGTCTTTGTTTATAATAATTCAGTTAATACAAAATTAACAAATTAGAAAAGATTAATCCCTTTAACATTAAATTCATGAATAAAAAATGAACAGAAAATAGAAGAAATTTAAGTTACATAGAAATTAATGAAAATATGAATAATTTGTATGAATATCAATTTCCATAGCTAAAGCTTAGACTAAAATATGACTTTAAAAGCTTTAATCGAAAAACAAAGATTGAAACAAATCAGCGAAAACTTAAGTAGAATCATACCAAAAATACAACTAAAATAATTTTGGAGAATAGACATAGTAAAGATAAATTCTGAAATTAATGGAATATAAAGTGAAAGATTAAAACTTATTGACTAAACTATAAAAGTAATTCTCCAAAGAAAGACAAAAAATATGAACAGATAATTCATAAAAAAATATATTATAAATGTAAATGTAAAGCTCATAATTGAATGCACATGATGAGATTGTTTTTTCACCTAGCAGTTCAGCAAAATATTTTTTAAAATATCATTTTTAGTGAGGTTGAAAGGAATAGGCTATCTCCTATGTCTTCAGTTGAATATAACTAGCTAGCAATACTTGGTGCATCAGATAGGATTTTTTCTGAATAAAAAAATAATCATATCCTTTTATCCATCAATTTCTTTTTTTAGGGATCCATCTTACAGAAACGAATGCATGACTATGCAATCAGTACCTACCTTAAATTCAGATCACAGGAGGCCCTGCTTCTGGCCCTGTCCTTACCAGGGGTTATTCCTGCCTTTCTTTCCCTATGGGGTGGATAGTTGTTGGGGTCAAGAAGTCATTCCAACATGGAGCTTGCAATTCCCCTGCTCCCATCCTGGATCACATTCCATATACTCAGGACTCAGAATTCTCTGCCAAATGATGCAAGTCACTTCCAGGTTCTGAATGGATCTTCTGCCCAGTTTGTTCTCTCTCAGCACCTCTAGGCTAAAGGAGTGGCCAACTGGAGGGTATTTGAGAGAAGAGAGTCTATCAGAAGAGTGCAGGTGGAGTGAATGTTAGGCCTGGAGTGTCCACATGTGACAACACAAGGCAAATTGTGTGATAGGACTGTCCCCAAAGTGGACTGAGAACTGGGTCAGATGGAGGGCAAATAGATGGAAACTAAGACATCTGAGAAGTGGAAATTTCAAATTGATCTCCCAGGTCATTATGAGTGTATATTTGTTAAAGGAGGAAGATAGAATTTATTTTATTTAACAACTTGTTAGTTTAATACATTTAAGTATTTAGATATGATATGTGACCCTCCATTTGTACTCTCTCCTCTGGCCAACAAATGTATACAATGACATAGATTTGAGAATATTTTTTGCAGCATTTTTTTTTTTAATTAGTAAGCTAATTTGCCATTAAAGGAGTAGTGATTAAATAAAATACAGAAAGCATAAACTATAGGACAAGCTGATTTCTATACCCCTCCCCTGGTCTACTCCACTATTACACACCATAGGAATCAGCACAGTCACTCACTGTGTTATTCACTCACCAGAAATTTTTCCTTGATTCTACCTCAGTGTTAGTAATTTTTCTTTGTCTTCACTGCTGCAAGAGTAGGTACTATCTCTTCTCATAAGGAACATTCAGATAGCTTCTCAACTGGTTTCCCACTTTTCTCTTTCTCCAATATATATCCCAAGTAGCAGTCTAAGTGCTCTTATGAAAACTAAATCAGATCATATCACTTCCTGCCTAAAAGTCTTCCGTGGCTTCCCATTGTTTTGCAAGCAATATCCATACCACCTGGGTGACTACAGACCCCGAATAACAGCTCTCTGACAACCTCTCCCATATAATCTCCTCTCTCCTCCTTGCTCACTGTGATCAAGCTTAAATGTCCTCATTTCAATTCATCACACATTCCCTTTCCTACCTTAGGAGCAGCACAAAGCTATTCTTTTTGTTGGAACTGTTCTCCCTGCAAAACCTCACATGACTTCTTTTCTCTGCAGTCTAACTTTAAATGGTACATCCTTAAAGTAGTTCTGTCCATTTTCCCTTAGTAATTTGATATTCAACATTCTTCTAAGTTTGTACTCATGTAATTACTTATATGTTTAAATGCTTATTATCGTGTTTCTCACTAGACTTAAGATTCATGTTGTTATCATCCATCTCTGCTCACATAGTGTACTGCCAAAAGTAGGTGGTTAACAAGAATTCATTGACTGATGAATGTAAGATGAGACAGTTTAAGTGTTCAGGAAAGGTATCATACATGTATGAAAGATTTCCACAGTCTTATATAAATAGTGCCTCATTAGAATAGTTATTAAATGTCTTTTACAAGCACTGAAGTCCATGTGACAAAATATAATCACTTGGAAAACATAGAAGAAAAGATCAAAACGAACTATTTCAGACCCCGTTATAGTGGCTCAATGAATTATTTCCAGTGCTACTTTTTTTCTACTGGCTATCTTAGATTATAAACAAGCAAGGAGTATTCTAGACTGAAGTCTACCTCCTGTGATCTCTAGAAATGGGGACAAAATTATTATGGAATATGTAAGGCTATTCTTTTTAACTCCTTCCTCCTTCCCACTCTACCTTGCTCTCTTTTTCCTTCCTCTTTTTTTTCTCAAATAATAGATGAGTCAAAGAACTACTTCTTCTATTATTTATAACATAGTGCATGTTGATAAATCAGAAACCCAAATAGAATCCATATATAGGCAAGTAACTGTCTTAGAATATTTAATTCTTTATCAAGAATGAGAATAGGATGTCTAAATTTATAAGACCTTTCTGATATGTGATTTGGAACAAGGAAGATATGAGTGATAGAGGAGAAGAAATGGCAGAAAGAAAACATATTTCAAAGAGACTTGGAGACTCATTGAATATAAAAGATAAAAGAGAGAGAATGGTTAAAGATGATTCTAAGTCTACTAAACAGTTAAGATCTATGGATTTCTTTGGTCTATGGACTTCTTTGTGTGTAAATTATACCTTAATGAATTTTTCTCAAAAATTTAAAAAAAAAAAAAAAAAAGGTGATCTGTCTTCAAACATGATCCAGTAGTCAGAAAGGCTGAAATGCAGGGCTGAAGTAGCTCAGTATTAAATATCTAACATCTGCTTAACATGGATTCTTTGATTGCAAGTTATTTAGGTTTGCTTAAATAATCTTGATCTCTCACTCCAGTTATTATATGGGGAAATAAAGACAGGGACATAGACGGCAATGCTCAAAAAAGAATTCTTAATGTAAGAAGTAAAATAAGCCTGTCAGGTGGAAGGAAAATTTTCTAAGTTAGATGTGACACTAAAATTATATTCATGGGGACAAGGAATAAGAGGAAACACCACCTTCCATATATCTTTAATAAGGCAATGATGTCGTATGGCTTATCTTCATGAAGATTAATTTTCACTAAATATAAAGTTTATTTTAGGAGAAAATTTAAAAACAAAACCATTTTGAGAAATTTTAAATGCGTTTCTCTTAGGAGTGTTATAATCTAGTTTTTAAATTAAGCTGAATGTCAAAAGAAAACTGAAAATAGCCTACTGATATAATAGAATTGGCAGTAATGGCAGAAAGCTTCAATCATGAGAAGCCAGTTTCTCTCATTACAGCAGCTTTAGGAATTATCACTGACATATCCATTTTTCTATATTACTTCAACATCTGGTTTACAGGAAACATTATAATTTGTCTGTCTTGCCAGTAGACAGAGCTAATCAGTAATTTAAAACTAGTGAAGGAGAAATTTTGAAATATCACAAGAGTTTTCCATTTTTAATAATGCCTTTTATAATTTCTAAAACAAATTCCATTTATGTTTTGTTGTATGAAACATAATGGATTTATATGGGATATGGTTATCCTGCTCTAAAAATGTATTTTTAGAACATATAATCTATGACAATTCATGTGTCAAAGATCTCTGTGTCTCAAGTGACTTGGATTACGTATTGGAATTTATTACATTTCTCTTAGCTCCAGCCCTAACCTTTAGGCAGTTGTGTTTCCCCCTTGCAAATATTTGAAGACCAAAAGTTTTAATGCCCAAAATTATATTACAGTCTATGTAAGGACATGCCTGGCCTCCTTGACAATGACAGTGGGTTACTTTCTGCAGTCCCATCCCTCTACCTTGGTTTTTGTTTCTGGAATCAATGGTGTGGTCTTAGATTCATTCAGAGCTAGGGTTACCATATGTTCCCAGTTTGTCCTTCTAGTTTCCATTTATATATCTTGTTTGGCATCCTATCTAGTTAGTGCTCTTTTTTTTTTTTTTTCCCTCAGAAGTCTTCTGGTTTGGATGATAAGCTATACGGTCACCCTATTACTAGCTGAGTAGGTGAATATGGAATTTCTTACTGAGTTCTCTTCTTCCCAAATGCATGTATCCCTCATATTACTTTCTCTCAAAAATGTTGTTTTAAAATTTCCGATCTGTCTCTTACCTTTGTCAGGGACTGAGGACCAGATCCACTAAAGTTGGGGTTTCTTAGGCTTGAGAGTTGATAGTTCTCAGCCAAGGCAACCAATGAGGCGAGAAATGAAGAAACTAGAGCTAAAGTTGTACAGGAAAGCTATGATGCAAAAAGCCAGCAGGGGAGACTTTAAGACAACAAAAACAAACAAACAAACAAACAAACAAACAAACAAACAAACTCTTCTGAAATTAGAGTCCACAGTCCAGAATTTGGTCCCAGAAATGACGACAAATACAAAACAGATGAAATTTACTATGGTTTTAAGCTAGACAGATGCTGTTAAACATCTTTTTATATATTTGTTGGTCATTTGTATGTCCTCTAGGGAGAAGTGTCTGTTCAGGTCCTCTGCCCAGTTTTTGATTGGATCACTTGTTTTTTTATTGTTATTGAGTTGAATCAAAACCACAATGAGATACCATCTCCCACCTGTTAGAATAACTATAATCAACAGGACAAGTAATAACAAATGTTGGAGAGGATATGGAGAAAAAGGAACCCTCATACACTGTTTGTGGGACTGCAAATTGGTATAGCCACTATGGAAAATAGTATGGAGGTTCCTCAAAAAACTAAGAATTGATCTACCATATGATCCAGCAATCCCTCTACTGGGTATTTATCCCCAAAGACTTGAAAGCCCATATCTAAAAAGATATTTGCACACCAATATTCCTAGCAGCATTATCCACGCTGGCCAGGACATGGAAGCAACTGAAGTGTAGTATGATAGATGATTGGCTAAAAAGCTTTGGTACATATATACAATGGAATAATACTCAGCCATAAGAAGAGATGAAACACTGCCATTTGCAACAACAAGGATGGACCTCAAGATAATCATACTAAGCGAAATAAGCCAGACAGACAAAATTGAAAATCACGATATCACTTATATGTGGGATATAAACCTAAAAGCAGCAAATGAACAGGACAAACAGAGACTCGTGGAATGGACAATGGACTAGTGGTTACCAGAGGGTAGTGGGAGAGGAAGAGAGGGGAAGTAGATGGGGTAAAAGTGATCAAATATGTGGTCACAGAAGGAAATCTAACTGTGGGATATGAACACACAATGTAAATATATATATGCCTTACTGTTAAAATGTACAGCTGAAACCTGCTGGATTTCATTAACCAATGTCACCATCAAAAAATAACTTAAATAAATAAATAAATAAATAAATAAATAAATAAATAAATAAATATCGTATACATGTGATTAAAAAAAAGAAAAGAATGCTCTGTTTGAGGACTCTTTTTAAATGACCCTGACAGTGTGTCACTTGGGGTTTCATTTTTGCTTAAAAGGCAGAGATTGTTTGTGTAGTGTTTGTTTTAAATGCATCATCTCCTTGATAAATCCACGTATTCTTTAAAAGCCTGTAGATTTACCTTTTTGTAAAACTTTCTTAGTGAGCCTCATTTTCCAAAGTCTTCTGCTATATGGTTATTCAAGTCTTCTGCTATATGATAATTTAGTTTGTCATCTTTGTTATATTGTTTAATTGTCCTTGGGCAAAGAAAACAGTTTTCTGAACTAAGAGTAAAAGGATTCTATCATATAAACGCTCCCTCTCATTTTGATATTGATTGCGAATCAACAGACAGGATGATTTATCTAAGTCTAGTGACCTATTATTGCCTTCAATCCTCCATGTCATATTTCTAGTCCTATTGGTTCCATAGCTCACCTACTCAGTCCTGGGACTTGTACACAGAGAAGGACGTGAGGATCTCTTTCTAAATGCCAGCTCTGCCCCAGATATGCTCCTTGATTTTCATAATTAACTATACCCCAAAACTTCAGTTTCCTTTCTTTCTCCTTTCCTTCCTTTTCTCTCTAAAAAAAAAAAACCTGTTAGTTTATAAATTGAATATTTTTCTCTATTTATCCTTATACTGATTATAGCAGCTAGAATTAAAAGAATTTCTGCTATGACCACAAAACATTGATCAGAGTTTGTATCTAGCCATTATACTTTCTTTACAGCTGATTTGCTTCTTTGTTTTTCTTATTAGCATGCTTTTCCTGAGACACTCATTCAGGCTTCCTTCATTTTGGTTCCTTCACAATCATCCAGTACAAAGAGAATATTCTTTGAAGCATTATCTATGACATATTCAATGGGTAATATTTTGATGCTTATTTTTATTTCTAGCTTCTCCCTTAAATAATAAGAAGATTTCAAATGCAGCCCTGTCAATTCCTACCCAATGAACAAATAAATCTACCTCTCCCAAACAATAAGAACTATTATATGATTTGTGAGATAATGATAACTACAACTAAATTTCTGATATTAGCTTTGAAAGCATGGTTTTATCTGAAACAGAAATGAAATTGTGTCTAAAATATGAAAATAATTCAACAGCTAGAATGAGAGAAATATTTACAAAAACATATCCTATTGGCTTAAGTTACAAACTTTCTAATTCAAAATCTAAACCTTCATTCTACCAAATTTCAATGATAATATGGTTCAAGAGAGCATGATGAAAGCAACTGAACTGCCTCCAAGGTATATTATAAATAGACTATATGAAATTTATAATTTCTATTTCTATATGACATTTTATAACTAACTTTTAACATAATTTATACAGGGATTAGTTGAATGTATAAATATAATTTCTTAGTTAATGGGAGTAAGCATAAGAAAACCTAAATTTAGAATATTTGACAACCTTGATAAAGATCGGTTAAATTGTCATAGAAAGTTGTGGAGCATTTTCCATGTCTTGTATACATGTTGTGTTTTTAAATCAGTTGGGAGACCAACACGAGTAGAAAATATCAGATTTCTCTTACCCTGGAAACTGAGTGTTGTGGCTTGATAGCTTGAAAATTTACTTGGCCTCTTTCATGGTTGTGATCCAACTCTACTCTGAAGATAAGGCCTTATTTTACTATTTAAGTTATTAAACAAATAACTTAATTTCTTGTTATATATGTTTTAATACTGTATATTTACTAGTTAATAAAGTAAGTAGGGAATGAAGAAAAAAAATTCTATCTGTCTACTCTGCAGTGTTTTGGCAAATGCCAATTTGTTTGCCCTGGCAAAAGGAGAAATTTTATTTGATGTCCCAGCTGAAGGTCAAGGGCAAATTAACTCAAAAATGGATTAAAAATATAAATATAAGACCTGAAACCATAATACTCCTAGAAGAAAACAGAGAAAGTTTCTTAATATTGGTCTTGACAATGATTTCTTGGATGTGACACCAAAAGCACAAGCAACAAAAGCAAAAATAGATGAGAGGGACTACATCAAGTTTAAAGCTTTTGCTCATCAAAAGAAATAATCAACAATGTGGAAAAGCAGTCTATAGAATGGAATAAAATATTTGTAAACTATCTAATAAAGGGTTCAATCCCAAAATGTGTAGGGAATGCCTAAAACTCAATAGCAAAAACAAAAACAAATAACTTGATTAAAAAATGAAAAACATACTCAAATGGACATTTCTCCAAAGAAGACATATAAACAGCCAACAGGTATTTGAAAACATTCTCAACACCACTAAACATCAGGAAAATGCAAATCAAAACTGCAATGAAATATCACCTCACACCTGTTAAGATGGCTATTATCAAAAAAAAATAAGAAGAAGAAAAAGAAAGGAAGGAAGGAAAGAAGGAAGGGGGGGAGGGAGGGAGGGAGAGAGAGAGAGAGAAAGAAAGTGAGAAAGAAAGAGAGAAAGAGAGAAAGAGAGAAAAAGAAAGAAAGAAAGAAAAAATAAGAAAAAGAAAAAGAAAAAGACAAACATTGATAAGGTTATGGAGGAATTGTGCAGTGTTTGTGAAAATGTAAAATAGTATAGCCACTATGGAGAACAGTGTGGAGGTTCTTCAAAAAATTAAAGCTAGAACTACCATGTGATCTAGCACTCCCACCTCTGAGTATATACTCCAAAGAATTGAAATCAGGATCTTGAAGAGATATCTGCACTCCCATGTTCGTAACAGTACTGTTTACGATAGCCAAGATATGGAAACAACCCAAATGTCCACTGACAGATGCGTAGATAAAGAAAATGTGATATATACATGCAATGGAATTTATTCAGCCTTAAAAAAGAAGAAAATCTTACAATTTATAATAACATAAATGGACCAGGAAGACATTATGCAAGTTAATTAAATCAGTCACAGAGGGCAGATACTGCATTATCCCTCTTATATGAGCCATCTAAAATTGTCAAACTAATAGAAGTAGGCAATACAACAATGGTTGAGGTGGTTGGGGGACAGGGTTAGGGGAATTGTTGTTCAGTTGGTATAAAGTTACAGTATATACAAGCTGGGTAAATTCCAGAGATCTGCTGTACAGCATAGTGACTATAGTTAAAAAAAAAAGAAAGATATTGTGCACTTAAATTGTCAGAAGATAGATGTAATATTAAGTGTTCTTACCAAAACAAAAGAAACAAAATGACACGAGGAAAGTTGGAGGTGAAGGATATCGCCTTGATTATGGTAGCACAAATTGTATATGTTAACACTGTGTGATTTTTTGTAAATCAATTATACCTAAAATAAAAAAGAAAAAAAATGGGAAAAAAGAAAAGGTCAAGGGAAGCTGCAAATGCTTGGAAAGGATTATTTACCTATACAAGTGGCTTGATTAATTGCATTTTTGGAAGATAATCGTACATATGTAAGCTTAAGTGCTGAAATTATAGTTTCCATGAGCTATTGAATGACATAACATTCTCTATCTTTTATATGAGACTAAGGTAAAACTTATTGGAAGATTATTATAAAGTTGAAAAAAATCTTCAAATGTCATCTAGAATCTTTTAGAGTTTCACTCTCCATTTTTAGCAGAAGAATGTGCACTATTTTAAACTGTCCCCTGGAGAAGAGATTCTCTTTTCCAATAATTCATACCATGAATGCAGTGTTCTTATCCAAACTCCTGCTGTAGCGTTTGCAGGATTGCAATATAGAATGTGTTGACAAATTTTCAGAATAGTGTCTCCTTTTTGTTAATTAATTATGTTCAGAGAACTGTATTTAACACAAATCATTCAGGAAGAACTTGATAAAAAGAAGTGGCAAATTTAGTTTTTAGTTATACCCATTTGCTGACTACAACTAGAAGAGTAATATTAACTAGTCATTAGTTTGGGCTGCTCAAAGGCTGCTCTTCTTTGAAATAATGAATCTTCGAAATTAATCCCCCCCTTAATTCTCATATAGTCCTTTTTAATGAAACCTGGAGAGGGATGTCTTGTTATAAATACTAATTACCATGTTAAGTTGTCTAATATTCACTTCATGTAGAGAGATTTTGTTATTATTTTACAATATGCTTAGTTTTAACGGAAATTAAAGATAATTTTCTCATCCTTTGGTAAAACCAGATGATTGAGTTAAAGTTCATTGACTAATTTGATAATTTTTTTCAAATACTATTACAAAATACTATTAGCTACTAAGAAAATAATAGGTTTAAAGTCCTGAATAAAAAAAGAGAGATCTTAGTATTTATAAAGTGAAAATAGTACTTATTAAAATATAGTCAGAGCATATCAGAATTGGGTTCTTTTTATTGTGTTGAATGATAATTTGTTTTCAATTTAATTTGATGATTATTAAATATGGAAAAATCATCAAAGTCAAGTTTTAGATGTAAGGTCATATTTATACCTTTCAATGAGTATTTGCCACATAAAAATTGTTATTTATCAGCTAAGTAAGACTTTCGCATATATTGAATTTATGTTATATATATTTGCTAGAAAAATGGGGGCGCTATCAGCCTGAATTTACACATCCTCCATCCAAGAATTTATTGCATGATTTGTTAGCAAGATGAAGTTGATATCTGAATTTATTTATTTGTTTGTTTATTTATTTGTTTATTTATTTATTTATTTATTTATTTGTTAGTTTGTTTATTATGATAGCTGATTTTAAAAGCTATTGATTTTATAGCAGAAATACATGATGTTAATTGGAATTTTCACTCTGGATTTTAGAGTATCACATTGAATTATAAATTTTTCATCTCTATTGGATATAAGGGCATGCACTCTCCTTGTTTGTCTCCTACCTTTCCAGCTACTATTTTCATCTACCTGACCTCTTAATGTTACAATGCTTTGAATGCCAATGACTCCAGTTTATTTATCTCTAATCTTGATCTTTTCCTTGAATATCAGTGGGGCTCATCCAATGCCTATTTGTCATTTCTGAGTGAATATTTAAAAACATCTCCTCAAACTTAATTTGAAAAATAATACCTCCTCTAACACACACTCCACTTCTTCCTATTGCCTTCTAATGTCACTGAATGACAATTTATGTCTACCATTTGCTCTGGCCAGAAACCTTAGTGTCAAATTTGACTACTCTTTTTTTTTTGACACCCCAGGAAACACTTTCTGCTCTACCTTCTAAATATATCTGGGATCTATCTTAGTCCATGGCATCATTACTGTTTGTCTGGATTATTGCAATAGCTCCCAATGGTCTCCTTATTATTTCTCTTGCAAAGGGAAGGGATTTTCCAAAATTAATGTCAGATAAAATTTTCCATCTGCTTCTTTTTAACTTAAGTTAAAATCTGAATGAATACTAATTGTATTAGTTTTCTAAGGTTATTATAACAAAATATTACAGATTGGGTGGTTTAACAACAGAAATTTATATTCTCACAGTCCTAAAGACTAGAAGTCCAAAATCTAGGTATCGGCAGCTGTTGTTTCTCCTGAGGACAGTATAGAATCTAGATGGACAGTTTTTATACTCATTATTTATAGACATTACTCCACGGTGTTCCATCTTACACACTTTCTCATTAAAAGTCTGCTGTTATTTTAAAGTTTATTTTTCCATGTGTAATGGATCTGTTCTCTGGCTGCTTTTAAGATTTTCCATTTACCACTGGCTTTCACAAATTAGTTAATTACATGCATTGGTGTGTTTTTCTTTGTGTTTTTCTGCTTGGGATTCATTGAGTTTCTTGAATCTGTGAGTCTTCGTTTTCATCAAAATTCGAAACTTTTTACTCATTATTTCTTTTAATATTTTTCTGTCCCCTAAACTTAGTGAGACTACCATGCTCTCCTTAAGGATTTTTTCCTGTACTGGAGTCCAGACTGTGCCTCAGGGAAGAAAGGCAGGTGAATCACTTTTTTCCTCTTTATTCATAAATCACAGTTCTATGCTAACTTCTGTCTAAAATCAGTTGTTTCATATAGTTTGTTCAGTTTTGTAGTTTTATGATGGGGAGGTGAGTCCAGAGTCCATTATCTATCATAGCTAGAGAAAGAAATACCTTTTAACTTTTAAAAATTATTTTAATAAATTTGAATCTTTATTTTTGTTTTGTTTCTGTTTCTGTTGCAGTGTTTTAGTTTTATCATTTTTACACATGGCTTATAAATGGTAGACAAGGGACATAGTCACAGAGAATGATAAATGCCTTTTTCAAATAATTTATAATTAATTTATTTGGCATTTTCAATGTGTTCCCCCCAAATTCATATGCTGAAATCCCAACGCCAAAGGAGATGGTATTAAGAGGTGGCATCTTTAGGAGGTAATTAGTTCGTGAAGGTGGAGCCCTCATGAATGAGATTAATGCCCTTTTAAAAGAAGCCTCAAAGAGGCTTTTTCACTGTTAGAGAATAAAATGAGAAGTCTGACTCTGAAGAGGGCCCTCACCCCAACCATGTTGATACCCTCATCTTGGACTTCCAGCCTCTAAAACTGTGAGAAATAAATTTCTGTTTTTTAATAAACCACAGTCTGTGGCATTTTTTAATAGCAGCCTGAACAGACTGAGACAATATTCTGAAGGGACTAGGTACTTTTATTTTAGTTTTTTTTGATACATACTTCGCCCAAATTTCTTTAATGTTGAAAACTTAAAAATATTTATGGTAACTCAGAACATTTTATGATTTACATTTATAAGAAAAAGTAATATAAATGGAGCCACCTTAAAATGGAATTGGAGCTGCCATGCCAGAGGAACTGCCTTGCATATCTTATTCCTCAAAACCTTTCTGCTCTACCTTCTAAACTGGAATGTTAAAATAGGATGAAATAACCTTTAGACTGGGCCTAAAGCAACCTTATGTCCCAAAGAACTGTTTGCAAAGATAACAAGAAAGCAGATATTACAACTACCAGACTGAAACTTAAAATCACCATTTAGAATTAATGTCACTATATTAGCTTTTCTGCACCAAAAAAAAAAATGCCTTTCTTCTATTGATGTAATTGCTCCCCTTCCCTTTCTTATAAATACCTCTTACCTTTGTCTCTTAATTGGAACAATGTTTGGACCTCCACCTGAATCAGTGCTTTCCTGAATAGCTATTGTTTTTGATCTAAAATAGATGCTTGTTACTTCTCACTTTGAAAGGCTTTTTATTTTTAGAATAACATATCCCTTCTTGTATAATAATGGTCTTTAGTTACATTTTTTAAAAACTGGAATGCTGTTGATTTCTCAGAAAGGATCATATGTGAACAAGGAAGTCTTTTGGTGGGTATATCTGGATTGTGGGGCAAGGTCAAAGGGTTGATTTTAACATAGTGAGTTATCTGGTACAGTAGGTCAATGGGGCCAGATTGTGTCAGCAGGTTGGCTTTTTCATCTTTAATATGCAATAGAGAATCATTGAAGATTAGGGCAGGAGAACAAGCCAGCATGAAATGAGGGAGAGAGTATGATATTTAATGTTGGAAGTTAGAACAGTAAGGCCTGACTCCATTTCTTACTTCATGATTGATTTTAAGCATGTTGGTGATTTTTTAAGGAATGCATTTCACCTGAAACTAATGCAATCTATTTTGCATATTGTTATGTTAGCTAATTCAGACAATTTACATGAAAGCACTTGGTCATTTGTAAAAAACACTGTAAATGAATGTGTTATTATAATTGTTATGAAGAGAGTGACACAAGCAATATCTTGGGAAGACTACTTTTGGTGATGTATGCCAGCTGTAATGGAAGGGAGAAGCTTTAGGTGGGAGATGATAGGATTGATGACCTCTGTGGTGTAAGAACTCTTCAAGTCTCTGCCATAGCTAATGTTTGCTGAGTAGGAGGGGAGAGGACATTCAGATCTGGGACATTACTGCTCACTCTTTAATATGCATACCAGTCACTTGGGGTGCTTGTTCAAATGCAGATTTTG
The DNA here is from genome assembly GCF_902729225.1 of Pteropus medius. Lineage (NCBI taxonomy): Eukaryota > Metazoa > Chordata > Mammalia > Chiroptera > Pteropodidae > Pteropus > Pteropus medius. The sequence goes on from NW_024354500.1 coordinate 15,452,315, forward strand.
ACTAAGAGATTTGGGGTAGGGCTTGAGATTTTACATTTTTAAAAGCTTCCAGGTGATGCCAATTCTGTTAATCCAGAGAACATGTTTTATGTAGCATGGATTCAGAAGTTGCAGAGGATGGAGACCCAGAAGTAGTACAGCTTCCAGGTGACAACTTGCTTTTCTTTCAGTTTTGGCTAATTCCAGGTAGTAAAAAAAAAAAATCAAAAGTCTCTCACTGTGAAGTTTCCCAGCTATGCATACTGAACGTTGAGGTTTATAGTACGTTCAAAGAGCATCTCTTTCTTTTCTTCAGTTCTATTTGTCTTTTTCAACTTTCCTATCCCCTTTTTAAGGTAACGATAATGTGAAGGAGAAATATTCTACAACAAACAGATGATGATAATATAAATTCAAGAGAAAAAATGCCAACTTCCTGTGATAGTGGTGGTAAATGCTCTTATTAAAAATTAAAATTAGTTGTTTTCTATCTTCTGAACATTTAAAATGGGAACACATTCTTAATATTGACAACCTAATTATTAAGCTCTCTTGAATCTGAAGTTTACCTATTAAGGACCTGAATGTTAAAACCATGACTGACATACCTGACCACGAAAATAGATGTTATTCTTTCTTACTGTAGATATCAGAACTTTCCTTTGAAAGAAAAATACATGACTGAAAATGAATTATGTTGACTTTGTAAATATGACTTTGTAAATATGTGCTTATCCCTTCTTATTTTGCTTTGAATGTAAATCACAAAGCCATTGATTGAATAGTGGCTTGTATCTTCAATAGTTAAAGTATAGGTCAAGCCTAGGGTGATGTAAATAGGCTATATATATGGAATGATCTCTGAAAAATATTTTAAGTTCTCATTAAAGAGTTCATTGCAATTTTTATGCAACTAAGCTAAAATATTTTCTGTATTAACAACATTATTTGAAGGAATTAAGGACATGTTCCCATTTTAGTTTGTTTGTTTGAAGTTTACCTTGTTTCATTGGAAGTTTTCTTTTCCCTTTAAAATGTTTTTTAAAAGTATTTCAAAGCTAAAATTAGTTGGATGAATCTCTTTAGGATAACAGCTTATATTTCCATAGGCTATAGCCTGCCTTAAGATTTTGTTAGATTATTTGTTTAATTGGAATATTTAGAATAGGTAATCCATGGACATGGTGAAAGTATCAAAATGTACAAAAGGATGTTAAGTAAAAGGTAAATCTCCCCTTTAACCAGTGTCAAAGCAAAAATTTCATTAAACAATATTAAACACACAAAGAAAACTTCCTTCAAGGCTATTGCATCACGGAAAGACACCAAAGCTCAGTTTGAGTTCAACTCCACCAAAAAAAAAAAAAAAAAAAAAATGGTAGTTGAGTTTTTAAGATCTGGGCTGGGGAAATCTTAGTCCACCTGTTTTTGCTAATTGACTTTACCCAAGGGAAAATTAAACTTCCTCTTATCTTCGTGTCAGGAAGTAGTTTTATAATTTGGAGCAAGCCACTTCCCTAGGTGTTAGGCTTATCTACCTTTCCATAGAGACTCGGAGATAGGGGCAGTCTTCCTTGATGGCTATATTTCAAAGAGATGGCTCCCAGGTACTTTAGAAAGATAGTTCTGGGTTATATAACCGGAAATGGGCTTTTAAAAAGATTTATATCTCAAAGGAACAGAGAAAGAATTTACAAGTACAAGTTTTCTAATGTGCTAGAAGAAGAGGATGTGGGGAAGTAGCCTTAGGTGTAGTCAAGTTGAAGGGAGTGATAAGGCCATCTTAGTCACTATATATCCTCCCTGGAGATAACTGCTGTCAGGTTCTTAGATGTCTCTTTCAAGAAATGATCTATGCCTATTAAGTGTAGATGCATTATACATTTTTAAATATACAAATATTCTATAGCTTGCTTTTTTAACTTTACAATGTATACTGAAGACTAGTATTATAATAAATAGTATAGTAAATTATAAAAAGTATTCTATTTTATAGATGTACCAAACTAAATAGTTCTTAATTAAGAGAAATTTAGGATGTTTTTAGGCTTTTATGTTAAAACCAGAATTGTTGCACATTGGAACATGCTTTGTTTTGCACTCAAGAGGGTATTTCTTTAAGATAAATGGCTAGAAATGGTATTGCCGGGTCAAAAGTATACATTTCAAATTTTGCTAGTGATTACCAAATTACCTTCCCTATGTTGTACCAATTCTTGCTCATATCAACCTTTGCAAACACATCATGTTATCAAACTTTTTGATTTTTGCCAGTGTGATGTGAAGAGTAGTGACTTTTTAACTTTAATTTACATTTTATATTATGAACACCCACACTGTCAGTGCAGACATTCAAACTGTGCAATAGGTTGTCAGTTCTCAAGTAGAAATAGTTTGCTGTGATTAGCTACCCATTACTGATAAAATGTCCAAATTGTGTTAGGAAAAACGTCAAAAATTATAAAGTACTTAAAAGACATTTTCCTTTTACAAAAACCTTGAAGAGACAGAAGGTAAAGGACAATCATGGATAAAAGAAATCTTCAAGCTTTTTTGTCTTTACAATCTCTAACCTTCCCACTATCATGTTTCAGATTCAAGCTATTTTTCCTTAGTGTCTTTGCTGATTCTTTCCTATACTGGAGATAAATCACGAGATTAGAAAATTTGAAGAAAAGGAATATTTTAAAGAAAATAATTATTAGAAAGTCTATCCCTCGTTTCCCCTGAATCACCTGTAAGAAATAAGAAAAGAAGTGAGGTAAGGAACATTCCTGTTTGTTAAGCAAGGTTCCATTGAGTTTATTATTCTATACAAGTGTTATTAATCTCCAAGAGAACCTTCCACATAGGTGATGTCATTTTCATATGACATATGTGCAACCTGAGGTCAGAGGAGTGAAGCAGTTGGACAAGGTTACTCAGCTCGGGGATGAGGCTAGAATTGGATCCCTTTTTCCATGTCACTATGAAGCTGTATTCTACCACATGGCATATTTTCTCTGTCTATGCCATGTTATGTAGAAAGGATTTGTTAGTTCAATATGGTTGGTATCCTGTCCTAACTCAGAAAGACCTTTCTGGCTTTTCTGGGTTTTACTACAGTGAAATAAACACAGATATTCTGGAAATTCAAATGTTGGTACATATGAAAAAGTGAATAATATTAATTTAATGAATTTTTTTTGAATAGGTAAGTAAATGCATATGTGGATATATGTAACTCACTGACAGAAACAATTATGTTGATGTTTGTGGGAGCTAAAAGAATTGTTTTTTTTATCTTCTAATTTCTAGCTGGGCTAATAGTCAAATTAACAGAGAAAGATTAACAGGTGAAAATAAAAATTATATTATGTCAGCTTGGGGAATGAAAGCTTGGAATGAAAATTCCAAGACAGTGAGGCCGCACTGGGTATATAAGACATTTTGGTCAAAGGAGAAAGTGGGGAAAAGGGGTATTAGATTTCTGAAGTGAGAATGGGCCGTTTACAGATAGCTTAGGAAGAATGGAACATACACTGCAGCAAAATTCTTGCTAGGCAACTCAGAAACAATGGAACATGGGGGATCTGGCTAATAGACTTGGAGTCCTTCTGAGTTATGTTGGGGTGAAAATTCTTAAGGCAATTAAGCCCAGGTTTCCTGGCTAAAAAGCAGGTTTCTCTGTCTAAATCTCTTGGGCAGGAAAGAGGGAGAGACGCAAAGGTTATTTCTGAGTCTTGCTTCTTAATAAACAGCTTAAAGTCAATATTCCAAAAGGCAGCTTCTGGGAGGCAAAATTTTGGTTCCCTTCATATTTAACTTGCATTTGCTTTTTTCCTATCTTTCTCAGAAGAATTCAGTAGACAATATCCGTAAGGGTATATTATGATTCTGTGTTGACCAAGCATCCTGTTAATCAAACTACTTACTTTTTTATAAGACATTTTAGCATTACATGGAGAAGGATGTACCAGCTTGAATTCTCTAGGACATGATTTCTTCAGAATGTTAACAAAGGTCATATGAAAAAAGAATGTATAATATGTGAATTTGGGAAATTACGTGCTAAAAAAAAAATAGATAGATTGACTTCTTGAGGCTTTATCATCCTAACAAACATTGCAACTTTCAGGGACTATTTTGGAATGATGAGTTTCCCAATCACATTTGAACTAGAACTTCCTTTCAGTGAGCATCCTATGAGACTAATGTGTAGGAGGAGTCCACTGGGAAAAGTTGGTGCAGACACAGTTGTCAGTGAACGAGGATTGCAGATACCAAACTGAGTACCAAGCTATGACTCATTTTATACTATGGTCTTTTGGTTTATTGACTGTATAGAAGAAATAGAATACAGATAAACTCATTTTAGAAACATGTTTCTGGAAGTATTAGTCAAATTTTTTATTTTTTATTTTTTAAATGCACTAATGGAGAGGCTAGTCAAAGGAAACCAATGATAATCCCTCAGTAAAACAAATTCAAGATGTAAAACTTACTTTCTAAATTTATCAAGTTTATGTTTATATTTTTTTATATAAATTAACTTAAAATGAAGCATATTGTTTTATTATAATTTCTTGAATTCTTTGATCATTAATTTGTGTATAGGTAAGTAACCACTAATTTGCTATTTTGCACATTATTGTTGCAATGGCACTATCAGATATTTATGTTCAAACATATAATAGGTTATTTCTGTGGGAAAAGGTTTTATTTTTTTTTTGTTTACTATAATGACAATGAGTGCCCTACAACTGACATTCTCTGAAACACGCTTACTTCAGCCATTTATTTTTGGCATTATACTTTATAGATGCAGTTGTTTGCCAATATAACTAATTATTTGTTGACTAATGGTTTAATAATTTTAATTCTTTTTTTCCTTTTCTTTTTACTATCTCATTTAGTTCCAAACTACTGAAGTCACAGTTACTTAATAGGCTACTCTCAGATGTTAGCACTAACAGCAAGGGATAAGATAGAAAATTCTATTGCATGAAAATTTAATGAAAAACTAACATGAACTTTGGATACAATGAATTTTGGTATGTTTTCATTTTTTTTTAATTCTTTAACAGTAAAAATAATGTATGTCACACTTAAATATTGAATACTTTTAATATTATACCATAATTTTAAATTTTATTAACTTTATTACTAATCCATTTGGATAGAATGGCAGAAAAATGAAAATTATCATTTTCCTCATTTATCAAAATTTATGAGTACTGGCACCTAATTTTATTCCCAAGAAAGGCAGACTTAGAGCATAGTATTGGGTGTTTGTTATACATATAAATTTTTAAACAAGACAAAAATATTTCTCAAAACAATTTATTTTAAAGGGATGATATGTAGATCATGTTTTTTTTTAAGGAAGTAAATAATAAAAATCTGCATTAATAGTACACTGCAAAAGCAGTCTGTGAGTATTGACTGCAGAATTAGTTTGTGGTAACAGATGGACTCTCCTCTCATGAAATCTTCCAAGTGAAGCACAGTGCCCGAGAAAAATGGACTCTCATATCATGAATCATATGAGGGCTCTGGACATGTAGAGAATTCTGACTTCTCCAAACCATTTTTCTCTCTAAAATTTCACATTGTTTTCAGAACAACTATGAGATGGTTAGGGCAGCTTCTTTTATACCTATTTTACATATTTCTCTTCCATCTGTGATAGTCTTGCCATGTCTAAACGGCCATCACATTGGCTCAGGACTGCATTACTTAGCACACCGACTAGGAGAGTGTGTTCTTTTCTGGAAGCCCTGCCTCTGATCTCTCCTCACTGCCAACTGCTATCAGAGTAATCTTAATCCAGGGCACTGAATGTGGCATTCTTTTTCTTCAAAACATTTGCTAATGTCATTGCCATCTATATTTTTATAAAGTTCTTTATGTGACTTTGATATGCATTTGATTTGCTAAGTGGTTTAAAATTTTCAAAATTCACTAAATCCATTCATGAGGCCAAGAAAAGAAATGTAGGCAAATGGTAGAGTATTTAAATAAACAAAATATAATGTGATATTTCAAGGAAAAAAACAAATTATTACAAAAGCATTTCATATTTGAGGAAAGGCTTATCAGCATACTTCTAGTTAGGGAAATTGAGCTGTAAAATGATCAATAATGGAATGATTGTAGCCTTCTAAAATGTTGACTGATGGGTTTTGATGTGCTAATGAAATTGGCATAATATTTTAATGAATTCTAACTGATAAAATGAGAATAATGAGATCTAGAGTTAAACTAAATGGAACTGATTACATGGAAGATAGAGTTAAATTTCTCATAAAAGATATCTGATGACAAAGTAATTATCAAATAATTATGTATTAAATTACATTTTTTTCTCTCTGCCAGTGGGAAAACTCTCTTTGCTGATTAGTTTTAAACTTTGTTAAATAAACTTTCAGTAAAATTAAGTAGCATGTTATAAACAAATTTGAAAAAAATTAAATAAATGTGATATACTAGAAAAATTAGGATGAAGTTACTAATTATCCTAATTCTACATTTTTTAAAAATAAATTTCAACTTCCATCAAGTTACTTAGGTTACTGACATAATTTTGTAGTTTGAATAGAATACATAAGGATATTGATTTGTTAATACTGTGGCCTAGAATTTACATTTCCAAGGCTTAGGAATCTGTCTCTTTGTCTCTGTCTCTGTCTCTCTCTCACATACACACACACACATATCTTGTATATTAAATAAAGTTTTACAGAATTTCAAAATTGGACAAGACTGAATCCAGCCAAATCTAATGCTAGGATCAGTGGTTTTAATGATATGCATATTCCCCAGGATCCTTGCTCACATTTGTCCTTATTTCCCGAACTATAGCCACATTTTAGACATCTATCACTTGAATACAACTACTTGTGTTCTATTCTCAGGCTGTGAAGTGTTACTGGATAATTCTCCATGATGAGCTTTGCAAAACCTTGTGCTTTCTAGCTCCATCGGAGCTCCCCTCACCTTCTTGCAATGCTCCTTTACAGTCTTTTCTTCCCATTTCTAGTCATGTTCTCTGGAACAGACTATAGTATCTTTTCCAAAATTTTGTTTCTCTTGTCAGTGGCATACATCACCCTCCCAATGTTGTCAAGAAGAAAATGTGGTCATCAGATAGGACCTGTTCTTGACTTTGCCTCTATATTTAAGATATGACCACCCATTCTAGCCTCCTTCTCTCCTGTTGAAAGAAGAAGAATTGATTGTCCTGTCCCAATTTAATTATTCCACCCTTACCTAGTGTGGTGGACAAAATAATGGTCCCCTCAAAATGTCAACATCTTAATCTCTGACACTTTTGAATATTTTACCTTTCATGGCAAAAGAGACTTTGCAGATGTGATTAAATTACATATGTTGAGGTAAGGAAATTATCCTGGATTATCTGGGTTGTCCCAATTTACTCACAAGGATCCTTATAAGAGGGAGGTGGGGGGGCGGTTCAGAATCAAAGGAAATATGAAGATCTTATGGAAGCTGGGGGTGGGGAGGAGCAGTGGGGAGGAGGCCGAGATGAGAGGAGGAAGAGAAGGGAGGAGGGAAGAAGGGAGGAGGGAGGAGAGAGAGAATTTGAAGATGGTATGGTATGAGCTGGCTTTGAAGATGGATGATGAGGCCACAAACCAAAGAATGTTGGTAGCCTCTAGATTCTTGAGACAAGCAAAGGGATTCTCCCCTAAAACTTTCAGAAAGGAGTTCAGCCCTACTGACATCTTGATTTTTAGCCCCCTAAAACCCATTTTAGACTTCTGACCTCCCTATAAAATAATAAATTTGTGTTGTAAACTACCAAGCTATAGCATCAATAAGAAGCTAATATACCAATATTTCAGTTTCTATCATTTATACAGGAATTTTATCTCATTATCTTCCCTATTCTCTACCATCAATTTTACGTACTTTTTTAGCACCTTTTCAGGTTGCTGAGAAAGAAGCCTTCCATTAACCTTCTGCTCAACCTACTGCCGTTATTGCTCTCCTTTCTTTCAGCATCATTCTTGTGAAAAATAGTTTTATGTCTTTCATGCCTGCCCCTAAAACTTCAGTAACCTAGTCTCTGACTCTTGTATTGCTCTGAATGGCTTTTCTAAATTTTATGGCAGTTTCTTATTTGACAAATTTAACTGAGTTATTCTTTCATCTGAGCATTTAGTTTTTGATGGCCTATTTTCTCATGGCTTATTATTTTGATTATTCTATCTGGAATTCTTCACAGGTTTACCCCGACCCCTGGCCACTACTTATATATTGGTAGATGACTTAAAGTCTACTCTTTTCCTCTTTCATTATATTTTCTTTATAAACTGTGGGTGATTCCATCTACTCTCATGGTTTTAATTATCAGTTCAAGTAGACAACTTCTAATCAGTCAATCTCAACTTTACTCTTGAATTCCAGGTATATTTATCTACTAAACAGTTTACCTAGACTCACCAAACATTATTTAAACCTAGAGAGATTCTTCTCATTTTCAGTGTCTCACAGAAGAAACAGAAAATCACCCTTAATGCCTTCGTTCTACTGATTTTCTCTTTTCACTGTACTTGGTTGAGTCTATTTCACTAATATAAGCCAAATTAATCTTTGAACCCCACAATGCCTCCACCATTTGAAAGGTCATCTTATCTTTTCTCTAGAAGATTTTAAAAGCTCCTAACTGGTCTTTTTACCACAAACTTTCCTCACCTCCAAACCCATCCTCATCCTGTAACCAGCGTGATGTTACTAAAGTTAAATCTGATTATGTCTCTGCTTTGTTTAAAGATTTCTTCTACATTTGTGTAGCCACAGATAAAGTATACATTTTTTAACATTGCTTCTAAGATCTGTTCTGGTTCTCTAGCTCTGTGCTCCACACACAGAGAGTAGCTCCTTATTCACTAGATCTGCCCGATCCTTTCTTGACCACATGGCTTGCACACATTCTTCCTATAATATGCTTCCTGCTTTATTTACCTGGCAAAATCTGCCAATTTGTTAAGCTCATACATCCCCCTTTCTTTGAATCTTTTCTCAGGTAGCCAGAACCAGTCACTAAATATATATTTTCAGGTCACTCTTTTTCTATCATAGCACTTACTGCATTGCAATGTAATTATTAGTGTTTGTATTCTGTCTAACTGGTCTTTGAATTCTTTAAGGGCAGACTACATCTTCTTTATGTTTATATATATAGTACCTAGCACCGTGCTTGACACATGGGAAACCTTAAGTAAATGTAGCATGGATCAATAAAAATCATAAATAGGCAGAAATAAAAGATCACATAATGATTTTTAAAAAACAACAATGTTGGATCTTGAAGTAAAACTAGGGGAAACTGGGAAAGAATTGATTATAAAAGGAAATAGATTTTGGTTCATGTGCCAGGGAAAATAACAGTCCAAAAATTTGATGTTCCTTGTGAAGAAAGCCCTCTATCTTCCCTTAGTGGCGCACAGATGAGTAAGATTCCATCTATGTTCCCAAGAGATTATAATTTATAATGAAAAACAGTCATGCAAACAGTTTGGTGGAACAAGGGACAATGAAAACTATGATAGATGTGATACTGGATGCTAGCATCATACGAAGAGAGGGTGATGAGTTCTTTATCTGATTAGATAAGGGTGCCTAAAGGAAGTAATTAAATAAAATGAAAATGTAACATTTTTGAGGGAAAAAAGGCAAATACTAATACTAGAAATTGTAAAATATATAATGGATAATCCTTTAAGTGAAGCATTGTTTTTTGTGTTTCTCTTGTAAGCCGGTTGAACATGTGTCATATTATGTGCATTTATATATATTCAGAAGCTGTATTCTGATTGAAAATTTTGTTTATTACAAATTGTTGTGTCATTGATTTTATTAAGCAACTATATTGAATTTGTGACTGGCCAAAGGAGAAATTGAGATATTTCATTACAAACTCTGATCTAGTTATGGTGGGAAGAGATCAAAACATGGAGTCAGGTGAAATGATAGAGTTCCCACTGAGACGGCATCATTTTATAGAAAATTTATTCTTTCTCTCATATTTCTAGATGTGTGATCAAAGGCATTTAGATCTCTCAGGTCACACAATAATGAAACTGACAATCACCTCAGAGAACAGATTCTGAAAAGTCTATGAGAACATCTTTGAAATTAAACAACTATCCTTGATAACAATCATTAAAATTTATACAGATAATTAATTAAACAATTTTATTCTGTAATTATTTAGTCCCATTGAGAGAAAATTAATTTATATGCTAAAAATATTGTTTTAATAGTTATTGCAATTTTGACACACAATGAGGCTAAGATGTCCACATCTATTTGATACTGAATTTTTTTTTCCCCAGAAGGATACATCTACTTAAGGAAAAAAGTAATCATCATGTATAATGAAAATAAGATGGTTTTGAACTTTACTATGTCTGGATAGGAAACTTCTTCAAACTTATTTATCTTTTTTGTCAGGAGTGTCTCAGCTATTAGGTTTTTGTTCATTCATATTAATTTTATAATCAGCTGTTGAAGTGTCTTTGAAACTATGAAAAAATTTTATTGAAATCACAGTAATCTATAGATTAATTTTAAAAGAATTGGAAATTTATGTCAATTGATGAACGTGGTACATATCTCTATTTGTATTCTATTTGTCTTAATAAGGTTTTAAATTTATCAACAGAAAGGTCTTATAAAACTTTTGGTAAATTTATTCTTCGGTATCTATTTTCATAGTTATGATTTTTATTCTAAATGGTGTATTGACCTACTTCACTCCTACCCTTGGAGACTATCCAAGGATTTTTCCAGCATCATTATTATTTTTAGTTGCACAGATGACTGAAACTAAACATTTATTGGCCATAGAAAGTATAAATTTTGTTCTACTTACCCAATGAAATATTAGACATAGATAAAATTGAGTGAAAAAAATATATACTACAAGTAAATCTCAGAAACACAAATTCAGAGGGCTACATGCAATATATTATTTTTATAAGTTTAAAAATATGCAAATTGACTTTATTATTATACTCCATTAATTATATATCTTATATATTTATATGCATCAAATATTAGACACCATTTTTTTAAGCAGAAGGAATAGCTCGGTGATTTTTTAAAATGGTTTATCACAAATAAATAACAGATCACTAAGAATTACTGTAAATCCTTCTACTACTAACTTGTAATCCTCTTATACAAAGCTTGTGAGCAACAAATCCTTGGAAAGAGGCTATTATGAGCTTTGTATGCAGTCTTAGCCATAACAAGAAATATGTTTTATTAATACATTAAATTGATTCGGTGATTGAAAATATGATACTCTTTGAAATAAGTGAAATATAGCAGTACAGTATTAGAATATCAGTATTATATTACTTTCTTCAATTCTTTACAAAACTATTATCTTTTAAATGAGCCCTACTCTAACTATCCTATTACTGCAAACTGCTCTCCTGATCCTCTAATGCTGATCTTTTTTTTCCTTTATTTTATTTAAAGCATTTAACACATTCAACCATACTATATACTTTACCTATGATATTTATTGTCATAGGTAAAGTATATAGTATGTAAAGTATATAATAGGTATAGTATTACTTTACCTATGATATCTATTTTCTTTCACTAGAGGCAGTATTGGAGTTAGATTCTAAGATGGCCCCCTATGCTCCTTCACCTCTCCTGGTATTTATGTCTTGGTGTAGTACCTACCCACTTTGAATCATTGATGGCATATATGACAAATAGAATATTGTGCAAGTGGTATTGTCTGACTCCCAAGATTAAGTCATAATTAATATTTCAGTTGCTACCTTGTCTCCTTGTTTTCTCTTGGACCATTTACTCCGGGGAAAGCTATCTGTCATATCATGAAGACACTCAAGCAGCCTTGTGGAAAGTGATACCTGAGGATAAACCGAGGCTTCTTGCCAACCAGAAACAACTTGCCAACCATGTGAGTGCTCTATCTTGAAAGTAGATTTTCCACCCCTAGCCATTCTTTCAAATGCATTCCTTGCCCCCATTTTCATCACAACTTCATGAGCAACACTTAACCAGAATCACCCAGGTAAGTTACTCCTGAATACTTGACTCAACTATGTGAGATAAGAAACTGTGAGAGCTAAGAAATGCTTATTTTTATGATTTAAAAATAAAACCACAACTGTGATGATAAAATCCTTTGTTAAAACCTCAGAAAGATATAAGGGAGTAAACTCAGAGACCTATTCAATTAAATAGTAAGACTTTGTTCTCACATCCTCAGCTTAACCTAAAAGTAGACAAATATGTTATATTGAAGATGTTTATGTGTGTGGCTTTTGTCTAATGAAATGAACCCAATATGATTCATAAGGGACCAAAGACATTTTAAGAAAATTATAAAGACAGAAATCCTGCCAGCTTGATCTGAAAGGAACAGAGACAACAGAATAAAAACAGGAATTTGGATCACCAATCATTTTACATACAGGAAGCAAACTGATCAAATGACGCAGCTGCAAACACGGGCTACATTTCCTGACATGAAAACAAATGACTGGAAGAGCAGAAGTAAGGGCCCAGAGTGCAGAGAGAGAAGAACCATAAAGAATCATGTCTTAGCTTTTAATCCTAATGAAAAACTGGAAATATGTGCTTTATGGGAATTCAGAATTGCTGTGGGCCAGTGACTCCTACATGCTTCCCATTGTCTTTTTTGTTTTCCCCAATGGGACAATTTATAAGGGTTATCCTTTACCTATCCCAAATGTTGAGAGTATGGTGCACAGATAACTTACCTGCTTAGTTCATAGATCCTCATTTGCACCTGGACCTGAGTTAGATGGTAAGATTTGGGACTTTGATGCTATAAGGGAATGAGACTTTTGGGGTCTTCTTGGGAGGAAATGAGTGTTTTGCATATGGGAGAAATTTGAATTATTGTAGTCCAGGGGGCAAACTGAGATAGCCACCCTCCAAATTTACCCCCAATATTCCTCATGTTTTGGTAGTTATGCCTTGTGGAATCTCCATGCACACTGAGTCATGGCTGGCCTAAGTAACCAATAGGATATTATTAAAATAATGGATAGTTTGTGACTTGTAACGTAAGCAAGTAATCTTGCTTTGTTTGCCAATTTTAATCTCAGGTGCCTAGAAGAGTTCCTGGTACATAGCAGGTAGGGAATAGATATTTATAAAATATAAAGATGTACAACATATAAAATAATGTTGATTTATATATTGGATTCATTGTAATACATTATTTTGAAATAATGTTGTATTCCTAAGGGAGAAAGAGCAATCTCTAGCCAGATTAAACAACATATTTCCCAGGCTTCTTTTGCTAATATCTAGAGTCTCACCTAAAAGCTAAATATTTTCCCAGACAGATGAGAAGAAGATAATTTGGTTTGACAATAGAGGACCTGGATATGAAAGTAACTCAAGAGTTTGTAAGGTAATTGAGAAATATTGTTGTGGGGCATTGTTGGGCTTAAAAACCTAACATTCTGGTTCAGAATAGCCACTATTTACAGATTTTTTTTTTTTACTTATTTTCTAATGTATGATCAGCTTTTCTGTTTTCAGCTTATGTGTATCTAGTTCCTATCACTTACTGCAACTCTGAAGGCTTCTTTCTTGAATTACTTTACTTGACTACATGGTACTGAGAAACAGATTATCTGTCTGTCTGTCTATCTATCTATCTATCTATCTATCTATCTATCTATCTATCATCTATCTATCATCTATCTATATCTATATCTTTATCTATATATATAATGGCATTGTGGTACAGCTACTACTCCTGACAGCCAACTATTGAGCATTTACTATGTGACATATGTTATCATATTTAATCCTTACAATCCTATGAGTCAATATTATTAAGTCTATACTAATAAATAGAGGAAAATGGGACATAAAGAAGTTTAAGAGATTATATGAGTTATTGTTAGAGATGGAATCTGAATTAAGGCAATTAGACTCCAAAAACTACATTTGGTGAATATCAATTCACTATGTTCTCCTGCCTTAGATATCAAGTCTAACAACCTGATTTCAGATGAATGGCCTTTAAATGCAATGAAATCGGGAAGGATCTCTGAAGCAAACATGCTGACTTATATTCTGAAGATGTAATGGGTTTTTGTATATTTGGCATGTTCCGAAGAGAAAAATTTGAGTTTTAAATGAATACCTGCTAATGGTTTCCAAAAAAAAAAAAAAAGTGTATTTATTTATATTACATGTAGTTGATGACAAAAAGTAATCTTCATGGACCAATTGACCATGGGTAAATATCTCATTTTATGCCCATAAGTGTATATATATCAGAAGTGTTTAACTTTTATGTAGATACTAATTTGCTTGGGTAGTAATTGTAATAATGTTACCGTGATCAGAATAAAGGGCCAGACCAAGTTTTTGCTACATTGCTATGGGGCCCAGGAACAGAGAATTTATCAAATCCTTCAGTAACAAAAGCTTTTTTCTAATCTCAGCCAACAAAAATGCGATTTATAATGCAAATTAAACACAAAAACAAACAACAAAACTAACCTGAACTTTAAGATAGTTTGTTGTTTAATATTATGAGCAACTTGATTAGTTCAGCTTAGAAAAACAATTGAGTCTATGGCCATGTCACCCTGAATAAGCCTGAACCCATCTGATCTTGGAAGCTAAGCAGGTTCGGACCTGGTTAGTACTTGGATGAGAGACCACCTAGGAAGACCAGGTGCTGTAGACACAAAAAATAAAAAATAAGGGATTGTAAACTGACAAGGTCCTTGCAATCTGTGAGGTCAACCAAGGATTACCTCGCCTAAAAAAAAAAAAGAAAAGAAAAGAAAAGAAAAACAATTGAGGCAGAATCATCAGATTTCATCTACTAACTTTCTATAGGTATATTCACTAAGTTAAGCTTTAATAACTGCCACAGCAGAAAAACAAACAAAATTTCAATGACTTAACACAAAAGAGGATTATTTCTTTCATATGTTTCATGTCCCACATACGTTTATAGGGATTGAGATCTGATTGACAGTCATTCAGTGACTCAGGTTGATGGAGACTACCTTTTATGGGTATGCCATTTGGACCACATGATTCTGTCATAGAAGGGAAGAGGGATTCAGGAGGTATGCTAGTGTCTACCTGTCTGACCTCAAAGACACGTGGCCCTAGTTAAGTGCAAAGGAAATGTAGAGACCCGTATGCCTATTTTCTATTGATTATCCGAATTCACTAATCTTATCTTCTGCTGGCTGTGTTTAATCTTTTTGTTAAACTCACGGAGTGAGATTTTATTTTTAGATTTGTGTCATTTTTCTTTCGCAATTTCCAGTTGATTCTTTTTTACATATTTCAATTTGCTAGTTAAATTTTTCATATTTTAATTTATTTTGTCCATTTCTCCTTTATTTTCTTGAACACATCAATCATAATCATTTTAAAAGTCTTAAGAGATAGTGCTAAATCAGGATCACCAGTGTGTGTGCTTCCATTGTTTATTTTCTTTCTTTTGTCTTGCTAAGTGAGTTTTTAATTTAATGCTAGGCATTAAATAAAAGGGAATTCTCTGTCTCTGTTGGGCAGAGAGATTGGTAGCTGATCACCTTACTTCAACTAGGTACTATGAACAGTCATTGTTGAATTGTAACCTTTAAAAATTTTAGTCCACTTCATGTTTACACCTGTCCCGAAAGAGTTTTCAAATAGGAATCTGTCTTATTCTATGTGGAATAGGAACCAGATTCTAATTTTTGTCTCATGAATTGTTTGCTTTTCAGATGCTCTTCCTTTTTGTTAGCCCGCTGACCCATAATGCCTCAGTTTTGGCCATATTAGTCATGTAGTTGACATGCTTCTACAACAGCAGTCCTCTATCATAGTTTTCACTGAATTTTCTACCATCTGTCAGTGCAAAGAATCATTAAAAGATCCCAAATAAAAGTAGCTATAGAAGCTAGCTTATTTTTGTCTCCAGAGTCTTATTCCTTCTATTTTTCTTACCTGAGAAGCTTCTTGCTACCTTCAGGTGAATGAATGCTACTATTTTCTTTTGCCTTTGTACTTGCTCTAGGTAGGAACACTAGTCTGCTGTTCAGCTATTCCATCAATTCTAGAATAGAATTCCTTGGCAAATGCATGGAATATTTGGTAAACACTAGTTATCTCTGGAACAGTCTAATAAATTTTCTTTTTTTTTTCACATAAGGAAAACAGATAACTCTTTAAGTGAGACAACCTAATGTTCCAACAAATTCCTGAGTAATATTCAAATCCATGATCTCCAGGATTATAAGTCATCCTGAGTTAGAGATGTATGAACTGAAAAGACAAATTTTCTACTTATTGTCTAAATCAGTATATAAAAATGGAATAGAAACAAGATAAATGTAATAAACAATTCTACCAGGAAAAAGGCAGACTGGGTGGCAGATAGCAGGTACTTCCAGAATCTCACTGGACAGACTTTTTAAAACCTCCTATGCTGAGGTAGCAGATGTTCCTTGATTAATTTTCTTGCTCTTCTCTGGAAGACTTTCTATATCTATTGTTCTCCCTATTCTTTGGCCCTGCCTTCTGGGATGGTCCATCTTTTTTAATATTCGTAGCTCATTTGAAATAGGAATTGGAAACAATGCTCAATAAAAAGCTTTATAAACTCACTTTTTCTCATAATTTTGAGGGCTCACAGTATTTTCTTATTTGTTTGTTGGTTTGTTTAAGTCTGAAACAATCCAAGGTGTTTTATAATCCAGTATTATAATAAACGTTTCTTTGAAAATGTGGTAAGCTTCTGATTTATTGGTTTGCAGTCAGTCTCATAAATCATGATTCTAGAATCTGCTTTTTCCTTTTCTTGTTCCATGTATCTCTCCCTGCATATTAGAAGCTATCCTGGGGTTCTCTGGAACATATGCATCAGTCACACCTGTAATTTGTTCTTTTCTCTATTTCATTTTATCCACTAGAAAAAGTATACTGGCCTTTGTCTCTGAAAGCCAATTTTAAACTATTCTCTCACTGTCAGAATCTGAAAGGTGTAAGTTTTTCCAATCATGGAAAGCCCAAATTTCTGCTTGCAAACCAGCTAATTATTTCTGTGCCAATAACTTTCTTGTAATATGATGTCAAACACAGCCAATATACATTATTTTCCTGGAACTACTGTTGGTTCACAAATTGGCTCCTTACACAAAGGACAGTGAGAGATTGAAGAATAAGGCAGACCACTCCAGATTGGCAGAGGCAGATTTAATAAGCAAGGGAACTTACTCATGAGATTTGTCTTGGACAGCTGCAAGACAAGTAGATTTCTGCACTTGCCCGCCAGAATCTTAAAAGTTTATATAGAGGCCTTAAAAAGTTGTCACATACACTGTCCAGATGGTCTCAACAACACATTGCTGTCTTAAGACTGCATTCTTGAAAATGGCTTCCACTGTGGAAATGGGGACAGAACATATATTCCAAGGACAGTGGTTGTGGTGAAGAACCTCCAATTGCTTAGGTCCAGTTCACAGATTAGCGGTCACATCCTCTCGACGACCTCTTCTAACAACTACAAGTTCAGTAGTACATCATCTTTCCCCTACTTTTCTAGTGTTAACAAATATATAACCTATGCAGGATTGTATCTCTATCTTTCCAGCTCTTGATATCCAACCTTGCCTTATGATCTTAGATCAATGTCAAATATTTTAGGTTGTGTTATATTGGAAGCATATTTCATGCTATATGTGTTAGGTTAAATAATGTTAACTGTCATAGCAGACAAACCCCAGAATGTCAGTGCTTTAATAAAACAACTGTTTTTTTTTCTTACATTTCTTTTCCAATGCAAGTTGTCAGAAGTCACACACAAGTCAGGTTGCTAGAGGAGGAGAAGAGAGACATGGGGGAGGTAAATTGATCTTAAGAGCTCAGCTAAGAAGTAATGTATCACTTTTATTCATTGTCCATTGACTAGAGCTAGTCACAAGGCTGCAAGCTAAGTGCAAAGGAGTCTGGGAAAAATGAGACGCGCATAAGAGTATAGATGAGATAAACCTTTAGTACCTCCTAGATTCAAATTTTTATAAATCTGTGCTTAACAATAATCTATAGTTTAAGTTTTCTTATAAATAATCTTTTCAGAATATCTCAGAATATACTGAGATTGTATTTAAAATGTTATCCTTGGTTCTTACTTGGTCTGTTTATGTTAGTTCAACATGGAAACCTCTAACTGGAATTTAGACAAGACATACTTAAGTTCTTTTGGTATCCAGGGTTAGTATTCCTTCTAGCTTCATAGTATTACTAGCTACATATAAACTGGTATCAGTTTGTGAGAGAATTCCTTGAGTTGTTTTTGCCTATCACATTAGGAAAAAGAACTTTTTAAAAATGAGTGAATAACTCCTAAGATATATCTTGTGGACAAACTGTCATTAGAAATGCTCAGGGCACAGACAGAGAGCCCTGGTCACTTTGTAGAGTCATACTTGTCCCTCAGCTTAACACTTTTCTCCTCCCCACTTGGAGACTGAGGGAAACCTCATCTCTTGATATTCCAGTAGCCTGAAAACTCCATATCTTAAAAGACATGGAATTAAAATAAAAGCAAAATCCATAAATAGTGGCTATTCTGAACCAGAATGTTAAGTTTTTAAGCCCAACAGTGCCCCATAACAATATTTCTCGATTACCTTACAAACTCTTGAGATACTTTCATATCCGGGTCCTCCATTGTCAAACCAAATTATCTTCTTCTCATCTGTCTGGGAAAATATTTAGCTTTCAGGTAGGACTCTAGATATGAGAAAGGGGAACATGGGAAATCTGCTGCTTGATTTGGCTAGAGACTGCCCTTTCTCCCTTAGGAATACAAAACTTTTTATAAAAATATCTAGTTCCTTATCTTTGAAGCTATTCTAATTATTTATAGTTAGTTGCCTTTGAAAGTCAGAAGCTCACCTGGAAGACCCACGCCTGTATCTGTTATCGATACTTTGATCCACTATGGTCAGCAAGAATAATAATGTTAAACCAAATCATTGCATGATGAACAGTGAAAGGGATGTGGGGGTAAAGGGGCTGGTACGGAGTTGACTTGTGATCAAATCAGAAAAGTTCTTTGTTTCTATTATAAATAGAGTGGCTCTGGTGTTGCTAGTACTGGAGAAGTCAGAAAGGACACATATAGACAGTCAACACAGTGTCTCTAGAAAAAGACTGCATAAAGAGATAGAAATTGTGCACGATTAATAAATAAGTGCAGATGTTTGAGGAAAGATTAGAAATTTAATGGTAAACTTCTGTCAGATGCAAACAGAGGCAGACTGCTTTGCAATTAGTTACAAATGCCTTGGATAAAAGGAGCAGCCATTTCAAAAGAGGACTGCTGGTGGCAAAAGGGTTATGTGTAGGAAGATCAATTGAACAGGAGAATCTAGCCCTGTTTAGACAAAGAACGCTAAAAACTACTAAATCCTGCCAGAGGTGTGCTTTGTTTGGCTAGCACAGGTTTTGAAAAACTTCAGTGTGAATGCTTTTATGTGGCACTAATACTCCCAGTTTATGATGTCACTTTCTATCGTCATAGATTTATCCCACTTGTACACTTATGTTACCTGCATGGCCCCTGTGTACATGTGAAATTTTTATATGTTCCAAGAAAGGAGAAACAGGATGCTTATATCAAAGCACCACTGGTATACTTTGAAGTTTGCTCTATGTAATTATGCTTAGATCATCATGTGAATAGTAAACAGTGTATAGTTCTTATTACATAAATATTTTAAATACTTGCTCTGCTGTTTTACAAAGTGTCTTGTTAAAACCCCCTTCAGAAATTCATCATTAAAAATATATGTATATGGGGGTAGGGTTGACCTCAATGACCATGGCAGTTGAAGTACCTTCAAATAATCCTCAGTCATAAAATGCCATCTCAACTACAATTTGTGCAAGCTTCATTATACTACTGATAATAATGCCTATGGTTCTTTTCTCCTTTCTTTCCCCCATTCTTTTTGGAGTCCAACTTTTGTCCTGAGCTGACTGTCACAAGTCCATTTTCTATTTATCATCAGAACTGAAGCCATTTCTCCCCAATCCTAATGACTATCCTATCCCTCTCAACAGGGTGAGCATCTTTTCCCCAAGGAATGATTTATTTTGAGGCTAACAAGTTATTCCAGTGTTTTGTTCACTAATTATATCATGTGTCACTGAACATTTCTTTGTGAAATGCCTCCTAAGAGGATATATGCACACACACACATCCACAAACATATAAATATATATACATAAATATACATGTATGTACATGCATTTGCATGGTTATATTTTCCCCTCCATAAGCACCCTTTATAGTGAAAGGTAATTGATAACCTATGTTCCAGGTGCTTTATCTACTTAACTCTCACCACAATTCTATCAGTTAGGTCTTTAATTTTTTAGAATAATTTTATAATTGAGAAATCTGAGACTGCAACAGGATTAGTGCTTCTCTAGGTAACCCAAGTAGTGACTAGCAGAGCCAGGATGTAAATGTCTAAATGGATTACATTTCTATTTCACCGTGCTAGTTCATGTTGATCTTCGTAAAACTGGTTAAGATGGTTCAGATTTCACTTTTCTTTACCTTACACTGAAAAAACAGAAATCATCTATTTGATTATATATGTACATATTTTTATTATCAAAACAAATAAAACTTAATTTTTTTTGTTGTTATTAATGCAAACAGAAGAGTGTCAAGATGATTTCTGTTTAGTTTTAATAGGTAATGAAATCAGAATCCAAATCTGCTGAAGAAGAGAAATGATCTTACATGATGGTGTACATCAGAAGTCATTCTGAGTAGCAAATCCTTGTCATATCTCTGAGACTGCTTTTGTCAATAACCAGCTGTCAAGAGTGTTCATCCTGTCACTTTTATTGACGGTAACAAAGCTTGTTGGATGGAAACACTTTCTCTTGAGGAAAAATAATATGTTTTCTGCTTTGTCCTTGTAAACGAGTGAAAAAATACTTGTCATTTTTTTGTCTTGGCAAAGTAGTGAGATATCTTAATTGAAATAACAAAGAAAAATATTTTTTAAATGTTTATAAATTTTGTGTTGAGGAGAGAATCCTCCTAGAGTCATTCTGATTTTCTTTTAGAGACTAGATTTTTACAATTTAAAACAGAGTTAAAATTATTGTTAACTTACATTAATTTGTTTTACTTATTTTTAATATCAAATGTGTTAAAAATTCACAATATTTGTGTCCTAGTTCTGTCATTTGATATACATGATATACATGAATTATGTAAAAGTTTGTTGTACAATAATGTCATTGTATAATTACTTTGTTTTTTATTCTCTATGTCAAGAGATGAAAGTAAAGATCAGAGTACATTATCAAGCCTAATCTTTATCTTTCATTGGGAAAGAATAGATTTCCATGATGTCACTTTCAGTATTTATCCTCATTTAATAATAATAATTTACTTAAAACTAATTAAATTAGTTGACATTAATAATATACTAATACTGAATAATAAATGTTTGTCTTTCACATACTAATAAGGATAAAATAAATATATTTTCATAAAAACATGAAAAAGTTTGTTTCTACTAGACTCTTGATGGAAGAGCTTTAAAAGTTATACTTCAGGAAAAACAAATAAATTCAAAAGGTAGCACTGAGAGTGAGATGAATTGATAAAAAATACAAAAAGAGAAGGTAAGTGTGATTATTTCTAACTAAATATTTTTGTATTAAAAATAATGTAAAATTTGGGAGATAAAAATTAGAGAGAACTAAATTGTCTGAATAGGAAAGTAAATTTGAAATTAAAGTCTCTGTGTTGCCCAAAAGAAAATTGATATTTTCATTAACTTTGGACTTATAGTGAAATATGTACATGTAAAAAGTCAAGAAGGAATTACTGAAAAAAAGAAATAGCATATAACATTTTCCTTATAGAAGTAAAAAAGGGGGATGGTAAAAGAATTAAATAATCCAATATCAACTAAGCATAAATAGAAAAAAATAAATTGTGATAAAGGCAATATCAAATATTAGTAATTACAATAAATGCAAATGGATTAAATATTCCATCAATAAAAAGAATCTCCAATTGGATATTTTACAATCGAGCTATTTCAAGAAAACAAATATAAAACAAAATGTTAAGGGCAGAGAAAGGTAGAATGTATAACAGTGGAAAAACTGTATTTGAGAATCATTAACAAAAATAAATGTAGCAGATTAATACCTAATAAAATATACTTTAATTTAAAAATTATTTTTAAGGATAAAAGATTAAATTCAGCAGGAATAAAAAACATTTATAAATTCAGACATATTTAAAATAGTCTCAAAATATAGAAAGCAAAAATTGACAGAACTACTATGGGGAGTTGATAAATCCACTAGAGTAAGATTTTAAAACACATTTCTCAGTGATTGTTAGATTAATAAGATAACGATAAATAAAGATATCATACATTTTTTTTTGCTTTTTCCTCAGATAATAACATCCTGAATTTTCTTCAGTCTCTACCCAAATTGTATCTCCTCAGAAGTGTTATCCACCATATCTAAATAGTCTTTCCATATTCCCATCATTCTTTATTTTCTATCCCAGCTTAATTTATTTATTTTATAACATTTTATAGTGTTTTAATGAATATATGCCAAATATTTATTTATATATGAACTTTCCACTTTACCCCTTATGTCCCAAATGCCTAGAACACAGCCTGGTACATTGCAGGTATTTAATAAGTATTTGTTTAATGAGCAAATAAACTCAGGTCTTGGCAATGTTCTCTCTGTGGGTAAGCTCGTTCCATCTTCCCTTTTTCCGGAAGACTCCTACTCACCTTCTTAGCATTCAGGTTTCAGATTCCTCAGGAAATCCTTTCTCGTCCCCTCAGCCTAGATTAGAATCCTCTATTTTATGCTTTTGTAGAAACTTATAATGCCCATTTGTAAATTTACTCAATCATTCTCTCAACAAATATTAGTTGAATGTCTCATATATTTTAACCTTTATTCTAAGCCCTGGGGATACAGTAGACACAACAGATATAATCTCAACTCTTGTGAAGTTTATATTCTAGTGAGTTGGAGGCGAAGGGGAAACAAGAAGTAAACAAGTAAATACATAGTACTTTATGTAATTATAAGTAGTGTAAGGAAACATGAATCAGGATTAGGGAGATGAGAGAGCCAAGGACATAATATTAGTAAGGGTGATTTTTTAATATAAAGAACCACGGAAGTCCTCACACATTGGATATTTTTAAAGAGAATCTCTAGGTAAATGAAGGTTTGGCCCTGAGGATAATTAGGGAAAAGTGGCCCAGTCAGAGGAAACATGAAGTGTAAATGCCTCGAGGCAATAATGCTCTAAAAGTGTTGCAGAAATAGCAGTGGGCCCAGTGTGGCGGGAGAAGAGTGAATAAGGGAAATGGTCGCAAAAGATTAAGTCAAAGAGAGACCTCGCTTTGACAAGTGCTGTCATTTTAGTGTTTTCAGTTACCACTGGGATGGGCAAGGCAAAGCAGGAAGGAGTACGGTGTGGGTTCTGGCCAGATAGTCCTAGGAATGCCAGGTGCCGCCTCAGGAATAGCCACAGGGTGGCGCCAGGCTGCAAACAGCTCCAGAAAGTGCGGTTCAACTCCGGATGCTGCGAGTCTTAGTGATTCCAGGGGACTCCAAAATCAGCCCGCACAGAGATGGTAGATCCAGCAACCCCCTTCTCAAACCTCAGAGGGGTTTCGCTCCAGTCTAGGGATCCCAGCCCTAGAGTCCAGGTCCTGGCCTCGGCAGTGACCATCTGTTCCAGGTGCAGTTCAGAGGTTACAGCAAGGAAGACTGGGGATTCGACCTGGCTGACACAGCAGAAGGTCATCAACACCCAATGACTTTTCATGCTGCTGGGGTGGTCATGCCAGGGAGGGCCCCGAGTCTCATTCCATTACTTTAAGGCTCTGGGTAATCCTGTGCCAGAAATTGCAACTGCGGCTGCTGAGGGTCACGGCGGCCGCCTTCTGGAAAATGAACGTTTTCGTGGAGCCCAGCCAAGAACGCCAGGTAGGCCACGGCGCTCACAGGCTGGCTGAGGCTGAGGCTTGCTGTTTAAAGAACTTGGCTTTTACTCTAAGATACTAAAGCCACAGGAGGGATTTTAGTTTGAACAAGCTCTCTTAGAGGGTAAAGGGTAGACAAGGGAGATTAGTTAGAACTTAATTAAAAGAATCCAGATCAGAAATGTTAGGGGTTGGGATCCAAGTAGTAGTGGGTTGAATTTTGGAGACACATTTGAAAGACTTAGCCAGCAGGATTAGTTGAAAGATTGGATGTAGTGTGTGAGAGAAACAAAGCAGTGGATGATGAGTCAGGTGTCTGGCCTGAATTTCTGGAAAGGTGAAACTTCACTCTTCTGAGATTAGGAAGATTATAAAGGAGCATAGGGGAAATGGGTTAGTCTAAGAGGAACATAGATTTTGGACATGTCAGGACATCTGTTAGATATCCAAATGAGTTTGAGTTGGCAGCTATATGTAAAATTCTAGAACTCAAAGAAAAGTCCAGAATGAAGATATAAATAGAGGAGTTATCAACATATAGATGATATTTAAAGCCATCTGGAGGATGAAAAGACATAAAATTTGTTGACTTGACTCTGGATAATTACAACATTTAAAGGTTGAGAAGATGAGGAAGCAGCAGCCAGGGTGGAAAATCAAGAAAAGTTTGGTGATCAGAAGTCAAGTAAATGAGTATTTTAAGAAGATAGGAAGGATTACCTTTTGTGAAATGCTAGTAGGTGAGGTTGATATGTTGTCTGAGAGTTGACCATTACATCTAGCAGTGCAGAGGTTGTTGGTGGCCCTAACACTGTAGAAATAGCAGATAAAAGCTTCATTAGTGTAGGTTCAATGGGGATGGGAATAGATATTTTAGGGGGAATATGGACAACTTTTTCAAGTTGGCTTTCAAAGGGAGCAGAGAAATAGTATAGTAGCTAGAGGGAGATATAATATCCACTATGCTGAAATTCCTATGTCTGTAAGAATGATAAGAACTATACGTTGTATTAACAGCTATTTCATCTTGTTGACTTGCTTTTTGCCTAGGTCAATGCTTAACCCAAAGCAGATGTACAATTAAATATGTCTGAACAAATAAATACAATTTTTATAGATTCCACATCTAACTGAGAGCATACAGTATTCATCTTTCCCTGTCTGACTTATTCATATATACATATATATAAATTTTATATTAGTTTCAGGTATACAGTGCAATAGTTAGAGATTTATATAATTTATGAAGTGATCCCCCAATTACTCTATCACCCATCTGGTTCTATCACACAGCCATTATAATAATAATGACTATATTCCCTATACAGTACTCTACATCCCTGTGACTGTTTTGTACTTCATCCTTTTACCTCTTTCACCCAGCCCCTAACTCCCTTCCCTTCTGGCAATCACCAGTTTGTCCTCTGTATCTGTGAGTCTGTTTTCATTTAGTTTGTTACTTTTGTTCCTTAGATTCTGCATATAAGTGAAATCATATGGTATTTATCTTTCTCTTTCTACTTATTTCACTCAGTAGATTATCCTCTAGATCCATCTTTGTTGTTGCAAATGGTAAGATTTCATTTTTTTAGGGCTGAGTAATATTCCTTTGTATACATGTATCATAATTTCTTCATCCAATTGTCTATCGATGAGCACTTAGGTTGCTTCCATATCTTGGCTATTGAGAATAGTGCTACAATGAACATAGGGGTGCATAGCTCTTTTTGAATTTTTGTTTTGGTTTTCTTTGGATAAGTACCCAGGAGTGCAAGTGCTAGGTCAAAAGGTAAGGCTATTTTCCATTTTCTGAGAAACTTCCAAATCTTTTTCCATAGTGGCTGTACCAACTTGCAATCCCGCCAGCAATGTACAAGGGTTCCCTTTTCTTCACATCCTCCCCAACAATTGTTGTTTTTTGATTTATTGACGATAGCTATTGTGACAGGTGTGAGGCGATATCTAATTGTGTTTTTAATTTGCATTTCTCTGGTAATTAGTGATTTTGAGTATCTTTTCATATGTTTATTGGCTATCTGTATTTCCTTTTTGGAGAAATACCTTTTCAGGTCTTCTGCCCATTTTTTAATTGAATTGTTCGTTTTTTTATTGTTCAGTTCTTTATAAATTTTGGATATTAACCCTTTATCAGATGTATCATAGGCAAATATCTTCTTCCGTTCAGTAGGTTGTCTTTTCATTTTGTTTATGGTTTCCTTTGCTATGCAAAAACTTTTTAGTTTGATGTAGTCCCATTTGTTTATTTTTTTCCTTTGTTTCCCTGTCTATGGAGATATTTCAGAAAAAAAATTTACTAATAGCAACATCACAGTTTGCTACCTACGTTTTCTTCTAGAATTTTTATGGTTTCAGGTCTTACATTTAAGTCTAATCCACTTTGATTTTATTCTGATACATGGTGTGAGAAGGTGGTTCAGTTTCATTGTTTTTCATGTATCTGTCCAGTTTTCCCAAAACCGTTTGTTGAAGGAACTATCTTTACCCCATTGTATATTCTTGCCTCCTTTGTCATCATTTAAATAACCGTATAGATATGGATTTATTTCTGGGCTCTGTATTCTGTTCCATTGATCCATGTATCTGTTTTTATGCCAGTACCATACTGTTTTGATTAGTATAGACTTGTAGTGTAGTTTAATATCAGGTAGTGTGATACCTTCAACTTTGTTCTTCTTTCTCAAGATTGTCATGGCTATTTGGGATCTTTTATAGTTCCATATAAATTTTTGGATTATTTGTTCTACTTCTCTTCAAAATGTCAATGGTATTTTGATAGCAATTGCATTGAATCTATAGATTGCTTTGGGTAGTATGGCCATTTTAACGATGTTAATTCTTCCTACCCATGAACATGGTATATGTTTCCATTTATTGTATGTTCTTTAATTTCTTATTTCAATGACTTATAAATTTCCAAGAACAGTTCTTTTACGTCCTTGGTTAATTTGATTCCTAGGTATTTTATTGTTTTCGATGCAATTTTAAATGGGATTGTTTTCTTAATTTCTCATTCTGAATGTTCATCATTGGTGTATAAAAGTGCAGCTGACCTCTGAATATTAATTTCGTATCCTGCTACTTAATGAATTCATTTATCAGTTCTAACAGTTTTTTGGTGGAATCTTTAGGGTTCTCTATATATAGTGTCATGTCACTTGCAAATAATGATAGTTTACTTCTTTCTTTCCAATTTGGATACCTTTTATTTCTCTTTCTTGTCTGATTGCTGTAACTGGACTTCTGATATTACATTGAATAGAAGTGGTGAAAGTGGATGTCCTTGTCTCCTTCCTGATCTTAAGGAAAACGTTTTTAGCTTTTCACCATTGAGTACGATGTTAGCTGTGGGTTTGTCATAGTATGGCCTTTATTATGTTGAGGTATGTTCCCTCTGTTCCCATTTTGCTGAGAGTCTTTCTCGTAAACAGATTCTGGATTTTCTCAAATGCCTTTTCTTCATCTATTGATATGATCATGTGATTTTTATCTTTCAATTTGTTAACGTGGTGGATCACATTAATTGATTTGTGGTTATTAAACCAACCTCGCATCCTAGGAATAAATCCAACTTGATCATGGTGTATGATATTTTTAATGTATTTGTGAATTTGGTTTGTTAATAGTTTGTTTAGGATTTTTGCATCAATGTTCATCAGGGATATTGACCTATAGTTTCCTTTTTTTGTAATATCTTTTCTGGATTTGGAATCAGGGTAATGTTGGCCTCTAAAAAATAGTTAGAGAGACTTCCTTATCTTGAACTTTTTGGAATAGTTAGAGAAGAATAGTTGTTAATTCTTCTTTGAATGTTTGGTAAAATTCACCTATGAAGCCATCCATAGGTCCAGGAGTTTTGTTTTGTGGAAGTTTTTTGATTACTGATTGGATTTTGTTGGTGGTAATCAGTTGATTCAGATTTTCTATTTCTTCTTGACTGAATTTTGGGAGATAGTATGTTTCTAGGAATGTGTCTATTTCTTCTAGATTGTCCAATTTGTTGGCATACAACTCCTCATACTATTTTCTTATAATCCATTGTATTTCTGTGGGGTCCATGCTATCTTCTCATCTTTCACTTCTGATTTTATTTATATGGGTCCTCTCTTTTATTTCCTTGATGAGTCTGGTTAAATATTTATTAATTTTGTTTATCCTTTCAAAGAACCAGCTCTTGGTTTCATTAATCCTTTATGCTGTTTTTCTAGACTCTATTTCATTTTTAAAAAAAATTGCCATTTGTGTGAAATATCTTTTTCGTCCCTTTACTTTCAGTATGTGTGTGTCATCTGATTTGAAGTGGATCTCTTACAGACAGCATATGTATAGGTCTTGTTTTCTTATCCATTCAGCTACCTTATGTCTTTTGATTGGAGCATTTAATCTAATTATATTTAAAGTGATTACTAATAGGTACTTGGTTATTGCCATTTTATTATTTATATTTACAGAGTTTTTTTTTCCCTCCATCTTCTTTTAACAGAAGTCCCCTTAATGTTTCTCGTAATAGTGGCTTGTTGGTGATGATATTCTGTCTGGGAAGCTCTTTATCTTACCTTCAATTTTAATTGATAGCCTTGCTGGGTAGAGTAGTCTTGGCTATAGGTTCTTGTTTTTTTATCACCTTGAATATTTCATGCCAATCTCTTCTGGCCTGCAAAGTTTCTGTTGAAAAATCAGTTAGCATTCTTATGAGAGTACCCTTATAACTAACTAGCAACTTTTTTCTTGCAGCTTTTAAGAGTCTTTCTTTGACTTTATTTTAACCTTGGCGTTTTAATCAGGATGTGTTTTGGTGTGCGTCTGTTTGGATTCCTCTTGTTTGGAATTCTTTGTGCTTCCTGAACTTTGTATATCTATTTCCTTTGGTAGGTTAGGGAAGTTTTCTATTATTTCTTCAAATAAGTTCTCAATCCCTTGCTCACTCTCTTTTCCTTCTGGTACCCCTATGATGTTGGTACCAGAGGATATTGGTATGCTTCATGTTGTCTCAGAGGTCTCTTAAACTTTCCTTATTTTTTTGATTCTTTTTTTTTCTTTTTGCTGTTCCAATTGGCTGTTTTCTGCTACCTTGTCTTCCAACTCACAGATTCTACTCTCTGCTCCATCTAATCTACTGTTGATTCCTTCTAGTGTATTCTTCATTTCAGTTATTTTATTCTTTATTTCTGACTTGTTCTTTTTTATGGCTCTATGTCCTTTTCTATGCTTACTATTTCCCTGTCGAAGGGCTCATCGAGATCATCTATTCTCCCCCTAAGCTCATTGAGCATCCTTGTAACCAGTGTTTTGAACTTGGTCTCCTGGCAGGTTGCTTGCCTCCATTTTGTTTAGTTTCTTTTCTGGAATTTTCTCCTGTTTTATTTGCAGCATGTTTCTTTGTTTTCTAATTTTAGTACCTCCCTGTGTTTGTTTCTATGTATTAGGAAGATTTGTTACTTCTCCCAACCTTGGCCAGGTGGCTTTATGTAGTAGGTGTCCTGTGTGGCCCAGTGGCGTAGTCTCCCTGATCACTTGCACCGGGGGCTCTGGGCATATTCTTTGTGTGTTGTGCATGTTCTACTGATGTAGCTAAAACCTGATTACTGTTAGCGTGTCAGTGGATGGGATTGTTCTTAGAGTGACTGGCTCTGGGGATTGGCTATACCCACAGAGTATGAGTTGTTGTGTGGGGGCTGACCCCTTGGAGTAGGATTCGCAGGCTTGTGTACCTGTCGAGACCATCCTTTGGGTGTCCTGTTTATGAGTCTAGTCAGGTGGTGCTCCATTGTGGTCTGATGTTAGCCTCCATATGTGTTGGTTCTTTGGTCCCTTGGGAGGGCCTCCAAGGTCAGCTGCTGCCTTTGATTATTTGGAGCTACCTGGTAGGAGCTACAGAGCAATTCGTGGATGGTTGCTGCCTATGCTGGAACTGGGGGCAAGTGGGAAAGACTGTGTTGCAAGCTGAGGTCCAGTTACCCCAGTACCAAGCCCGGGGCAGCTTAGCAAAAGAATCAGTGTACCTCAAGGACTGAGGCTGCCTATCAGCTGCCAGTAAGACTCTGCAGTTGGAACAGCCTTTGGGTGGTATGTGAGTTGGGTGGTGTGGGGACCCAGGGAGTTACTGAGATAAAGTGAGCAGGTTTTACCTGGCCAATGCAGATTCAGTTTTTGTGCCAGTGCTGAATCCGCGGCTTCCTATAAAAGTCTCAGATTGCAGCAAGGCCAGTCACTGCCCATCTTGGGCCTGCGGACACCCGAGATCTGTTCAAGAAATACTGTAACTCGGGGCGTGTCTTGTGGCCCGGCATCTGCAGTCTCTCCTGGGATGCACAGGCTACACGAATTGAAGGTTGTTATTTGCTGTTAAATTCCTGGCCCAGGGTGAGGCTGGATGCCTGGGAATGGGCTTGCCACTGATAATTTGTGGGTTGGATGGGGCAGGGTCTCAGGAAGACATGGAGTGGAGTGAGCTGATCTCATCAGGCCAATGCAGAATCCAAATTGTTGCTAAGCCTGTGGGCTCTTGTAAAAGTCATAGATCACAGCAAGGCCAGCTGCCATCTGCGTCGGGCTGCAGACCCCCACGGACCACCAAAACACACCAAAAACACACTGTAGGCTGTGCTAACACCAGTGGCCTGCCACCAAAAGTCTTCCCTGAAATGTGCAAGCTGCAGTGTGGGCCACAGGAGCCCGGGGCTGTTGCCTGTGATGAATGCATGCCCCAGGGAAGGCGCAGGGTGGGGCTGGCAGCTGGGCAACTATCTCCAGTGATTTGTGGGTTGAGTGGGGCAGGGTCTCAGGAAGATGCGGGGTGGAGCAGACAGATCTCACTCAGTTAATGCAGCTTCAGAATTGGCCATGCAGAGTGGAGGGAGGGGCGTTCAACATAGGCAAGATGGAACCCGTCTGTAGACTGCCTCGGAGGGGGTCCAACAATGGAAGGATGGTAGCTGTCCCATCAGCCCTTGCCCTGGTACCATGCCACTCAGTCTTTTCCTATATGTCTCTTCCACCTCCCAAGCTGCTGACCTTGTGCCGGAGTCCAGGGTGAGTGTCTGCCAGCGAGTGGGTCTGTGTGTGGATCCTTTAAGGGAGACGTCTGTGTTTTCAGGTTCCTCTCATCTCTCTCATACAGCAAGAATCCACACTGATTTTTACAGTCGGATTTTGTGAGAAGTCTTCTTCCTTGGACTGGAACCTGGGCTGGGGAGCCTCTGTGTGGGGCTAAAGCCTCATGTTTCTTTAGCAGGGCCTCTGCAACTGTGCTCTCCCTCCTGGTGCTCAACTGCCACATGCAGGTGCGGGTCCAGCCTGCTTTGTGTCTCTGCCCATCATACCAGCCTTGATGTGCCTTCTTTTTATATCCTCAGATGTATGTATCATGATTAACTAGACTTCAGGTGGTTCTCCAAAGTTGATTGTTTTATCTGGTTGTAATTTTAATGCGGTCTTGGAGGGGGCAGATCCTGCTTTTACCTAGCCCGCCATTTGATCCCCCTCTGTGTCTCTGTCTTACTTATTTAACTTAGCATAATGCTGTCGAGGTCCATTTATGTTGTCACAAATAGCAAGATTTCATTCTCTTTTATGGCCGAATAATATCCTACTGTGTATGTGTGTATGCATATCTATACGTTTATATCTATATTTATATATCAATATCTATCTATATATCTCATATTTTTATCTATTCATCCATTGATGAATACTTAGGTTGTTTCCATGTCTTGGCTATTGTAAATAATTCTGCAATGAACAATGGGGGTGTATATGGCTTTTTGAGATAGTGTTTTCATTTTTTTTTTTTTTGATAAATACCCAAACATGAAATGCCTAGAACTCATAATAGTTCTAATTTTAATTTTAATTTTTTAAGAAACCTCCACATTGTTTTCCATAGTTACTGAAACAAATGACATTCCATCAACAGTGCAAAAGGTTCCCTTTTCTCCACATTTTTACACTTGTTATTTCTTGTCTTTTTGATAATAGTCATTCTAATAGGTGTGAGATTATATCTTATTGTGTTTTTGAGTTGCATTTCTCTGGTTATTAGAGATGAACATCTTTTCATGTACCTGTTAGCCATCTGTATGTCTTTGGAAAAATGCCTTTTCACATCCTCTGTCCATTTTTCAGTCGGATTGCTTGTTTTTGCTATTGAGTTGCATGAGTACTTTATATATTTTGGATATATATGATATGATTTGCAAATTTTCTACCTTTTGGATATGATATTTGATTTGCATATATGATATTTGATTTGCATATCACATATATGATTTGGAAATATTCTCTCCCATTCAGTAGGTTGCCTTTTCATTTTGTTTTTGGTTTCCTTTGCTGTGCAGAAGGTTTTAAGTTTGATGTAGTCTCATTTGTTTATTTTTGCTTCTGTTGCCTTCGCTTTTGAAGTCAAAACTAAAAAATCATCTCCAAGACCAATGTCAGGGGCTTAGTGCCTATGTTTTCTTTTAGAAGTTTTATGGTTTCAGGTCTTAGATTCAAGTCTTTAATCCATTTTGAGTTAATTTTTGTGTGTGGTAAAAGATATTGGTCTGGTTTCATTTTTTGTATGTGGCTATCTAGTTTTCCCAACACCATTTATTGAAGAGACTATCCTTTCCCCATTGTATATTCTTGGCTCCTTTGTCATAAATTAATGACATGTGTGTAATGCATGGGTTTATTTCTGGGCTCTCCAATTTGTTCCATTGATGTATGTGTCTGTTTATATGCCAATACCATACTGTTCTGATTACTACAGTTTTGTAATATAGTTTGAAATCAGGGAATGTGATGCCTCCTACTTTGTTTTTTTCAAAGTTGCTTTGGCTATCTGGGGTCTTTTGTGGTACCATACAAATTTTAGGATTGTTTGTTATATTTCTGTGAAAAATGCCATTGGGATTTTAATAGAGATTACGTTGACTTTGCAGATTGCTTTGGGTAATATGGACATTTTAACAATATTAATTTTTCCAATTCATGAACACGGAATATCTTTGCATTAACTCGTATCTTTAGTTTCTTTCATTAATGTCTTATGGTTTTCAGTGTACAGGTTTTTCACCTCCTTAGTTAAATTTATTTCTAGGTGTTTATTTGATGCAAAAATTTATAATATTTTTCTGATAGTTTATTATTAGTGTATAGAAACTCAATAGGTTTTTATATAATGATTTTGTGTCCTATAACTTTACTGAACTCATTTTTCGATCTAAAAGTTTTTTGGTGGAGTCTAGAATTTTCTATACATAATATTATGGTATCTGAATATAGTGACAGTTTTACTTCTTTTTCATTTGGATACCTTTTCTTCCTTTCTTTTTTTTTTTTTTTTTTTTTTGCCTAATTACTCTTTGTAGGGCTTCCAATACTATGTTGAATGAAAGTGGGGAGACTGAGCATTCTTGTCTTGTTCCTGAGCTTAGAAGAAAAGCCTTTTGCTTTTCATCACTGAGTATAATGCTAACTGTGAGCTTTCATTTATGGTCTTTATTATATTGAGATATGTTCCTTCTATACCCACTTTGTTGAGAGATTTATCATAAATGAGAATCGAATTTGTCAAATGCCTTTTCTGCATCTATTGAGATGATCATATGATTTTTACCCTTTATTTTGTTAATTTGGTGAATCATATTGATTGATATGTGGATTTTGAACCATTGTTGCAACA
This sequence comes from Pteropus medius, assembly GCF_902729225.1. NCBI lineage: Eukaryota > Metazoa > Chordata > Mammalia > Chiroptera > Pteropodidae > Pteropus > Pteropus medius. The sequence goes on from NW_024354500.1 coordinate 15,486,050, forward strand.
TTAGAATTCTACTTTATTATAATGCACAATCCTTTTAATGTATTGTTGAACTCAGTTTGCTGATTTTTTTGAGAAATATTGCATGAAAAAATATTCATGTATTTGAAAATTAGAGACTAAACATTTTTCTCAAGCATACATGAATCATTTAAGAAAACTGATCATGAATACTCCATAAAGCAAATTTCAGTGCATTTTAAGAAATGAATTTCAAACAATTATCACTGATTAAAAAGCATCTCAGTTACAAATCAAAAACAGAGGATACTGAGAGAAAAGTATAAATACATTTCTAAATACATAATGAATAAGAAAAAATTATGATGTAAGCCATGAAATACTTAGCACTGAATGATAACAAAAGTAGAAAATTTCAAAATTGTAGGACACATCTACTAAAGCTCTTAATGCATATATAATAAATTTTAAAAAGATAAAAATGAGCTAAGCATTCAAAAAGAGAATACATTCAAAAAGGAAATAATAATAAAGATAACTTCAGAATTTTATAAAATGTAAATATAGAATAAAAATAATCAACGAACAAAATATTAGAAAAGATTAACAAAATGACAAACTTTAGGCAAAATTGATCATAAAAAGTACCAAAGATATAAATATTGTTATTATAAAGGTGATCATAGCAAGAAGTACACCAGGTATTAGTAATTTTATGTCAGCAAATATAGTGTTTTATAAGAAAATGCTATAAATAACTATGTCAGCAAATTTGAAAGCCCATAAAATTGACATGTTCTCAGGAAAATAAAATTTATCATCACTAAGTCAAGAAAAATGCAAAATTGTGTAAATCTGTTACAAGGAAATTGAATCAGTGGTTAAAGTCCACTCACAAAGTTCACTCACTCTAAGTGATTCTAATTTTTTACAAATTATTCCAGAGATAAGTAAAGCAAAAACACTTTGCAACTCATTTTATGATTCTAGTTATAACCTCTTAAAATCATAAATGAACTATATAAAAATAAAAAATTATAGCTAAATTTCATTTAAGGAAATAAATATAAATATCTTATAAAATATAAGTAGTCTCAGTCCTGTAGAACCTAAAAAAATAGTAATAACATACAGATTATTGTAAAATGATTTAGTTCAGTAGTACAAGAATGATCTAACATGAAATTTCAGGTAATGTATATAACATATAAAGAATAATGATCATATAATACTTTTCTTTAATATGTGAAGAAAGTAAAAGATATTATCATCTTTCTTTCCCTCACCTTTATATTTGTCCTAGCCAGCACATACAAGAAAAAAAAAATCCAAGAGTAGGAAAGGAGTAAACAAACCTGTCCTTATTCAAAGACATATATACATATTGCATAATAACCCTCAGAGAACCCCCAGTACATTCTTTGGACTTGATAAACATGTAAAAAAAATTGTTTATATAATAAGATCAACACACATGGGCACACATACTCACACACATACCAATTATATTTATGTAATCCAGCAATTAATTTTTAGGAAATATAGTTTTAAAAAAAGTATTTAAAATATTAATGAAATAAAGGATACATAGGAATACATTTATCAAAAGTTTGAATGATCTTTGGAAAAAGGCAAAATTCTATTATAAAAAGAAGATGTAAATAAAGTTATACCATATTCATGGGTAGAAATACTCACTGTAGCAAAGATATCAGTTTTCCACAAATTGGTCTATATTTTAAATATAATTAAAATCAAAATTATGTCAAAATTAGAATCTTAAAAATATCTTTAATTTCTACAAGGCAATAAGGGAACACCAACAATTAAATAGAAAAATGAGCAATTCATAGAACAGGAAACAAAAATGGGCAAAAATATAAGAAAAAAGTTTAATATCACTAATAATTAGGAAACTATAAATTGTAGCCACATTGAAATGCCATTTCATGCCCATCACATTACTAATTGATAAACTATTAAGTAGAATGATAGTATGTGCTCCACAAAAATAGAGAACCAATTAGAATTCTTATATACTCTTGGGGTAGTATAAATTAGTTCAGTTGCCTTAGAGAACAGTCTGGCTATCTGGGAATGTGTGTATTCTATAATTTAGCAGTTTCTACAGGTACGTGTATAGGGTGCTTATGTTAGCTTTTTTTTTTTTTGTAATAGCAACAAATTAGAAACAGTCTAAATGTTAATAGTTAATTAACTGGAGAATAAACAACTTTTGGGATATTCATATAATTGAATATTATATAGCATGAGAGAATGAATGAATGTGCTAACTATGTCAACATTGATAAATCTTTCCAATATAATATGAATAAAATAAATCTACAAGTTGTGATTCAATTTATAGAAAGTTTAAAAATAAGTAAAACAATACTACATATTATTTAAAATATATCCATATTAAATAAATACATAAAGAAATGTAATGAAACTACAAACAGCAAATTGAATAAACATAGTCATAGGAAGGGAAAAGAATGCCATTAGAGAGGGATATTCAGGAGACTTCAAGTGTATTGGTAATGCTTTATTACTTCAGTGGTGTGATGAATATGTGAATGTTTATTAATCTTTATGCCATTTTTGTATGTCTTAAGTATTCCTTAATATTTGCTTATATTATAGGAAAAATGTGTACAGGAAAGAGAGAGAATGCTAAAGGAAGGAAAGTTGGAAGGGAGGTTGGAGAGAGGGAGCAGAGGGAAAGGAGAATAGATTACAGAGCCAGGAAGAACACTGACTTCACATTTCTGCACAAGCTCTGGTGTCAGTGAGACTTGAATTTAAATCCCAGCTAAAACATTTAGTAGCAACATAATCTTGGGCGATGTATTGCACACCTCTGAGCCTTATGTTCTCATCTGTAAAATAGGATAACTATAATGCCTACTTCAACAGGTTGCTCTGGTGACAAAATAAAGTACAAGTAAAGCATTTAGCAGAATTCCTATCATATATTAAGTATGCAATAAATCTTAGTAACTATTACTTTTTATCCTTCAAGCCACTACTGAAATCAGCAATCTTCTGTCTGCAGTGGCTTCCATTTGGCAGCTAAAGCACAGTCTGTAGTTATTTGTTCCACACAGCATCTGGAGAGATGGGCAGGAAAGGTATTCTAGAGATTAACTGACTTGACCAAAGTCCCTCTAACGAGCTGGAACTTGAAATCATTCTCCATTTTCCCCAAATAGTGTTCTTCCAGTCCATCATGACTATTATCTTTAGGTAGGTAATGATTTCTCTGTGAATAGAGACTGTTATTCTGTTTTGCTTTGTACTCACCATTGCACTTGCCTTAGAACTCTTCAGAAAGTGTGTGCCCCTCAAAAATAGAAATTGATTGCTGAAAACAGCATTAGCCATCTTTATCACAGTAGGTTTGGAATTTTCTTCAATTACCAGTACTTAGCAAGAGTTTTAAAGCAAGATGAAAACAGTGTGGTGAAATTGTGCAGCACTTGTTTGTGGCAGAGGTTTGAGTTATCAAGAGTGGATAAGGAAAAGAAAAGGTGTGCTGAATAAACGTCAGGGTTACAAAACTGTATTTTATGTCTATTTCTCTCATCTTTGGGGTTTATCTTCTCTTTTGAATTAACAAAATATGTTTGAGATTTATTAGGAGTGTGGATCAGTGGTATAAAAGTAAGAATTAAAATATTGAGAAGGAAACTAGCTGCACTGTGAATGTAAGGACAAGGCCAGTTAGGTTTTGAACTGACACAAAGGCTGCTTTACCAAAGCAGAAGGAAAAGACTAGAGCTTCTTACAGAGGTAACAGCCCTCACACAGTCCAAAATGGGACCCTGGTGCCGGCTCCTAATGTTTGCTTTCTTCAGTGATAAAAAGGGCACATTTATTATTGAGGAAAAAATGGCTTCCCAAACAATGCCTGTCCAAATAACCATGGTGTGATGACAAAATCTGGGAAACAGGGACAGGTATGAAGACTTGAAAGATGAATTATGTTCCTTAGGTGACCAACCAAAATGTTCTTTAAATGACAGTGATTGAGATTAAGAGACTGTGGAGCCAAGGTGCAAGTGAGGACAAGAACCAAATCACCTTTGGATGGTTTTCCTTATTATAGAGTAGAATCTATCTGCAGATGTGTTCTTAGCCTCCATAATGGGAGTGCTATTTAGCAATTTTTTACTTCAGAAAAAAAATATTATTAAAATGGAGTATAAACAATAGATCAAGTGTATGTTGAAAAATGGTTCATATATATACATTTAATATCCATAGAAGGTGCTACTGCAAATGGCTGCATATAAATGTGGATAACTGGAAAATGTGTAACCAATGTTTTTTAAAGATAGTACACATACTGCATACTATGAAAGAATATGTAATAACATTTTTAAATGTTCACAGTCTACCCTAGCCTACTCTAAAGGATTTCCTATATTATTGGCATAGTAATTGGGATTTCTTGTAGAACCAATTAAATATTTAGGGATTTCAGACTGGAAAAATATTTTTGTTTTAAACAGATTTTTGTTGCAATGGCATTGACTGATACGATGAGAAATAGGTGCTATAAGTTCATACCCTGAATCAAATACTGGAGAAGTGAATATATTTTTTCCATGTTGAGTAAGGGCAATCACTCATTTTACTTCACTTTTCACTCTGAAGGGCTCAAATCTCAACCAAATGAGAACTTCCATAGAAAACTGATAAGAAATCAGGGTTCTCTTCTGCCGTGTTAAATGCCTGAGTCCTGAGGGAGACATCTATCTTCTCTGCTTAAGAAATCATCAGATATCTTTAAGTGGGTCTAGATCTGCTGGTTGCTTCCAAAAGCCTTCATTCATTTTTCACTTAGGAAAATTATTAATTTTATTATTAATAAAAATTATTAAAATTATTAATATAATTTTAGGCTATCTGAAATAAGTTAAATAAAGTACGGTAGTATAGGATGCATACTACTGGCATTCTGATTCGGTGATATTTCTTCCTAACCCTAGCCTCATCCTCTTACTGCTACCCTACAAGTTACAATACTGTGAGCAAGAAGTATTAATCATCTCCATATTGAAAATATGGAGTTATGTATCATTGTGTGGTGAAAAAAAATATTGTGGGGAGAATTTTTCTTAGTTATATGGTAAAGAACTTGAATTTCAGGATAGTAAAGAGAACTGCCCATTGTAGAAATTTTGAAAAATATATTTTAATGAGAAAAATCATAATTCCACCACATGGAACTAGCCTTCATTAGCATCTTAGATTTTTTTAAAATTTGGAAATAATCTCTTTTATTTAACAGTAATCTGCTTTTTAATTGAGTTCATAATGAACATTTCTCCTTGTTCTTCACAAGCATTGCTTTCATGGTTTCATAGTGTTCCCTAGTATAAATATATAGTAATTTACCAAACTAGTTACTTTTTATTGTAAATTTAGCTTTTTTCTACATTCTACTCTGCTGTGATAAGTGTCTTTTTCCAAAAATTATTTTAAACATGTCTGAATATATTTTCTTAATGTTTCCTGAGGATAAAATTTTGAAGTGGAATGACTAGATTTAAGGGTACAGAGAGTTCTAAATATCACTGATACACATTTTAAAACACTACTAACTTGAAATACCTTTATTTTATATTTATTTATTTGTTTGTTTGTTTGTTTATTATTTCAACAGATGTATATGAGGTCTTTTGATGTATAAGATACCAGGCTCAATTCTAGGAACACATCCCTGAATATGATACTGTCTCTTACATCAAGGGGTTTACATTCTACTGGAAGAGACATACAAATAAATAATTATAATTCAGAGTCTAAATTGTACTTGAGAGTATGCATGTTTTTGTAACAACATAAACAGGATCAAAGGGCACAAAGAGTTTAATCCTAGTGGTGAGTAGACTGATTATTGGGTAGTGAGAAGTAGGTTTCGATGAAAGGACTCTCTGCACCCTGAGGAGAAGGTAATTTTCTTCATAGCACTTTGAATATCAGAAAAACAAGAATATTTCATGAAATTATACTTTCCTTTTAGGATTCTCTCATCAGCATGACCTTCTCTCCTATGGTATATTACCTAACATTGCTACATTGGAGGCAACTTATTGCTCTTTATTTAAAAGAGGAGATATTCAATGAGAGAATTCTATGCTTCATTTTCACTTTGAGGCTCTTGCCCTGCCATAGTGCATAGATGATATTCTCTGATGAAGCTCAGAGCTCTTAATTTTTCATTCTATCAAAAGCTTAACAATAGCGGTAGCAGTAGCGTGACTGAGGTCCCTAATGGGATCATCTATAGTCTGTGGCCAAGGAAGGGGCAGAGTTTAGTTTATAAAGATATCCAAGAAGTGAGCAAAATCCATACTGATGTAACTGTGTTGTTAACCAAAAAATAATTTTGCAATGAATTTTTTTACACAATTGTCAATATATCATCAAAATTAGGAAAGGGATATCAAGAAATATCCAATATATCATCTCAGTTGCAAATGTATTCCTCTCTGTCACTATTGTGTAATAGCAGCCCTACAGCAGCCTCATGATAGGGGGCAGTTTTCTCTGCCACAATGTCACCATTCCTTATATGCTGCTGTGTCTGTGGTAGAAATGTTCTCTGTGGTGAATCAGGGCCTTCACACCTTCAGAGTTGAGTGGTGAGGATGGGAATCCAAATTCTACAACTGGGTCACTGAGAGTGAGGCTAAGCAGGGCCCCTCTAGCTTTCACCCCTTGGGTCATGGACCTTTGCATTCTACTTAGTTGTAAAAAACAAAACAATAACCCCCCAAAAAAACCCAAAACATTGTTAATTTAGGATGTATACTTTATTTGGAGGATATTGCTTAACTTTGCATGGTATCATCTTCAAGTTGAACCCACAACTGTGCTTTCAGAAGTCCATTCCATTGCCCAATTGGATGGTATGGTATGTTTTAGGATTGGTAGATTGCATGTTTATATGCTTGCTGTTCACCTTCTGTTCTGTAAAGTGAGTTACTTGGTCCAGTGCAATGTTAGGTGGGATGCAGTGCCAGAAAAATCAAACCGTTTCTGAGCCCCGAGACAGTGGAATTGGATCAGTCACCATAGGCAGAAGAGAATATGTGCCGATGAATTACTGCCTCTTCCAAAGTGGAACGAGTTCAGTGTAGTCAACTTGACGTGGAGGGGCTATTGGGCTACTAGAGGAATGGTAGATGGCCTACTAGGTGATGACTCTGTGTTGGTCTCTCTAGATGGCAGGTTGGACATTCAGTAGTGGCAGCAGCCAGATAAGCATTGATGAGTGGAAGCTCATGTTTTGGGGATCATACATAAATCCTCTACCCCCGCCCTCATGATTACTTTGTTTCCATTGTGCGAGCATGAGTGTCCGGTGATGGAAACTGGCTGACATCAGATGGTTGAATCATTACGTCTACTAAGTTATTTAGTGTTTGGTTTTTTTTCTGGTAGTGAATGCTTTCTGGTAGGGAATTACATATTACAAAAATATCCTCACTCTTTCTCTGCTCCTGTAGATTATCCACATGCCTTCTGTCCCCAATCTTTTAGTTTTTTTTTCCTTCCAGGTCCTTGACCAACAAGCCAAGCCATTTTTTACTGTCCATAAATCCAGATATATTCCTACTTCAGGCTACTTTTTTATACATGAAATTGATGACTAGATGCACAGCCCAAAGCACTTTCCTGTGGGTGGATTACCCGCTCTGCTGTCTTTCAGAGACACCACTGAGTAGGACTGTACTGCAGCAGTACTTAATATTTGGCTTATAGCAACATCAGAGTTGAATCATATGTGAACCAACTTTGCCTCTTGTCCACTTCCATCAGTTGTGAACTGAGGAAGAAAAACTAGGAATATAGTGGATGACATAAAGGTCTATAGAGTTTACTTGTGCTCTCTGGTCCTGTTATGCCAAATTCTGTGTGTGCTATTTCCATTTTATGATGGATTACTACTTGGCTTGCCCAACCATGTGATTTGGTAGGCTTGGAAAAAATCCAACTAATACAGTTCTGGTTGCATATTCACTTGATTTTTGTCCACCAGGACCTAGTGGTATAATAGTAATGGTTTATTCAGTGGTTTATAATTTCTGCTGAAGATGGCATGGTCTTGCCTCAGAACCCTAGGGGCCTCAGTTCTGATGTTCCTATTGGGACTTACTATAAATTCTATGCAGCAAAATTTTCCAACAGCAGTACCTCTCATCATAGGGTCTTTTGATTCATATGGCCCATCTGAAAGGGCTACTTGTGCTACAGCCTGGACCTGTTGTAGAGTATCTCCCTTCTTTGGACCCCATAAAAAGCTGGCAGCCTTCAATGTCAGTTGGTAAGTACATTGGAACTATATTTCCAAATGTGGATTATTTTGGTTCCAGTATGTGTGAAGAGATCTACCAGGTCTCCTAGAAGTGGAAGATGCCAAGTGTGATCATCTGAATTTTACTTTGAGAGGGAAGGTTATGGTATGCCTCTTATTAAGGGACCATTAAATATTCACGGATGCAAGAGGTAACTAAATCTTTGTAGAATTTATCTTTTACACTGTGGAATGCATTTATTTTACCAAGGCCTCCAAAATACTTCTCATTTATTATTTTTTTTCGGATTAAAATGATATCATCTTTAAAGTGAACTAGAGTGATGTTCTGCAGAAGGTCCAGATAGATGGTCCAGGTAATCTTGGACTATTTTATGATGGAATAGGACTGTTAACATAGCTTTTGGACAAGGCTTTAAATGTATCCTGTTCTTTCTCCCATTGAATGTGAACTCTATTTTTCCTGACAATTTTGGAATATGAAGTATATAGAAAAACAAAGTCATCATATTACATTCCTAAGGCCATGTTAGTCTGCTCTAGCAAAGATACTACATGTGCATAATAGTTGCATAGTTACAATTTGAGTTTGCAGTCATCAACTGTTACCCTCCAGGATCCATCTGGGTATTACAGAGGGAAAAACTGGGAAATTAAATGGTATTTCAATAGGGAGCACAATCTTTACTTCTCTTAGGCGTTTAATAGTGGCATTAATTTCTTCTGAGATACAGTATTGTTTTTGATTTAGTATCCTGGCCAACGGATGGGGTTTCAGAATTTTCCGCTTGACTTTCCTGCTATAATAAACTCTTACCTTTTGGAGTAAGAACCCAATATGGGGATTTTGCCAACGATTAATATTTCCATTTTAACCATATATTTGGAGACCAGGAAAATAACCACCAAGTAGATATGTGGACCTAATGGGACTCACTGTGAGCTTGATCAGTGCCAGGACTTTGCATGATTCCTGTACCACGACTTTCCCTTCCCCTCCCTCACCACTAACAGGAGGACCATGATGGCATTTCAGACCCTTAGGCCAACTTGGACCGTATCTCCAATAGAGAAGTCTAGATATTCTCCATTCTACAGTATAAAGTAGTCTCTCCTTATCTGTAGTTTCACTGTCAGTGGATTTAGTTACCCACAGTCAACTGGGGTCTGAAAATATTAAATGGAAAATTCCAGAAATGAACAATTCATAAGGTTTAAATTGTGCACTCTTCTGAGTAGCGTGATAATATCTTGTACTGTCCTGTTCTGTCCCACCCAGGATGTGAATCATCCCTTCATCCAGAGTATCCACATGGTATATGCTCCCTGTCAGTTAGTCACTTAGTAGTGGTGTTGGCTATCAGATCGATTATCATGGTATTTCAGAATTTATGTTCAAGTAGCCCTAATTTTACTTAATAATGACCCCAAAGCCATTTACATAACTTTTATTACAGTAAATTATTTTATTTTATTAGTTATTGTTAAATTCTTATAGTGCCTAATTATAAATTAAACTTTATCATAGGAAAAAACATAGTATATGTAGAGTTCGGTACTATCTGTGGTTTCAGGCATCCACTGGGGGTCTTGGAATGTATCCCTTCTTGGTAACAGGGACTACTGTATGTTCACCCTTGGTGGAAGGATTGGGAGAATCTTCATCACGTAAACCTTCTGTGGTGTTGCAGAGTCCTTTCTCCTGAGAACTTGGACTTTCTTCCAGTCGGTGGTTTCCAGGTCTAAAAATGGCCGAAGTCCAGAAACTGGGCAAGTATTGAAACATCTTATTGGAGCAGCTACTCTCAGACTTCCAATTGTTTATTCTTCCTTTCCATTCATTGTATAGATAAGGAATTCCCTAGTTTGTTGCTCATCTATTTACCGTTGGGACACTGTGCTCTGTATACTGTTATCACAGCTGCTGGTGGATATGGCACCCTGGTTGAGCAGCAGTCTTGCTGCTCATTATGATAACTGAACCTACCTTGTGATGCATAAGCATTGCAAACTGACCTCTAATATTTGGCGATATTATTATCTTCATTACTATCAAGAAGCATTTTTTTTTAGATATTCCTGATGTGATTTCAATGTGTTGCCAAGTTTAGGGATCATTGATTTGACATATTAATATGATTTTGAGTTTAGATATGATATTGTATCTAGTTAACATATGTCAATGGGCAAGACAGTCTATAAAATCATACGAATTATTTTAGATTAATTGTTTTAAAAATAGTACCTGATTTAAGATTTATTGTAGAGTCACATATTTACTGATCAGTACACTTATTTTGGAATGTGTTTGAATCATTATATGTTTTTGGTTCAGTTTGTTGTAACAGGTAACCTAACTCTAAATAATATAAATTTCAAACTAAAAAAAAAAAAACAGGTCTCTAATAAGAGCTTTTTTTCCTATCAGTTTCTCCCCCTTGCTCTATGTATAAAATACACATTTTAAATATACATAATCTTATTAATTTCAGTTTATGTCCTCTTATCGCATTTAACATTTATTTACCATTTGTCACTAAGATCTCATATTCTGTCATTTCATGTTAGTTATTTTTTTCAACTTTGAGTAAATATATGCCTATGCTTTTCTTTAATTTCATTGGTGAAACTGTTGAACAAGACAGGGCCAAGGGCAGAACTCTGAAGTTTACCTCCTTCGCAGTGACAAAGATCCGTGAATCAATATTGCTTTCCTGCTACAGTTGCTCAACCAGCATGATCCACATCGTTATTCTTTATCCAGATCACATACATTTTGTCCACAAAAGAATCATGAGAGTTCATCAAATAACTGCTAAGACAGAGCTATTATGTCAACAACAGTTCCTTCGTTATAGTAAAACAATCATAATAGTTACCCTTTGATAAAGGAGCTTGCTGAGCACTTCCCTTAAATTATTTTATTTAATTATCATCACTTCATTAGAAATTAGGCATTGTTATTATGTTCATTTCACACATAAGAAAACTGTGGATAAAAGAGGTTAGGTGATTTGTCTGCAGTAGTTTAGCCCCTGGGTTCCTTCATCTCTAAAGAAGATTGGCAGAATAACACTTGTATTAAAAAATGAATTGATAAATAAAAATCCAAAGTCATCATTTCATGCAACTTAAAATTGCCATTGTCATGGTGCTATGCTTTTTCTCTATTTCATGTTCTAAATTCCTGACTTAGTTTCTAATTCATTTACATTCTTAAAATATTTTCAGGAAAAAATTTAAAAACTAGAGCTTCCATTCACTTAGGGCCAATATTTTAAATCAGCCGTTCAGAAAGTCACCATTGGGGGAAAAATCTTCTAAAGAGATTCCTGAGATTGAATGGAAATTCCAATTAAAATGAATAGACTTATCTTGACAAATATTGAAATACTGACAACCCTTCTCTGGATATGGGTACTACTAAGATTGATGGCCTTCCAGTGATTTTATCATATATATTAAAAATTAAATATTTGTCATATGCTATTTCATTTTTATTAGATCTTTAAAATCAATTTTATAATATCCATATAAATTATTGCATTAATTCATTTAACAATCACAGTGTGAACTGTAGCATCCCTTCCATTTATTTTTATGGAGTTATTAAAACCTTTATTCCTATTTAATAATATATGCTTAGTTGGCATCTTTTCAAATAGACAAAGAGGATGTGGGGAACAGGAAACATAAGTTTCAAATGTTTTTGTAGCCTCATATCTTATCATACAGTGCTTTGCCATAATAGCAGTTCATAGTTGTACTGATTCTGTTTGGGATCACACCTATTTTCTGCCATATAAAAGTTTATACTAACATATTAGTTGGAATGCTTTTTTAAAATATAGCAACACATAAGCTTATTTCTATTTAAAATTTGTATTAAATTGTTCTTCCCAAATCCAAAATACAGACGGGGCTCCATGATATTTAAACATTTTTAAAATTTAATATTGATTAGTGAAAGAAATCTATTCTCTACAGAGTCAGACATAATTCCTAGGATATCACGAAGTATATTTCATAAAGTCGAGAGAAAAAGATATGCATGCAATTATAGTGTTAGATATTTTAAAAGGAGAATGTAGCTAAATAAGGATGGGGATTCAAAATTAAAATTTCATAAAATTTCAAATTCCAAAAACCTAGAAAGTTTAGGTATTAGAGGAAATAAGTAAGCTTCTAAAATGAATTTTCTAATAAGTTCAAATATAAATGAAATATAAGCAAAATGTGGATAGAATATCTACTATTGCATTTTCTATAGGAGTTTTCATGAAATTTGGAAAAGTATATATTTTCATGCTTGTAGTATATCATGACAGGACTTAACGGGTCCTTTTATATGCTAATGTGTAGTATAATTTTTAAAGAGAATTATATAGTATGCAGTAATCCTCATATTGATTTGATATTGGAAATCTTATCAAATCGTTTTTACAGATTAGTTGTCTACTTTGGGAAACGATGCTCTGGTATGACCATGCAAGAATAACATGAACTTATAATATTGGTGTTAGGATGGTCACAGCATATGCACACATAACAACATAACTCACTTTACAGCATCACTAGAACAGGAATAATAACAAGGGAAGGATAGGTCTGCTTCTTGGGGCAAGCAGAGTATATTAATAAATGACAACAATACTCATATTTTAGTACCTCTGCTAGTAAGGGGTGATCTTCAAAATGGCTTAAGTAGAACATACATTAAGGGGGAATAGAAAATCCAAGAAAAGTGAGCATATAGAATATGTTTAAATCCTGAGACTTTAAAAAAATTTTGAGATAAAATCTTGGTGCTAGTATTAGTATGTTTTGAAAAAATCTTGGAGAATATAAAATGTGGAAACAGGTCAATGGTGATCAGATACTAGAAAACTATAAAAACGAATTTAAGAAAATGACATTGTTTAAGTCACTTAATCTCTCTTGGCATTAACTATAAAATGAAGTAATTACTCTAAATGATTTCTAGAGTTTCTTCCGGAACTGACATTGTGTGTTTTTGTGTTTCTTAAGTTTGTGTGAATTCTTGGAAAGAATCATGATGAATTTTTAAACAGATGGAGCTTATGTTTGTGTGGTGTGTGTGCACTTAAAAAGGCATGTGGGTGGGTGATGGGGAGTGTCTGGGTTAGTGTGGTGCCAGATAGACAAGCACGTTCTTCCAAATTTCCTCTCAAATACACATGGAAACATGCAAAAGAAAGAAAATAGCAGCAAGAGAACTTGAAACTGCATAAAATGAATAGTGAATATCAGGCACAAAATTTAGAATGTATTCCACTGACTGAATTAGACATGTAGATAGATTTGAAAGCGCAATTTGGACTCCACACATACGCCAGTCTCTTAACCAAAGCGTGATAAATGACTTGCCAAAAAGTTAACTAAAATATGAGGCTGCTTCCAACTGACCATATAGTTCAGAGACACAGGCATTGCATTATGTAGTTACTCAGCCATTTTCTAAGTCTTCTGAAATTACCCTTTGAGCCATCCAGAACCAGAGTCATGCCACTATCACGTGTTTCCTGTTGTCTATGTCTTTTCAGAGTCTTCTTCCACAATATAAGACCATTGGATGTGGAAGGGGAAAGGAGGGGTCTAATTTTATTGCAGGATGATAGGTTATGAAAGGCAAATGTTAAATGCTGGAGCGGAGATGAAAGCAATCATTGTATGCCACAAATGTTTTCATTGACCTGTATATTAGAGGGTTATAGATCGTGGAAGGCCTTGCATCTTACGTTAAAGACTTTTAAAGAAACTGAGATCACTTCCTCCATTACTTCAAACTCTCTCCTTTGTACTTACTTTTTATTTTTTACTATAAAGCCCCACCAAATGTAGCATTTGGGATTAAAAAGCATTTACCTATTGCGTCTGGAGGTTTTTATATGTAACTTTTTCAAGCTCAATACATGTCAAGTAAAAGAACCAGGGATAGATTTTTTTTTCTTTTTTTCTCCAGATTAGAGAGGAAGACTAAAGGATATAAATTTTATATTTATATTTCAACATGAGAATGAAAATTCTAACACAACTTCCTAAATGGGATGAACTTCTTTACGATAGGAGTCACTATCATTGGGTATTTCCACTTAAGAGTAGATGGTTTATCAGGCTGATAGGATGAAATTGATTCCTTCATTCGTTGAGTATTCAGCAAAATGACCCCAAAGTCCATCCCAATTCTAATAGTTCAATAGTTGATAATTTGGTGGCTTTCCTGTATACTTTGAGAGTGCAATACAAATCAAGTTGAAGTTGCTGGATATTATTTGGACCTAGTTGAATATCCATGGAGAAAGTTAAAAGTTTACACCTGTGACACATCATTTAAGCAAACTCAAAAACTATTCAGTCTGTAGACACACACTCATGAGACATGAGTATTCAATCAATGATGACATATTTAGTTGAAAAGAAAACTACAACAGATCTCTCAAGACATGAACATTAGATGTTGGAAGACAGTTGCAAAATGGGCCCAGCCTGGTATACACAAATCAGAAGCGTGATGACACAGAGACACTAAAGCCATACAACACATTCAGTATATGTTAATGCAAACAGACAAGTAGGGAAAATATCATGTTTGAATAAGGTCATGTTATTTATGTATTGATTCTTATTAATGTGATAGACAAATGCTTCTTAATATCAATAAGGAATGCGCTTTAACAAGTTATGTAATATGATTTTCCAGTATTAACTGTGACCTTCTGAAGGATATTGGACTGCAAGTCTGGTTCTGTGAAAATCTCAAAGTAGGAACTTGAGCGAGTCAATTAAACTCCGTTGCCTCTGTTCAGGAAACCCATTTCCTGTTTGTCCTGAGAAGAGTCACTGGTGGCTCTTGCAGCTGCGGCATTTACCCAGAGAAAATTCATGAATTACAGTCTTAACCTTTCCCCCAGAGTTTGCCACAAACTCTAGCGTATCAATAGTCTTTGGAAACAAATGTCATCTTTCTATTTATGGCATTCTGTTTTTAGTAGTGATATTTCTATTTACAAAATGTAATTCTTGATCGCTGAAAATGTCAAATCCTAGAAAAGGTAGCATTTCTACACGTGACGTTAAATTGACACTGGCAGCTAACTGCACTTTTTTTTTTTAAATGGGAAAAGGGTTAACTGCCAACTGAAATTTCTTTGGAGTAGGCTCCACTAAAAGGAAAATAAAAGTTTCCACGATCATATAGGTTTGGGATATTCTACTCAGCAGTCTCCAACCTTTTTGGCACCGGTAAGCGGCTGCAAATACATATGAAGCTTTGCTCACTTGCTGGCCGTTCACCTCCTGCTCTGTAGCCTGGTACCAGTCTGTGGCCTAGGGGATGGGGATCCCTAAATAGACTATAGCAGGGAACCCTAACCCCCAGGCCACAGACTAGTGCCAGTCAGTGGCATGTTAGGAACCGAGCCGCATAATAGGAGGTAAACAGCTGGAGAGCAAAGCAGCTTCTGTATTCGCAACTGCTCTGCAGCATTAGCGTCATAGCCTCATCTCCACCTCAGATCATTGGGTATTAGGTTCTCATAGGAGCACTAGTCCCTGGTGCTAAAAAGATTGGGGACTGCTGGATTATAGAATATTAAGACTTAGTAAAGAAATATGTTGTTTCTTCCAAAAAGTATTTACTTATTTGGTAACTCTCCTTTCTTCTTTATCTGTTTCTGCCTCTTCCTCCTCTTTCTCCTTCTTGTTCTTTTACCTCATATTTCTTTTCCTCTTCCTTATACTTCTATTTTTTATTTTTGAAACTTACTGACATCCTATTTTCT
This sequence comes from Pteropus medius, assembly GCF_902729225.1. Classification (NCBI taxonomy): domain Eukaryota; kingdom Metazoa; phylum Chordata; class Mammalia; order Chiroptera; family Pteropodidae; genus Pteropus; species Pteropus medius. The sequence continues at coordinate 15,502,142 of NW_024354500.1, forward strand.
CTGAAAAACTCTTTGAGAAATTTCAGAAATTCTTAGTCTCAGATATGGATGTATGCAAGGTGTATGCCAAATCTCTGAAACAGAGCTCTCATGAGCCTGGCTTGCTGCTGCTGTGAAATTTAGGACTTGAAGAATTGAAACATTTCTATATTTAAAATTTTAAATGGCTAGCATCAATGAAGCACATGGAGAAAAAATTCTTGTTTGTAATACAGGTATATATTGAAACAGCAAACACATTTATCCACTCTTTTTTTCTGCTGAAGAAATGACCTGGGATTAGTTCTTTAATCACGATCTATACACATTGAAGACAAATTTTGTTTTCTTCATTGCTAAGCTAATGATAATAGATATATTAGTTGATTGCTTATTTTGTACCAGCCTGTTTTCTGTCAATATTCAGAGGGGGAAAAAAATGCAGTAGTTTTCTCTGCATTACAAATGATGAAACTGAGGATTAGATAGGTTCAGTCACTTGCTTAGGTCATACACAATAAGTGTCAGAGTTACGTCTTGAAACTAGGCCTGTGTAGAGAACCTCATCTCTTCAAAAATACTCTGTACTGCTCTACTTTTTGTATTATTCCAGCAACAATTTAAAAATTAGAAATTAAAAACTGAGGTTCAAATTTTAAATATGTATCTTTATCTTGGTAAGTAATGAGTACCGAAGAAATTTCGGGGATGCTGATGACAACAGAATATTCAGAGTTTATATTAGTACAAGGCAGACCTTTTTTCTTCACGAGATTGGAAGCAACACTGCATTTTTAGGTTTCTTAATGGTAGTTTAATATTTGCTCTCACTGTCTAAATTACTACCTTTGCCTTGATATCACTGGCCTGCCCGTCACCTAGAGTGCTTCTCCACATCTCTTCTGGAGTATATCCTGCCCTTCATTCAAATTCTATTTTAGATATCGCCTCTCCATTGAAAGTCCCCCTCTTCTTGGATTATGACTGATATTGCAGAAATACAAAGGATCATACAAGAATACTATGAAAAAATATATAACACTAAATTTAATAACCTAGAAGAAATAGACCAGTACTTGGAAAAATACAACCTTCCTAGACTGAATCAAGAAGAACTGGGAAATCTAAATAGACCGATCAGCAGTATGGAAATTGAAACAATCATCAAAAACCTACCAAAAAATAAAAGTCCAGGACCAGATGGCTTCACCAGTGAATTCTACCAAACATTCAAGGAAGATTTAATACCTATTCTTCTCAAACCCTTCTAAAAAAATCGAAGAGGAGGCAATACTTTCCAACTCATTTTATGAGGACAATATTACCCTGATACCGAAACCTGGTAAAGATAACACGAAAAAAGAAAACTACAGACCTATATCTCTCATGAACACAGATACAAAAATCTTAAATAAGATATTAGCAAACCGAATACAGCAACATATTAAAAAGATTATACACCACGATCAAGTGGGTTTCATCCCAGAGACACAGGGATGGTTCAACATAAGCAAATTGTTTAATGTGTTATACCACATAAACAAATTATAAAATAAGAATCATATGATCATATCAATAGATGCAGAAAAAGCCTTCGACAAGATACAGCATCCATTTATGATCAAAACACTTCACAAAATCAGTATAGAAAGAAAGTACGGAAAGTACCTTAACATAATAAAACCCATATATAACAAGCCCTCAGCCAACATGATATTTAATGGTGAAAAACTAAAAACCTTCCAAGATCAGGAACAAGACAAGGCTGTCCACCATCGCCACTGTTATTCAATATAACATTGGAGGTCCTAGCAAGTGCAGTCAGACAAGAGAAAGATATAAAAGGCATGCAAATAGGAAACAAAGAAGTCAACCTGTCACTATTTACAGATTACATGATTCCCTATATAGAAAACCCCAAAGACTCCACAAGAACACTACTAGAAACAATAAGCAAATATAATAAAGTTTCTGGTTACAAAATCAATGTTCAAAAATCCATAGCGTTCCTATACTCTAACAACGAAGTATCAAAAAAAAAAAAAAAGTGGAAAAAAGAATTCCTTTAGCAATTGCAACAAAAAGAATAAAATACCTAGGAATAAATTTAATGAAACATGTGAAGGACCTATATAATGAAAACTACAAGACTCTATTAAAAGAAATTGAAGAAGATACAAAGAAATGGAAAGATATTTCATGTTCTTGGATTGGAAGAATCAACATAGTTAAAATGACCATGTTACCTAAAGCATTATACAGATTTAATGCAATCCCCATCAAAATCCCATCGACATTTTTAAAGAAATAGAACAAAAAATCATCAGATGCATATGGAAGCACAAAAGACCCCGAATTGCCAAAGCCATCCTGAGAAAAAACGAGGCTGGAGGCATCACTCTGCCCAACTTCAAATTATATTACAAAGTGACAGTAATAAAAATGGCATGGTATTGGCAGCAAAACAGATACATGGACCAGTGGAACAGATTTGAGAGTCCAGAAATAAACCCATATTTATATAGGTAAATAATTTTCGACAAAAAAGCCAAAAACATACAGTGGAGAAAGGAAAGCCTCTTCAATAAATAGTACTGGGAAAATTGGAGGCCACTTGCAAAAGAATGAAATTAGACTGTTATCTATGACCACACACCAAAATTAACTCAAAATGGATAAAGGACCTGAATAGAAAACTTGAAACAATAAAATGCATAGAAAGACCTTAGACTTAAAGAGGATTTTATGAATTTGACCTCAAAGTTAAGTGAAGTAAAAGCAAAAATAAATAAATGAGACTACATCAAAACTAAAAAGCTTCTGCTTAGCAAAAGAAACTGTCAATAAGGTAAAGAGACAACCATCCAAATGGGAAAATATATTTGCAAGCAACACCTCCAATAAGGGCCTAATATCCAAAACATACAAAGAACTCATACGACTCAATAACAATAAAAAAACAAACCATCCGATCAAAAAATGGGCTTAGGATCTGAACAGACACTTCTCCCCAGAGGACATACAAATGGCCAGCAAGTATATGAAAAGATGCTCAACATTGCTAGCTATTAGAGAAATACAAATCAAAACCACAATGAGATACCATCTCACACCTGTTAGAATGGCTATAATCAACAGGACAAGTAATAATAAGTTCTGGAGAGAATGTGGAGAAAAAGGAACCTTCATACACTGCTGGTGGGACTGCAAATTGGTACAGCCACTATGGGAAACAGTATGGAGATTCCTCAAAAAACTAAGACTTGATCTACCATATGATCCAGCAATCCCTCTACTGGGTATTTACCCCAAAGACTTAAAAAATTATATCCATAAAGATATTTGCACACCAGTATTCATAGCAGCATTCTTTACAGTGGCCAGGGACATGGAAGCAACCGAGTATCCTATGATAGATAATTGGCTAAGGAAGCCGTGGTACATATATACAATGGAATTTTACTCAGCCGTTAGAAGAGATGAAATACAGCCATTTGCGACAACATGGATGGATCTCGAGATTATCGTGTTAAGCGAAATAAGCCAGACAGAAGGAGTTGAAAATTACATGATATCACTTATATGTAGAATATAAACCTAAAAGCAACAAAGGAACAGGACAAACAAACACAGATTCATGGACATGGACTATAGACTAGTGGTTACCAGAGGGTAGGAGGGTCAGGGAAGAGTGGGGAAGTGACAGGATAAGGAGTGGGGTAGGGGGAGGGTGAAATGGGTAAAGGGGATCAAATATATGGTTGCTGAAAGGAACTGGACTTTGGGTGGTAAACATACAATAGAATAAACAGATGTTAAATTATAATGTACGCCTGAAAATTATATAATTGTATTAACCAATGTAACCCCCAAAAATAATTAAAAAAAAGAAAATCCTCCTCTTAAATAAATGTAAATTTGCCTCCTCCCCAAATAGAGAATCAGTACTTCTTTCACTATTTTCAATTAATTGCCTACTACATGAATTTAAGTTAATTTGCTACTATTACAGGCATGTGCTAGGTTTGCAAGCAACACCTCCGATAAGGGCCTAATATCCAAAACATACAAAGAACTCATACGACTCAATAACAAAAAAAAAAACGATCTGATCAAAAAATGGGCTTAGGATCTGAACAGACACTTCAGGGATCAAAAAATAAATAAATATGGTCTCTTCTCTCATGGAAGTTGCATTTTAGTGGAGAAGTAGTTACATAAACAAACAAACAAAAAAATAGAATGAACTAAAATTAAGATGACCATATAATATATTACTCAATCTAGGTCATTTTTGAGAGTAAAAGAAAAAATTAGTAATTATGCTTGAACAATAGGCATGACTTAGAACTGTTCTGGCAAGTCCAGATGTATTGTCATCCTATAATGGATCTGTGTTTATGGCGCATATGATTATAGAAAGAGGAGTGGCTAATCCTGTGGAGGGAAGCTTGTAGTAATTATTGCTTCCTGTCTTGTATTACTTTCGTTTGTGTATACAGCATATTTTACCACCAGACTCTTAAGATCTTTGAAGGTGGGCTCCATATCCTGTTCATCATCTCGTATCCCATAGAACTCACAAAACACTTCCTTTTATGTGGTCACTTAAGTGTTGAATGGTTGCATTAGTTTTCCTGTCAGGTACCAATGCTGTCTTTCTGCCAGTTTAGAAATATACAGTCATAATTCTCAGGTACATTTCCACTGTGTGCATTTTGGCCAACATTTATTTTCAAATTTATTTCTTTATTTGCAAAGCAATTTAATTATAATGTGTGTTATTTAGTCCCTTATAAATTCTATGTTTGCCTGCCACCAATAACTAAACTGTATGTCGAAGAAACAGAAGGAAGCCAGCAAAATAGATCAACAAATGGTGAAGTAGTAGTCAGAAGGGGATTTGGAGGATAGATTGTACTGTGTGAGATCTGGAAAAAGACAATAAAAGAAGCCCACTATTATCAGAGCTCTGGCAGTCAGTCATTCAGAAAACCTCTTGAAACTCACACTCCTAATTTTAAGCTTAAAGGTAAGTGACTGCTTGTTTCAACCCAAAGGAGAGAACCCAAATCTTTGACAAAGGGGGAGGAATTTGATTTCCTCTTTTCCCTATAGGATGTGAGGGACCTGCTACCCTGTTTGGAGCAGCCCACCTTCCACTCTCCCTAGGTGTGGATGACTCTTGCTTTGTGTGGAATAAGGCAGTCATTTCTAGGATTCCGCAGACTTCCATTCTAGAAGGAGCTATAAAGATGACTCGGTGCACGTCTTCATTTTACTGGAGGTCTGGAGGTAAGGGATGGGAGAACTCAGGACCAGGGAGAGGAGGTCACTAAGCCAATATGAAATAGATGCTTTTCAGCAGGCAAACCAGAGTAAATGTTATAGATTTATAAACATTTTGATAATTAGTAATATGTTGATTTACAACCAATTTTCTCTAAATAATTACCATAGTTTAAATTATGAAAAACATGAATGTTCATCAAGCATCCTGAGCCTTTTTGAGCCCCTCTGCGACCTCCTAGAGCTCTCTAATGATTCAGAGGATTGAAATTTGCATCTAGCACAATACCTCAGCACTGACTCTGGGCACTGGCAATGAAGGGTTACACCTGCATTAGTCAGGAAACAGCAAGAAGTGTCTGGGCTTGATCAATCACTAAATAGCCATATCTGCGAAGTCACAACTGGGAAAGGACTACAATCAGTTGAAGGCACCTGAGTAGCACGTGCAAACTAGCTGTCTGTCTACTCTAACTACAGACAACGTTCCGATGGGTGGGAGGCGTCGTAGGTAAGAGACTGGAGTCAGGTTCAGATAGACTGAGTTCAAAGCCTGATTGTGTCAGTGGCCTTTACAAGTAATTTAAATTCTTTATGTCTTAGTTTTTTTTTTCATTTTTAAAATAGTAATAATATTAGCATGTAGCTCATAGAGATATTTTAAACATTACATTAGATAAAGCATGTAAAATGCCTAGAGTGTAGTAAGCACTCAACAGACACTGTGGTTATGAACTTTATTACTTTAATGCTACTACTTGGTATCCCAGAGATGTTTTCTAGCATAAATCAAAGAAAGGACATACAATGTAGGAATTAAGAAATATCAAATTCACACATCCATTTTTTGTACTTGTTCTCTTTATTTACCAAGTCTTAAGACAATGAAATGTTATTGCTCCTTAATATTGTTTCTTAACTATAAGAAAAATGTTAGGCTGGTATTGATAGTGAAAAGGACTATTTTGAAATAAAAAATGAAAAATAGCTGCTTAAAATTTTTGTTCATTTGTTGCTTTTTGTTTTATATCCCACATATGAGTAAAATCATACAGTTCTTGTCTTTTTCTGTATGACTTATTTCGCTTATCATGATACTCTACGGGTCCATAATAAACAAAAAAACTCATAGATACAGAAAACAGAGTGGTGGTTACCAGAGGAAGATGGGGTGGGGGAGGACTAAGAGGGTAAAGGGGGTGAAATATATGGTGATGGAAGGAGACTAGACTTCGGGCAGTGAGCACATAATGTAGTATACAGATGTATTATAAGGTTATACACCTGAAATTTACGTAATGTTATTAGCCAATGTTACTCCAATAAATTTAATAAAAATAAAAAATAAAATTACCAAAAAGATGACACTACATGAGAAAACAATAATTTTAAAAAGTTAAGGAAGATTAAAGTGTCCTTTCATTGTGCTCCTTCACGTATAGAATTCTTTCCACTTAGAAAGTTACAAATTCCTTATGTAGTGACTTTCAGAATCCTGGTGTTTGTTTGTTTGTTTGTTTGCTTTTAAATCTGTTAGTCTAAGGAGTAAAGGGGGTACAGTAAAATTTGAGTTAATTGATATTGTCAAATTGTTCATGCTCTAAAAGCAGTAGTAATTGGTATATTTCTGTTAATCTAGTAAAATGGTTCTGGGAAGTTAACGTTCTTCCTTTCAAAGATTAAAGGTCAGTTAGCTTCTCAGTAAATTCACTTAGTGAAACCAAGATTACCTACAGATCAAGTACTACACAACTCATGTAATTCACCAAGGCTCACATGGACACTCTTGGATCCCTACAAGTTAAATCTTGTTAGAGGAAGTCCCATTGCAACAAAGACATCTGAATAGCCAAACCTCGTTGGAGCCAGGTGATGCCATTCTTATTGTTAACATCACTACAAGGGAACTTGTAGTCCATCCACAGAAATAAGGGAATTGAATCTATGTTGGAGTTTGTGGTAATGGTATTGAGCTCTATCTAGCTGCATAATTTAAAATGAAATAGTGGAAAAGCAACAATGAAATAGTCAAGAAAGATATAGAGGCTGCCATTTCCTTGGAAGCAAGAGAGGAAATAAATGGCTGCTTTCATTCAGAAGAGCGCAGTGGCCCAGCTGCTTAGTCAGTGTCATTCAGGTACAGATTCTGCAAATATGAGTTAGAGATTTTGATAACATGACATTGTAAGTCACTGAAACTACAATGGCGTTAGAAGTGTTTGCTGTTGGTTGTAGCCCAACAATTTCTGAAGTCAATAGTCTTGAGCAAGCATTTTTTAAGACCTGTATAACATAGCTTTAGGGCAACATAATTCTAAAATCAAGTGCATTCATCAAGATAATAAAAAATAGATTCAAATAAGAGACAAGGGAGCAAGTAAACAACATGAAAACGTTATGCAATCTACTTGAACAATTGCTATAGTCAACCTCCACTTGTTATTTAGAAGAGGAAGAGGAAAAGAAAGTCAAACTGAGAGAGTAGAATTGAATATATTTGCTATAACAATAGGTAGCATCTTTTGATAGCCAACAGGAAGTATATTCACATTGTCAAATCCAGCTCTACCTTAAGTCGTTTCTCATCACTTGCCATCTTTCCTGTAACTTTCCAATTCTTGGCTAGTGGCCCAAACAGGTGGCTAAGAGGGGAGTGACTGTCATTCAACAGTCTACACTTCTCAATTAACAGAAGCCCTCTGAGGATATTTTGTTTCTTATTGCCATGTTGATTAAAATACCAAAATGAGTTCTGTGTGAACCAAAGTGCTGCTTTTTTTGGCTTATTTTCCAAAAATGCTAGGTCTACTCTTTCGGCAAAAGAATCCTGCATCAATTCTTGGTGTACATTTTTTTGTTGTTGTTTAGCACAGCCTATTTATAATTAATAGTGTATCCATATCGATAAGCTTTCATGAGATAATTATTCTGAGCGAACTCTTGCTATTCAAAGTGTCTGCATATTAGCACTTTACCATTACCTGAGAGCATATAAGAAATGCAAAAGTTCAGGCTCAACCTCAGACCTATTGAATCAGAATTTTCCAAGATTTCTCTTGTATTTATGCCTATGCATATTAATTTGAGAAGCATTTCCCTAATGTGAATAAGGCTTTTCTCTGGTCTTAATTTATGTAAGAATTGTCTGTACCTTACAGTTTGTTAAAGAATTATGTCTCAATGTTTAGAAATGTATTAGAATATTTTCGTGAAATTTATTTTTTTGAATTTTATTTAATCTGTGGTTAGAATCGCTTACCTTTGAAACTTAGTTTGAATGTTTTAATATACTTTCAACTTTTTTTCTTTTTTTAAAGAATTTAGTGTTTATTTTTTTCTTGTTTGGGAGGGGTAAGCGTAATATAATTATACTGAGTAAACTCAGGATGGGTTGGGGAAAACCTGAACCAGAAGAGAGAAAAAATATGCCAGTCTTACAAGCGCTTACTTGGCTAATTTCAAGGTCATGGGAAAAACCTAATTTTCCTCAAATGTTTTCCTACCCAATTTTTAGACAAATGCCTCAAGTTTCTCATTTGTCTTAAGATATTTACATTTGCAAATAGACCTGAGCAGAAAATACTATAGGCAAATAACTTCTAAAGTATATTCTGAAGTCAGGCTGTTTTTAGCAATTTACTTTGAAGAATAAGAGTTTAGAGTAGTTAATTCTGATTCTTTTTCAAAATAGTTATCTTCAGAATACATAATCTACTAAATCAGTTTGGAAACTACTGTTCACTGTAGGTTCCTTTTCGCAATGCATGCCATCAAGTTAAAGACTCTGGGAAGTCTTGCAGTGAAAGAATTACATTTTGTTCAGCACAATAACCGCTGTCATATCAGTTGAAATCCTATGGAACTTAAAAAAAAAGCCCTAAAATATATGTTGCTATGAATTATTTTTACTTGATTTTGAATGAAAGATATAAAAGTGAGAGGAAGGACAAAAGTCATCTGAGCAGATGGAAGGGATTTGAATTGGAGATTTGAACACAGACAAAAGGAAGGTTACAAAACTCTTTGACAGTGTACTCTAGTCAGCCCTGTGGTCTGGCTTTGTAGCGTAAAATAGAGCTTAGGATGGGTGAAGCGTGCGCGTGCGTGCGTGTGTGTGTGTGTGTGTAATGTTAATGGAGATAGATGAGAAGAGAAGAGCTAACCGAGGAACCTTCTATTTGGGGTTAGTGTTTCGTTCATTTATATTGACCTATGGAAATGGGCTTGTTCTCTAGAATGTCTGTGAGAACTTAGGTTGGCACAGGAAAAAAAATGTTCTGGGAGGAGTGATTTACTTAGTGAGAATGAATGGAGGATTCTGGAAATAAAATAATGTGTTTTGAAGTCTAGTAAATGGAGATCTAGAGTGAAATGGAGGGAAAAACATTGGCTTCCGTGAGCCAGATCTGGTTTGCATTCTGTATCAACCTTGTTGGAGTGGCATTGGACACACACACTCTGATTTCTCTGAGTGCCAGTTCTTTCATAAGAAAAATGAAGAAAATTTCAGAATAATTGCAGGGGTTAGAGACCATACCGGTAGTTTCTGGCACGTATTAGGTCATACTAAGTTCTTCATCAGTGGTAGCATTATACTTTGTTTTAACTGAGCACTTACTAAGGGCCGGTGCCAGGAACTGTGCTGGGCTGCTGCTGTATTGCTTCGTTTAGTACCTGGGGTGTTAGAGGTGATGTTAGAAATGGCTTTGTGTGACAGCCAGACACATCTTGACAGACCTCTTATAATGTTTTCTAGATTACTGGGATAAATTAAAACACAGATCAGAGAAATTTCGTGTGTGTTCAGATGAATACTTAAAAGAAAATACTGTTTCTTTTTGCCCAGATATGAAAAAAATTTTATTTCAAAGCTCATATTTGGGCTCAAGAAATATCTGCATTTGTAAAATCTAAATTATTTCCAGCCCTTTTACCCTTATATGTTTTCTTAACTGAGAAGTAAGCTAAAAATAAATTCAACTTGAAATATTATACTTAAAAATTTATACAGTTACACAAGAATATTATTGAAAGAATCAAGAGATTCAAAATGTTTACAGCTAAATATCTCCTTCTCTATGTCATAGTCATTCTCTTTCCCACTAATGTATTTTGACTATCTTTTCAAAGATATTTTATGCAGATGTCATTATGCAAGTCTATCTCTGCACACATTTTTAAATTGTAGGCAATATACTCTGTATACTGTCCATTCTACTAGCAATGTGTAAAGTACCCTTTTTCTATAAAGCATGATAAATTTTCCCCAGATAAGTAAATCATTATAGTTTAAATTTGCTTTTCTTTTATTATGAGTGAGATTTAATGTCTTTTTATGTATTTAAGATATTTCAGATCTGTTTTCATTTTTTCCTTTTGCAAGCTGTCCAGTTATGCCTTTGATCTTTTTAAAAATACTGTTTATTGTTTTTGGAGATTTGCAACAGGTTTTATATGTTGAGAAAATTAGCCCATTATCTGTAATGTAAGTTGTCAATATGTATTTTATCATTTGACTTTGTCTACATTGCTTTTGTTTTGTGATTGCTTTTTTTTTTTTGTAGTTTCATTTATCTATCTTTTCTTCCACATCTGAGTTTTGTGTCACACTTAAGGTTTTTATTCTCTTGTGATTTTTTGTAACACATTTACAGAATATTTTCAAATATAAACCTTTGACTCTTAGGGATTTCGTTCTGGTGTGGGGAGTGAGATGGACTAATAGTATTTTTTGTTTTTCCAAATATTTCGCCAATACAGTTTGTCGAATGGTGCCTTATACTCCGCTGATATATATGGCCAGCAAGAACAGCTTGGGTCTAGGCAGGAAAACAGAAATCACTCGGTATTACAAGCTGAGAACTAATACAGGGAATATGTTATGCATGAGGCAGGGGGTGGAAATAGAGTTATCAAATAGGGGATAATGAGGCAACTCAGAGATTAGCAACAGGAAGCTGATGCAACTCCTACTATTATAGTGACAAAGCAAAAAGTTAGTAATCAGAGCCCAGAAGTCAATGCTTCCATTGAGAGACAGCCATTTTGAGGGATGCCCAGTGGGAACCAAAGTCATAGATGTAGTGACTGTCCCACGGGATCAGGACCCATAGAGAGTGAGCACACCCAAGACGTATCCTGGATTTTCCTATTTTCTCCCCACCAAGCTCTGCCAGTACTTTTTTTTTGGATGAACCTAACCAGAAGACTGAAGACACAGGAGACTGAGAAAAGTAGTTTTATGCCATTCACTTAAGAGAAATTCAAGTGTGTATAGTTTTGGGTATCAGAGTGAAAGACTTATCTCACCAGCATACCTTCTGTTTTTGTGTTCCATTATTTGCCTATCTATTTAGGAATCAGAACAACACTCTTTTTTTTTTTTTCTGTAACTTCATAAAATCCATCTCAAAAGACTAATTCCTCCTGGTTATTTTTTTTAAATTAAATTTGCATGATTTTTCCCATGCTGGTTTTTCAAATAAAATTTAGACTAGCTTGTTTACTTCTAAAAGAAATCTTGTTATAATATTATTATATTTCTATTTAATGTATAGGTTAATTTAATATAATTAATATTTACAGGATGTTGATTCACATAGAGAAACAAGGTAATATCTTCCTATTTATTCAAGACTTCTTTGGATTTCTTAATAGAGTTTAAAATTTTCTTCACATAGATTGTGCATATTTATTTCTAATAATTTTCCCCTTTTTTGTTTTGTTACTATTGTTTTTTCTTCTACAATGTTTTAATTTGGTTGTTGACTACAGGAAGGCTATATTCTGTATTCAGATGTCATCATGCAAGTCTATCTCTGATTCGTGACTAATCATCTTACAGAATTATTTTATTGTTTGTAATAGTTTTTAGTTGATTCTCTTGAGCTTTTAAATATTTAATATTATCAGTTGCCGACAATGGCAACTTTTATTTTCTTCTTTACAAATTATACAACTCTTATTTCTCTTTCTGGCTTTTTTTGTTTGTTTGTTTGCTAGTTCCTCCAGAACGGTGTTCAAACATTTTGGTGATACTGGTCATCATTGCCTAGATCCTTGAATAGAAATAATTTCTTCATATCAAACACAATTACTTCTGTGGATGTTTTTCTTCCATTTTTCTCCACTGGAGCAATTCAGAGATAATTTAAGGTATCAAATCCCAACTATTTTTTTCAAAATTATTTTGCAAATTAGTCTATAAGCAAAGACTTTTGTAGGGTAGTCCTTGACAAAGTTCTTTCTTCTCTGTTAATCGGTTTAGTTTCTTATACCTTCTGGGAATGATTTTAGTATTTTATATTTTCCTTGGAAATCATCTTTTTCAGTATTTTTTGAATCTCATTTACATAGATTTGAACAACGTGATCTCAAATTATTCTTCTAATTTTCTCTATGTATATCATGATTTACCTGTTGTCATTTCTTTGTGTACTTATTTTCTCCTTATTTCTATGAATAGATTGATAGTGTTTCATCTTTTATTTTTAATTATGAAACACATTCTTAGATTTATTTATTAGTTTCACCATTTTTCTTTTCTTCTAATTTGTTAATGTATTCTGTAACCGTTATTATATCCTTCTTATTGTTTATTTTATGCTCAGGATGGTCTAAATTTTGAAAATCTGCAACTTGAAATCTGCAACCACCAGAGTTCAGTCTCTGGCCGGTCTTATACTTCTGTGCGTTCTTCACTGTAACTGTCATTCTGTTATCAAATTCTCTATTATAACATTATATGTGTCTCCTGGATTTAACAAAGTTGAAGTTTCTCTTTATTCTATTTATTATTTTATCTCTTAGTTTTGTCAAACTGTCTTGCCTTTCTGTTTCTTATTCTTATTGTTTTGATATGATTTATGTTATGAGACAGTAGCATTGAACATTTTCATTGCCACCTTAAACCTGGAATACTCTTTTAATAAGTAAATATTATTATTATGGCATTTGGAGCCTCTTAGTTTTAAGTAGTTCTCTTTCACTATTTCAGAACTATTCCTAAGCAAAACTTACATTACTTTAAAATTTCAAAATATATTTTTTCCAAATAAAACTTTATTTCCCTCATAAATTTTTGGAGATATTCTCATTCTGTTGTAAATAAATAATTTTTAAAATGTATAATGGATCTAATTAGTTGCATAAAGTACTAGGATTCTGGTCCAAGGGGGAAAATTCAGATAATTAAAAATATCATTGATAGCTATTTTATCTTTCTGAAATTCAGGATTTCACCTTGATAAACATTTATGGAACAAAATGCTTGTTCTTGGTTGAATCCTCATAATGAATTTTATAATCTCTATTTAATAGCCTATTACCATTTATCTAATATTACTGTGTACTAGAGATTCTACTAAATGCAACGTCATTTAATTAATCCTCACTCTGACTTTATTAGTAGATATATTTTCAACAGCCGATTGTCGTTTATACCTTGAATATCTGGCAGGCTCTCAGGTACAGTATATTACAAAATGAATCCCATTCTCTGCCCTTTGGAACCTGCTTTCTTTCTTGTGTTGTGTTCCTTATTGCTTTTAATGACACTACCAAGTCACAAATTATCTAGGGTCAAAATCTCAAAGTTAATATAAATGCCCTGTCTTCCACTACATCCAAAGTGTGTTGTATTTATGTACCCTTTTCTTTAATTGTTAGCACCATCATCATTATTTTTCAGCCTCTTTACTTCTTCCTGTAATTTTAGTGATAACCTCTAAATGCTCTTTGAATATTTTGGAAACTCAGTTCTCATCATGGTATTCCTTTGCACAGAGACTTTCATTGTCTCCCCACTATGTGTAGGATTAAATTAAAATGTTACAGCAAGGTCCATCATGACTAGTTCTAATATAATTTTCTATCTTAATTTCCTGTCATTCTTCTGTTAGGCATTAGCTACTTTAAAAAAGACTTGAAACATCTTGAAACATGAGGGAGGGGCAGTCTTGTATAAAGATGGAAATTAAGAAAACTATTGTGGAGTTTACAAAAGACAAACTCTGTCTCAAGACTTTGCATGGTGCAAGTTTTAACCTTAGTGTTCTTTCCATTCATTCAAGCCAACATTCCAGCATTAAAGCCATCCCAGATACTAATTTAACCAAGGACCAACACTATTATAAAATATCTTTCAGAAATTTCATCATCTTTCTTCTTATATCTTAACTTTGCAATAAAAACTTTGTGTTCTTTTGAACAAAACCACTGTGTACCTGTGTAAAATTCTGTTTATTATACTCTAAAGCACAGTTGGAGAAGATCTAGGCAAGGCCAACTAATCAAAGTGATTGGGCATTTTCCATATGACAGCAGAGCAGTAAAACTGAAATTCTTCAACCAGAAAATAGGAAGGTGGTGAAATATTTGGATTATAATCTTCACCTCTGTGATGGATATAGAGAATATGAACATGATATTAGTTATTGAATACTGAAATGCTGGAAATAAAGAATGTCTCCTTGACTCACGAAAGAGGCAATTTTATGGCAAATACATGCAGTTATTAAACAAGGGTACTCATTAGTCTAGGAAATGGTAGAAGCAGAAACAATAAATAAATTATAGAGAGGTTTTGATGTATTCATTGGTGATAATGACAGAATTGATGTATTAAGGTAATCTAGTTTGAGGGGTTTAGCAACCTTATGAAGATAAACAACAGAGAGCAAACATGTCATCCCACAGAGCATTTCATAAAGTTATTTCTTCATTTATGTAAGAAATATATTTTGAACACCTACTATATAGCAGGTGTTAGGCACCAGTGATGAATAAGACAACCAAGGTCTTTGGTATACAAATGAGATAAAAATAGTACAATGAAATAATACAAATAAAACAATAATAGAAGGTGATTAAGGCTATGTAAGGAGAAATAAAGAATAACAGGAAGTACACAAGTGTCCACCGTTAATACCTGTATCCTCAGAGATTTTCCTTGAACTTGCATTTGTATAGAGTGCAGAAATTTTTACCTAGATTGTGCATTACAGCGAGAAGTTTAAGAAGCTGAAGAAAATGATGAAGATGGCCTACCAACTCTAAGATGGCCTCCAATAATCCCTTCTTCCTGGTATTCATTCTCTTCTGTAACCCTTGAGTATAGGCAGGACCTATGGCTTGCTTCTAGCCAGCAGAGTATCCTAAATGTGATGGATATCACTTTTATGAATCAGTTATGTAAGGTTCTGGCTTTGGACTTGCTATTGGACCCTATCCCTTATGGGTTCTGATGAAACAAGCTGCCGTGTTGCATGCTGCCTTATGCAGAGGACCATGTGGAAGGCATGAAGAGTGGCCACTAATTGGCAGCCAGCAAAGGCCTAAGGTTCTCAGCCCAAAATAAATCCTGCCACAACTACATGAGCTTGGAAGGAGATCATTCCCCAGTTGAGCTTTCAAGTGAAATATTTTGATTTTTGTATTGTAAGAGACCCTGAAGCCAAGGACTCAGCTAATCTATACCTAGTTATGACTCAGACACTGTGAGAGAGCAAATGTGTGATGTTTTAAACTGTGAAGCATGTGATAATTTATTGCACAACAATAGACAGCTAGTACAATGAGGATGACAAAGTAGCTCCATAAAAAAACACAGTTAATTTCTGCTGCCACAGATTGGAAACATTTGTAGTATTTAGATGAGAGATAATTGATAACTATCAAAATTATGGTGGGGTTATCAAGGGATGAAGATGTATTGGAGAGAAATTTAAGAGGTAGAATTGGTAAGACATGATTAATTTGATGAGGAAGTTGAGGGAAGGGAGCTGTCTAAAGCGAAACTCAGGTCTGGCTTCAATCATTGGGCAAGAAGGTAGTAGTGCTATTCACCAAGACAGAGAAACAAAGCAAGATCAGTAACTGGAGCTTAAATCAAGGTATTCTCTCCTCAGTCTAGAGTTTTGTTTTGTTTGTTTTTTTCTTTAGTATATCATGTTACATATCAGGAAATAGACACAGTATGGCATTGCTTATATAAATCATATATATTTATTAGCGAGAACTAGCGAAAGGACTGTAAATTGAGCTAGAGAATTCTGACACTTGAAAGAGAAATAAGATAATTGAAAGTGTTCAGAAACTCTTGAGGGCACAGTGGCCTCATCTGTAGACTGGAGATAGGTATCTTTTCTGTGTATGCTGTAGGGTCTTTACACTGAAATGTAAATGTAGTATTTAGATGAGAGGTAATTGAGAATGCATGTGCAGATTTGGGGAAATCTGCATCACAAATACATGTCATAACTTAGTTTTTCTGTTATTCTCCAAAAACATACATTTTAAAATCATCTACCTAAGATTCAAAGAGCTATTTGTTAACACCAGATAAATAGTATCGTGTAAAAGGAGAGACGGCCAAGAAAATCTCAGTTGTTCATATCATAGTAAATGAATACAGAATAGTATCATCCTCTGTTAAAAGATAAAACCCCAGACATATGCTCAGTACTTAAACCCCAGAGCTCATTCTGCCAGTATGTGAAGAGTATGGGTACTGGCAAAGACCTTACATATATCTAAACAGCAACCACTATCTTCATGTGGTTTAACACATCAGTAGTAGAAGTGGAATTTTTGTTCTGTTATTTCCTTATTGTTTCTTTGCTCGACTGTCTTGGCAGGGTGTGTGGACCAAGGCAACTAAACATCAGTGCTATACAACTAGTACAGTATAAAAATAGGTTCAGAGGTTTTATAACTGCATTATTAAAACTGCTTTTAACTTTTGCATCTGTGATAGCAGTATGAGTTTTACTTTCAGATAGAAAAGGGAAATTATTTTTCAAACGAACTTTATAATAATCTTGCAATATTAAATTCTAAGTGACAAACCTGTTCATTCAGTAGGTCAATTTCTTTTGTGTATTTCATTCATTCGATAACGAAGCATAGTTACTACTCTTGGAGTGAACACTTGGAGATTATAAAATGCATATTATGATTTTTATAATGTAGAATTATACAATTTTTATATATTTTTTTCAAATTCGAACATCCTCAAGGCTGTCAGAAATATTTATTTTTAAAATTCGACACAGATTCTTGTTAAGATCGACTTTCAGTGGAAACTTCATAGAGAAATAGAAGTTTTGGACAAATGACACAATCTGTATCACATACGGTATATTAAAAATGATATCAAAAGGATGATTATATTCTTTCAAGGAACCTTGATGTCAATATATCTTTAAAGCAATAACACATCTGAAAATTCAATAGTCAGTTCACTATGTAGTTAACACCTTAACTCTGTAGAACTTTTCAATTTATTTTTGTAAAGAATGGCTTTTGCCATAACTCTCTGCCTCTGTTACAAATAAATTGGACTGGAAAATAGTGTATTCCAGTTATAACTTTTTATACTCTAAAGCTCAGGCCTATTTCTTCAAGGATGGTATCTTGGGGAATAGAATAGTTTTGTAGAAATGTTATCACGCGAGGTAGTATTTAGCTTAGAAGGGCTGGTTCCATTCAGCTAGGTATTGTTGCATGTTAAATCGCAGGTCATCTAACTCAACACAGAATACAGAAACCAGAATTTCTATCTATCTATCTATCTATCTATCTATCTATCTATCTATCTATCTATCTATCTGTCTGTCTGTCTGTCTGTCTGTCTTCTGTCTATCTCATCTGTCCATTCTATCTATTTCTATCTATCTATCTATCTATCTACCTACCTACCTACCTACCTACCTACCTACCTACCTACCTACCATCTATAATCTATCTTCTTTTGACCTTCTGACCTTCCAAGAGGAATATTCTTCCCATCCTTGTTGGCCTGGCTCACACCTTCTCACCCTTGAACTCTTGAGAGTCTCCAGTATTCCCTGAACCCACAGACTCTGAAGTGTTTTATTATGTGTGCCAATAACACCAGGGACGTGTGTTTGTCATGGTAATCATCCTATTATAGGAAGAATAATTGTTTGTGACCGTCACAACTTAATTAGGCTGCACTCCCTTGAGGACAGGGCAGTATGTCATATCAGTAGCCTGTACTAAGAATTAAGCATAGTTCTTGACACCTGGTCAATAACGGCTTGCTGATCTGATGAATTGATTAAGTTTATTTGTATATAACTAAGTAGGTTGTAAGAGAAAAAAATGCAACAAGCTGAGAAAATCAAATGCTAGACATACCCAGACCTGAGAGCTATTCAAAACTATCTCTCCCTAAGACTGGCCCCCATTTCTTCCCACCAGTTGCTCCTTTTTATTGTAATTGAACTTCTTTGTTGATAAAGCAAATGGTGAGAAAGTTAGCATATTAAGATACTGTAATGAATGCATGTGAATTTGTTTCTCAGATTCATTGTGTCAAAGGCAAAAAGACTTGATGGGAGAGCCAAATTTTGGGAAGGCTGAGAGAGAAGGCTTGGGCTGGCCACTGCAGTAATGGGGAGCCAGTGGCAGTGTAAAGAAAGGGTCTTTATGATGCACCTTTATTCAGACTTTACAGCAACTGGAGTTCCCGTAAACCAGTGTTTCAACCAGAGACTCTAATCATCCGCTTCTCAGTAGCAAAGCCGGTCATGGGGATGGCACCTCTGTGGAGTAGTGTGGAAATTCTCTTGCTCCAACACACAGCCCTTATAATTTGGGTTACAGTGAACCACCCCATTTCCAGTTGGCAAGAAACTTGAAAGCTTGAGATACAGAGATGAATGATGTTGGGACATTTACTCCATTCTTCATGTACTTTCTGCACGTGAGCCTGTTTCACTAGTATTCAACATTTTCTCACTCTCCACCAAAATACTCAGTGGCCATAACAGGTCACTAACTAAAATGTTTATGTTTAGAGAAGAAAAATGTAAAAGATGGAGATTATTTAATGCTTCTTTTGTATACACTCTGAGAAATGGGCTTTCCAGTGTGTGAAATTCCAGTCTGGTACAAAAATGTTATGGTTGGGTCCTCTGCTTTCCACCTGTTACATAAGCAGGATCCATGCTCTTCACTAAAACATCTTTTCATATGTTCACTAGGTCACTTTCTTTACTCAATGTTTCAGCAATTCTCTCCTCTTTCTTCTTCATTACTATATTTTTCTTCTACCTTAAAAATTTACTTTTCCTTTGTGCTTATTTCCTTAAATGTTTGCACAACTGATTTCCTCATCAGCTTTAAGTCTTTGATGGACTGTCACCTTCCATCATAAGGTGATAAAGAAGAGGTTTTTCTTTATCACCCTATTTAAAGTTGCAGCTCACACCCATTCTTCATTGCACTTATTCTGTATTTATACTTTTCTCATAGAATTATCTCTTCCAGCTACATAGCATACTTATTAGCTATTTTTTGTCTGTATCCTTATAAACAAAAGCTGCAAGAAAGCAGGGATTTGTGTCTTTTTTTATTATAACTTTCTGAGTTCATAAACTACTTCCTAATGTTATTTGGTGCTCAATAATAATTGTAGAATGAATGGATTCATAAATGATGACTCATTCATTTCGTCCCTTGAGAGACTCAGTCTTAAGATTTTCACTATAAAAATAAAATTTCTTAACTAAGAATCATCCAGTTTCTGTTACAAAATTTAATCTCTTTTCTTATTTGTGACAGGGCTTGATTTAATTTTTGGTTCTAGAATTTCCCTGTTTTCTGAATTTTGTTCTCTTCCAGGTAGTATCTGAAAAGGGCTTGTAGATCAACAAAATCGTCTACTTTGCATCTATTACAAAGCAGAAGAAACAGGTCTTTGAGGCCTTTTAAGAGGGCTCTCTTGTACATCCAGAATATACCCGTTCAAAGATTCCACTTTCCCAGGAGCTTCGTTCTCTTTTGGACCAGGCATTTATAGAGAACTTACTACAGATTCATTGTTCATAAAGCTGGCCATCTTGATTAGGGGAAACTGCCTCAGCGTGTTTACATTGATTTCATTTTGTCGAATAGATCTTCACTAATTCCTTGTTAAATTGAATTCAATCCATTAATAAGTTTCACTCATTAGCTAGTAAGCCAGCAAGTGCTGGAGACAAGACCAGTAAGAGTCAGTGAAGGACTAGTGGGAAGGATATCTTAATGTGACTAAAAACTCCATCTTTAGTAAATATTGAAAAATGAAGTATGGGACCGAAATAGAAATTTAACGAAATCTTAGCATGCAGTTGCTATTTTCACAGACTTCCTCTTTTTAAACCAATTGATATTGCTTTGTAAAGCATGTGCTGACTCTAAATTGCATTTTTTCCCTGACTTAAGACAGAAATTATGCTTTACTTCTGTTAGATCTGTGCTCCCCCTGGTTGGAGAGTTGTAAAAGTCTTCTTTTAACCCATTACTATATCTGTGCAGGCATGTGCAGGCACATGCACACACACACACACAGAAAAAAGGAGAGAGAGAGAGAGAGAGAGAGAGAGACAGAGAGAGAGAGAGAGAGAGAGAGAGAGAGAGAGAGAGAGAAATGAAAGCTTTATATTTTTCATGTGTAGGACTTCCTTCCTGACTTTTGCCAGAGTAAGAGAACTGTTTTAACTTAGAAAATGGGATGGGTTTCTGTTCTAAGATATTTAAAAAAATGAAAAAGAATATTTTATTTCCACCTCAGACCTGTTCTCAACCCTGTTTGTACATTAAAATGATCTGAGAGAAAAAAAATTTTAAATACCAGTGCATGGGCCTCATCTCAAACCAATTGAATTTAGAATCTCAGGAAATGGGATTCAGGCACTTTTTAAATACCACATTCCTTGTAATAAATTCCCATTATTAATGGACTTTGTACTTCTTTACTGGTAAGATTCTGATTTCTGCAGCTCTACCATTCACAACTTGCTGGAACAAAGTTTATCTACTTTGCCTCATCTATAAATTTTTAAAGTTTGCACAATTTCTCAAAGACAAAAGAATATCTTGAGGCATTTATTCTAGCCATTATCTTTATTGTAAATTTTTTTTTGAAAAGCATAGTGGCGAACAAATGTTCCTTGAAATATATTCAAAATCTTTTTGTGGTTATATTAAGTTTGTGATGACAGAGAAGTCTGGGACGCTGGAGGTTATTTATCCAAAGAAAAGAAACAGGTTACATGCTTGTTGTCTTATTTAAAGTAATTGGCTCATCTACTGTAGATACCTACTTGCATTGCCAACTTCAAATTGGAGAACAGATAATCTCTCAGGGTACCTATCAGTTTTCATGCATCCACGCATTCTCTTATTTTTTTAAGTGAATAATCACATTCTCTAAAACTGCATTTAGATTTTAGGGAGATAAGAATGGTAAATCATACAGCAATAAAGTTGCCAGAAGAAATACTAGGCTTGAAAGTTTTAATTTGTCCTCTTTTTTTTTTAATTAATAAGGTACAGAGTGGATATGTAAACTTTAGAGTAAGGTAAACATGGCTTTGAATCTCCCATTTTTCACTCACACCCACAGCAGATGTACTGGCAAGTCTGAATCTGACCATTTCTCGCCATCTCCTAGTTTGAGACAACATTGCCAATCACCTGGACCCCTGCAACAGCCCCCTGCCCTCTCTGACCACTCTCTTCCTTCCTTATCTTGTCCTTCAAGAAACTTCTCCATGCAAAAGCCGAAGAAATTCTTTTTGTTGGTGGTGGTATTTTCTTTTTTGTAGTTTTATTGAGGTATAATTGACAAATAGAAATTGTATATATTTAAGGTGTACAACTTGATGATTTGATATATTGTGTACATTGTGAACTGAGCATCGCAATTAAGCTAATTAACATACCCATCATCTCACACAGTTGCCATCTCTTTTGCTCTCTCTCTCTTTTCTTGTGGTAAGAACACTTAAGATCTACCTTCTTAGCAATTTTCAAGTATATATTACACTATTGTGTGGACCCTGAGAAAGAAGTCACCTACCATGAAGGGCTCCTGCTGGCGAACTGGGCTCAAATTTAAAAAACAGAGCCTAGCAGCCATTTCTACACAGGGACCTCTCTTGCAAACTGTGCTTCAGGGAGAAGCCTGCGCTGAATTGCCTTCCTCCTGCACTGAAATGCCTGCCTGCACTGTATTCCTGAGCCAGCCTTTATAAAGAACTTCCTAGAATTGTATTTCAACCATCAGGACTGAGACTTTCTCCATCCAATCAGAACTGCACAGCTATATCTTAACCAACCAGTTAGAACAGCTCCATTCTGACCAAATCAGAACGGTACCTTTTGGACCAATCAAACTGAGACAATTTGGAGTCCTCGTTTGCATGAAGATAGACCAATTAAGAAATACAAAGGAAATATAACCTGATTAGAAGAGAATGCTTTCAAGGGTCCTGGAGAATTAAGTCTAGAATTTTGTTAGGTTGAGTCAGGCGGAAGTAAAGAGGTGCAGATTGGGAAGTGGAGAGATTGTTGCCCATGAGAGGAATTTCTTGTTTGACTTTTTCCTCTAAAATTCCATTATATTAGTTGATGGATTGCTTTTTTCAAACTCAATTCAGGCTCCAGGTATAGAACAATTGTGGTGAAATAGCTATATGTAAAACCTTTGAAGTAAAATATTTTATTTCTATATGCTTATAATTATTTTCTGTCTTATTTAGAATAGTGTATAGTCTGTCAATTCTGGAGCTGAAATTTATATTCCCTAAATATGCATGAAAAAATATTTGGTCTACCTCAATAAGAAATGTGTGTTGATTCAGTTTTCCCTCAGCCAGCCTGATAAACAGAAAAACTGTCACCAGTAGAATTCTGGTAGAGGAAGATATTATAATGACTCTATCTGATTTCCTACTGTAGATTTCATATTAAATGCAAGGTGGCAATGATCTATCTGTCTTTTTGCTCAAGAAAGGGAAGAGCTTCATTATTCACTTCTAATACCTAAATAGGCTCTTGGTTTATATTACATGCCCTAAGTTATCTTACTCATCTTCTTCTCATGCTTTCTATGCCCCAGCCAAATTGAATAACAATATTCTTGTTGCATCCTTTATTTCCCAAGATCTTCGGCCTGTGTACACAGTTACTTCCACCTGCAGGATGTTACCCTCATGTCCACACACCCAAATCTAATTTGTTATCTAATCTCAGTTCAAATGCAGCTTGTCCTTTGAAGCCTTTGCTAATATTTTCAAGAAATAATCCCAACTTTATAAAATCTCCTAGTTCTCATCAGTACGTCTAATGTGGCATTTTATTCAATATATATTTATTTTATATGTACAGTGTGCCAAACACTTAGTGCTAGGGACATATCAGTGGCCGAAATAGTTAGAAATTCTTATAAATTGAATAAATAAGTTAAAATTGTGTGTTAGATAGTGATAAATGCTAAAAAGAAGAATGTAGAAAAAGAGGGGGTGGGGGAGTGCAAAGACAGTAGTTTTATGCATTCAGAGGAGTCCTGACAGAAAAGGCTTGAAGTGTGACATGTAGCTGTCTAGGGGAAGGGCATTTACACAGAGGAAACAGCAACATTAAGACTCTGGGTGGGAGTGTGCCTCATGTAAGATGCCATTGGGCTAGGGTCGGAGAGACAAGAGGGACATAAGTTGGGGATAAAGTCATGGAAGTGAGGAATAGGAAGTCAAAGAAGAGCATGAGGAAGAGCAGGCTGAGTGTGGAGGTGCTTATAATGACTGACTTTTTCTCAGGGTTAGATGACATTGAAGGTTTTGATCAACACAGAGGTGATCAAGTTCATATTTTCACAGAAGCAATAATGCAGCAACGAGAGGGGGCAGGTTCTGGAAATATTCTCAAGATGGAACCTATAGAATTTATTGAAATATACATCACACAGAAAAAAAAGAGGAGCTACTGTGATTCAAAGGCCTGTGACCTGAATAATTGGAAACAAGATGCTGCTATTGAGATGGAGAAAGCTATAAAAGGAACAGGAAGTAGAATCAGGCATTCTGGTTTGGGCACATACAATTTAAGATTACTTCCCTGTCCTTCCTGTCAGTTTGATATACAAGTTAGAAGTTTCAGGGAGCAACTGGGTTGCTGATACAAATTTGGGTATAAGAAGCATTTATATCTCTCTATCTATCTATCTATCTATCTATCTATCTATCTATCTATCTATCTATATAGAGAGATATATATATATTTTAGTTCTATTCTTAATATTTCGAGGAAACTCCATATTATTTTCCATAGTGGTTGTACCAATTTGCATTCTCATAAATAGTGCACAAAGGTTCCCTTTCCTCCATATCCTCACCAACACATTATTTCTTATCTTTTTGATAATAGCTATTCTAACAGCTGTAAGGTGACATCTCAGTGTGGTTTTGATTTGCATTTCCCTGAAGGTAGTGACATTGAACACCTTTTCATATACCTGTTGGTCACTTGTATATCTTTTTTGGAAAAGTAGCTATTTATGTCCTTAGTCCATTTTTAAATTGGGTTATTTGTTGTTGTTGTTGTTGTTGTTGTTATTGAGTTGTGTGAGTTTCTTGTATATTTGGGATATTAACCCCTATTGAATATGTGTTTTGCAAATATTTTCTCCCATTTCATAAATTGCCTTATCATTTTCTTGATGATTTCTTTTGCTGTGCAGATGCCTTTTAGTTTGAAAAGTAGGCTTGCGCTATTCATTTTTGACATGCTGGATTCTATTCTCTTTCTCTCAACCTATTTTCTGCTCATATTCATTTTTAAAAGTTTTGCTTCAGGATATTCTCATTGAACTGCACAAATTTTGTGGGAAGACGACAACATACATTGAGTTTCAGATCTGACCTTGTTCTTAAACTTGAGATGGCCAGTTCACAGCCATTCACTAGAACCTGCTCTAGGAGAGTGCTACACTCAGTACAGTCAGTGAGAAGGAAATAGCCCCTGCTCTCCAGGATCTGACAATTTAGTTGGTGAAGATAAAATATACTCTGGGAAGCAACCATTCACTAAGCTTAAGTTTTAAAATAAGCCTTCACTCATTCCTTTTCCTCACTCCAAAATCCAAATTATCTCATAAAGTCTCTTACATTCTAATATCTCTTCCTACAGCCACTAGTTAGTTCATAATCATTCTAACAGCATTCTCACTTGTTCTGCTGGCT
Organism: Pteropus medius; assembly: GCF_902729225.1. Lineage (NCBI taxonomy): Eukaryota > Metazoa > Chordata > Mammalia > Chiroptera > Pteropodidae > Pteropus > Pteropus medius. The sequence continues at coordinate 15,527,440 of NW_024354500.1, forward strand.
CTGGTTTTATCTCCTAATTTACTCTCACTGAGAGAGATTTCTTCCACTCTTCACCTTACTTTGGAATACGTATAGTAAAATTTATTAATAAGTTGTTACATATGGGTAAAGTAAAATACAATTAAGGTGATGATTCAGTCCATGTGCACATAACCCATCTCAGTCAGTACAACTCGCTGCATACTTGGTCTTTGTCCTTCACAAAAAACTGGTATGTCAGGGTTGAAATCTGATGATGTCATTCCCATTCTTAGTTTAAAAATTTTTGATATGCCCTCAATATTCTTAGATAAGGTCTAAACTCTCGTACATAGCCCTCAAACTTTTTGATGTGGTATTGTCTTGTTCTCTGGGTCTATCTCTAATCCTTACTCTCATGTGCTGAAGGCTGCCATTTTAAATTACTTGTGTCATTCACACCTTATACCCTCTCTTGACCATAGGATTTTGTACATGCTGTTTCTTCCCTAGGAGTACCATCTCTTTATTTTACTTGTAAATTCCTACTTTTTCCATGGCCCAATCTAAGAACAAATGTTCTTTCTCTTAAATGCTCTCATAAAAGGCTGTACTTCTTTTTATCATAACCCAAATGGTATTGTATTATTATTGTCAACTTATTTGTTCAGATTCCTATGGAAACTCAAACTCCTTGAGTACAGGGACTACATGTTTTCTCCTTTTATGCCAACTGGTTAGTATCTAACAGAGAAATATACGATAATTATTTGTTGAATTGAAATTCATAAAAACATTTTATGATATAGATAAAATGTATTTGTGCCAAATTAAGAAAAAAAAATAATGTTTATTAAGTACTTGCTGTCTATCAGACTTTGGTGAAATCAAGGTGAATATGATAAAATTCCTGTCATCTAAGAACTCAGTTTAATGGTTTACTTCCAAATCTTACTTAACTGCCACATTTGTTATTATCATCTTTTTAGAAAATACTTAGAAGAATCCCAGCTTGTAACCGAGGTCTGCCTTACAAATAACAGGTAGAGTTAATTAGAGAAGACTGGAATTCAATCTCTTAGAAAGAAATTGGGCTGTCCTTTTGAAAGGGATGCATAGCATGGAAGGGAATACAGAAAGACTTATTTGAGATAAAAATGACTGAGTAGCTTGGCTGGAGTAAACAATCTGAGGGGTAAGTACAACATATGAGGTGTTAGGATTGTAAATGGGATCTGAGTCATGGAAAAGGATTTGGAGAAATGAAGAACTTAATCATTAAGCTTTGATCAAGTAGAAAATTGATTATCCTAGTAGACTGATATACAACAATATAATGATGATTTATATATGATAGATAAAGAGCCTTTTAAAAAAACATCTGGGTTATAGAAATATAAAATGAGAAGGTTGAAATTACAGTGAAAACTTGAAAATACATTAAAACATCTCTAACAATCTCCAACAATGACAGTACATTTCAGAGCCTGGTAATTTTAGTTCTTAAAATGTTAGTTAAATGCTTGTGCTGGGATGTTTAACTTTGGCCTTTAGTAATTTACTTTAGTAGCTTCAAAAATTATTACAATCTAGAACTTTGTGAGATTTTTGTATGTTGAGCATGAGAGAATTTTAAATATTCTTCAAAAGTGTTGTTTTTATATATTTGAAAGATATCTAAAGAGGATGATAACTTCCTGATCTACATCCTCACTGAAAATAAAATGAAAAGAAATGTGCCCTTATTGGAACAGAGCAGAGTTGAGAAGGATATAGAAAAGCTTGCACACATTAGAAATTGCTAAACATATTTACTTGGACTCTCAAAAAGGAAGTTTTTTTGAAAGTAATATGTGTTCCAATATATAGTTAAAATGCTTTTTATAATCCTATCGTTTTCAAGAGAGAATAGTACAGGGGCCACTGTCATTTTCCAGGCCAATTTATTTAATATTCACTTTCCATTTGAGAGTTCATCCTAGTTTCCACCAAGAAAACTGAAAGTTCTTGGAGTTTGATTAATTAGCAATTAATCAAATTGAACATTAGCCGTATACAGAGCATTGCTTTAAAAGAGTACACAACTGCTGAAGTAGGTAGTGATAACTTTAAGAAGAGTATTTAAAGACTCTTCCAGATTGCTGGAAATTTTTACTTTCAAGACAAATTTTAATTTAGTCCATTGAGAATCTTTATAAGACAGGAAGATAGGTCAAGGAGAAAAGAGAATAGAAAAAAAAAAAGTTAGAAAATGGATAGAGAAAGGAATAGAGGGACAAGGCGTGGCTAAAAGTAATAGAGGCAAAAATAAGAGACAAATATGAGAGATTTGAAGAACTACAATGTATGTTGTGTACCGGTTCGCTGAGACTAGCTACTGTGACTGACAAGTCTGAAATTGCAAGTTTCTTTGAGAAACCTACATATACATCAGAGGTTTTCAAAATGTCTCCAGACCAGCAGCACCCGCTGCCCCTGGAAACTCGTTATATATGCAAATTATCGGGCCCCACCCAGAATCCCCGCCTCAAAACTCCTGGAGAGGGGCACATCAATCTGTGTTTTAACAAAAAGATTAAACTCCTGGGAAAAGGGTGTCAGGGGGCTGACACGCACGAAATTTGAGCACCACTTCTGTTTCTTGTGCATGGAACTGTTTATTGAAGACATTCAGCAGGTGATCTTCAAGAGTTCAAGACTCAGACTTAAACACACCTTTGGCTATACCTGCTTCTACATTCACACAGCCCTTTCTAATCAGCCCATGATTAGATGCTGATTCTGCTTTCAGAGAGGCATTCCGTTATCCAGTGTTCTGAGAGGATCTTTCTTGGGCATTCTCTTCCTTGGCCAAATCTAAGGTAGGTGATAGGATTATGCTCAATTTATTTCATAGTTTTACAGCTTGAACAACCCACTTTCTGTTCACGCCATTTTAGGGCCCTAAATGTTGTTTTAATGACAAAATAGCCAAATTTTGCTTGCTTGTTTGTTTTATCCAGGCTTGTGGTTTCTTAGGCAATAACATATCTTCAAAAATTCCTTATATAGTCTGATTAAAAATTTGGTTTATAGGCTTCTAAGCTGTTCCATATGCTACCGTGCCAGTAACTACACTCAAAATTCTTTTCTAAGCATAATTCTTAAGGCGGATAATTTTTTCTTTTTAAGCCGCCTTTCACATATGTTTTTCTCAAGTTAATGATGGCTACCTCAGGGTTATCTGATACAATGTGATTAAGTAGAGAATTACTAGACTGGATTTTGCTGCAAGGCTGTCTTAACGTGGTTTTATTGTTCAAAACCTTTCTTAGTCTTATTTTATACTTTATGAGGTTTGAAAAAAGTTAGTTTTTCAACTCTGCAGGATCTCAGATTTCTGGATTCTTTATTTCCTTACTTTGTTGGGTTCTTTTTTCCTTTTTTTTTTTTTTTAACTTGCAGATTGCTCACTGTTTGCCTGAGGTTATCTTTCCTTCTTCATTTCTAAACATAGCCAGTAAAACGACCACTAAAACCTGGCATCTGTTTTCCAACCTCTTCCCCTAGAGTTACAGGCAGTGTTTTCCCACTATGTTAATGCAGGTGAAATTTTTGCCAAATATTTTACAACAGCATTAGTATGGCTCTCCAGTTTTCCTGCTTCCACAGCAGTTTTCTCACCATTCGCCACCTGATCAATGTCAGTGCCACCACATCCCATTTCAGGGCACCAATTTCTGCAAGAGTTAAAGTTATGCGAGCTTACGTAAAAATAATCTCTGAATCTCAATGGCTTTATGTTAAAAAAAAAAACACGTTATTTTTGGTTGCATAATAGTTCAACACAAGTATTCACAGGTGTTTGGGGACTCAGGAGCCTTTCACCTTATGGCTTTGAATCCACTCTCCTGTTCTGCTCGTCCCCTGAGTCCTGTGTAATCTGCCAATGAGTGGAGAAAGACCAGAGAATGACATCAAGCCTTCTAAGGGCCAGACCTGCCAATAGTGTTTTCACATTGCTTAACTTTCATGGGCCAGAACTTAGCCAAACTTCCAGGGAGGCTTACAAGTACAGTTTAACTGTGTGTTGAACAGTAAAAGGGAAAGTGTTTTATTTTGTGGTGAAATATCTTCCAGGCTCTGCCTCATGAAAGAGAGGAATTACGTATAATAGTAGAGGGGAGTGTGAAAAAGCAGAGAGGAGGAAAAGTGTTGAGAGATAAATAGATAGCATAAAGAAGAAAGGGAAGTTAGGAAGAATTAGTCATTTAATCTTTAGATTTATGAACTAAGATGGATTGCATTTCCCCCTTTCCAGATACAAAACTGAGGTTTCAAGAATCTGAGAACTTATCTAATTTTACAGAGCTAAGAAAGGTCATTCTTATATTCAAATTCAAAGATGTCTGAAAAGAACTTATGCTCTTTCCACTAGAAGACACCCAAACATACACCACACCCATTAATATCCAGTAGCATTGTACCCCATGAAGCCAAGTGATATTCGATGCTATCCTGATAACTTCATTATTCTACCTGTAGTTTTTCTTGATCAGAAGTATAACAGGCATAGCATGCTTAACAGTTGTTAGTAATTTGATTAGTTAAGAAAATATGCTCAATTAACTTGAATATAAATTGATATTTGTGCATCATAAATAATCAAGACTTTCATTAAGGATGCAAAATAGTAAATAAAATCTTTTCTAAGTGGAGAGATTTATCCTTTGAGTCTACATCCTAAATGTTGTTACATTGCTCATTCAATAAAATGCATAGCATTTTATTTAATTACTATAATTTGTCTGCAAAAGCAAATATTTGCAAACTGCCTGAATTCCTCAGGCACTGTTTAGCTTTTTTTCTTACCTGAGAAAGCAAGCATCAAACTGATGGCTTTTGTTTAAAAAGACACAAATGTATGAATAAAAATAAATGATTTTATTATTATTTTATTATTTTATTATTACACTAGAACATTATTATTTTATTATTACACTAGAACAGAAATAAATGAATTCTCTTTATTCAAACAACAGGATTTTTTTTTCTCTACCTAAAACTTATTTGGGAGCCATGGGCATTCTGGATGTGAGGCAAACTGTTTTTGTTTAGTTCTTTAAAAAATGGAAATGTTCCTAAACCACATGTAAACAAGGCTTCTCTATCAATTGTGTATACTACTGTCCTGACTGAAGTTTCAAGACTCTTAACAGGGCATTTATTTTACTATGTAAACAAAAATACAGACTTCTATATTTTCTCCATATTCTGGTCTTTGGAGAGAAGTTCATGCCTCACAGGTAGACCGCTGACAGCATTCTTTTGGAGGGGCTGATCATTGATTAGTCTTCTCCTTGCTAGTGGAGGGCTTTGCCTTCAATTGTAAAATATTCAACACCTGTGGAGTGCAATAAAACAAGGTATGCCTGTGTATCTTTTTCTATTCCATTTCCTATTAGCTATGACACAGACTGCATAATGTGGGAACTTAAGGAACAAGGACTTTACTATGATAGCATGTTTTGCAAATTGCTGTGAACATTGCCAGTGAATCCTGTTGTAGGTTCTTCTCTCATAATCGTGTCCATGAGAGGATTTCTTAAACTGAATTGTTTATGGGAAAGACTTATAAAACTCTTAGTCTTCACCTACTATTCAATAAAGCATCATTTTATATTTACTTCCTCTGTTACACTAATAAACATTCTTCTCTGTTGAGATGAGTTTTTGCTCTTTAAAACTTTTTGCACAGATAGCTGAGTGTCGTTTGAAGATAAACTGTGGCATATTAGAAATTTAAGAGTTTATATGAGCAGAAATTGATTTGAATCGGACAGTGCCAAACTGGAAGTGGGTAGGAGTGCTCCCACAACAGGAGCTTGGAGAGAGAATTTTGTAGAGAAAAGATGGATGCAAAGTAAAGAAATTATTGATTGGCTATAGCTTAAAGCCTAGTTAGCTGCTCATAATTGGTCGTCCTCAGTGTTTTGATTTCATAACCTTGAGGCATTTACAGGCTTAGATTTTAGTTGGCTTATGTTGGCCACCAGGCCATTAAAGTCATATCGGTCTAATGGCCTCTTTGTTAAAATAATTTAATAATGTGTGATTAAGGACAATTTAAATTTAAAGGGACCTCAGAGACTTTACACTTCATTTTCCCTGTCTCACAGAGTAGGAAATAAAGAAAATCTTAGAGAACCATGTGACTTGTCCACATTTTCTGGTTGTAATTTTATTAATTTTTTTTCCCCACTAATTCTTGGTATTTGATATCTTTCTCTTAAAGAGGTAAATGGAGATATTTGAAAGTCATTTCTCTGCCTATACTTGATTCTACACTTAGAGTGAATTTAAGGTGCACCAAGGATAATCTAACAAGGACTTTTAATAACTGTCATGCGTAAGCATAGATATCCAATTCCAAATTATAGAGACCTCAAATAGATGGCCAATAACATTTATTAAATAATCCCTAAAATAGTCAAATTTAATTTCTGGCAGTGCCAATTCTTGCTAGCTGTATGACATTAGACATCAGATAATGTACTTTAATTGATAAAATAAGTAATTCCCAAATATCCAGTTTTGTAGCACTATACAGTCAATAGAGTCAGACAATTTGTACAATTCATAGATATATTTGGTAGCTTATAGGCAGCCTTTGAAAGAAAGATTGGTGTATGTTATGGGATTAAAGGCTGAAGATGGTAGTTGGAGCAGATAAGCATAAGGTACTAAGTGAATTTATAGCAACATATATCAATATCAGGTGCTTGGAATTGGGTTCTTATTGCATTCAAACAAAGAAATATAGTTGAAAGTTAAAAACATTTTAGAAATAGTTTTTAAGATAAAGCATAATATAACACTTGAATGAGATAAAAATCTATATAATAAATATTTTTATAGTAAAGTAGCTATAAAACTTTCCTGGCCAACAGGAAAATAAATATATTTTAAAGTAGGAATAAAATAATGTAATTTTTGTATATAAACTGTTAGCTTTTCTCCAATTGTGAGGAGAGAAGAGGTGAAAAAATGCTCAGTGTAGTATATTAGGTAATAGGTCTTCATTTAAAAAAAGAAATTAGTCAATAGAAAAGAAGAAAGATCATTTCCTTGAGTTTTTTATCATAGCTCATAGAACTTTATAGATTCTTTATAGAAAAAAGACCCTTTTCATTGACAGTTAATTATAAAAGTACCTATTTTGTAAAATATTGTGTCTTTTGGTGTTAATTTTGAAAGGAAAGTGAATATTAGCAATAATGAGTTACTAGTCAATTGCTAGCATTAAGAACTGGCTATTAACTGTGAAGTAGATACTACACATATTGAAATAATTCTCTCAATAGAATTTTTGTTTGGGGTTCCTAAATAGGATAACTTTATATGAATGTCTCAGTACCAATTTAATTATGTTTCACTTTGGAAATAGTGTCTTAATAAATGTCTATATGCCTTAGGTTAGTGAATAATACACTGAAATATTGCTCACTATGTTGTTATATTAGAAATTCAGTTCACTAGGAATTCTTTTAAATTCTTAGTCATCAAAAATACAATAAAAAAATCTAAGGTAAAAGTAGAATATTAGGTTATCAGGGGAGGGGCATTTGTAACTTTATTTAAATATTATTAACCAGTTTATAACCAAATATAGTGAGAAAATGAAATATGATATGAGTTATAGAGGATAGGTACTTATGTAAAAAACCAAACCAAACCAGAAATCTGTTATCAGAGAAGCAAGAGAATTTAAAGAAGGAATTTTACATGTTGGGCAAATAAACAAGATCAAAAACTCTAAATTTTTTAGTCATAGAGAAATATATTCAGTTATTTAACAATCTAAAGGTATCTCTTGTGGTTAAAATACTAAGTAGATAAATATTATTTCCTTACACTTTCGAACATATACCAAGGTGAAAAGATGAAGATATTTCAAGGTGTTTCAAAAGTCTAGTTCAGCTGTGGACTACTACTAGGGCCTAAGGATGTCAATTAGAATCAACTATTCAGAAAACTAATTGTCTCGTTAATCTAGTTCCATGTCCTTTGTTTTCAATGTTTGTCTCCCCCACCTCCCCGCCACCCCCCGCCCCCTACTGTTAGCAGAAAGGAAAGACAGATGTCTTTGGAAGCAAAATTAGTTGATTTTGAATGAAATTCTAACCTGCATTTTAGGTATAGTTGGGGGTTAAGAAAATTTTTTAAATAGAGATAGAGCATCCCTTGAAGATTTTACTTATTCATGCATTTTATGTCTGAACAAACTACTTTCAATCTGTATGTTTATACCTTGCAATAAGATGTTGCCAAATAATGCCAGAAATACATTGCAAAATAATTTTCATTTCAATAAACATATAAGTATGCGATGAACATATTATTTTAACAGTACTTTACATATTAAATTCTTGATTATTTCTACTGTTAAACAGTAAAGTAAGGTATTTTTAGTTCAAATAAGCAAATTATTACTGATAATAGACTTTAGATTTTGTTTTGTCCTGAGATATTCACTATGTAATTCATACTGTAACTACATCATTTTCTTACTCTATATTTGACTATAAATTAGTCAATAATATTTGGACTAGGATTAAAATGTTCTCCCTAATTTGCTCCCTAAGTTTCCAATTTATTGTGTACGTAAAATTTCATTATATTTTAAAATATTTTTATATTTATGAGTTTGATAGTTTTCCCATCAATAAATGATAACTTTGAAAATAATAGAAGAAACATATGTTTATAATTTATTCCATTTAATGATGAGAATAAAAGTGAATATTAGTAATTACAAAATAAAAACTAAAAGGAATGATATTAAATAGATAACATTCGAACTGTATCCTTTACTTGGCAAACTATTTGATGATCTCATTGTGCCAAATAAGATAATCATTTATTATTTTAGTATAATGGAAATTAATGGCCTGGATAAAATGATGGAAATGATGGATTTGAATTTCTCCATTTCAATCAATTTCAGCCAGTAACCTACATAGCGACCTTCACAGTCAGTTTCAAATGATTGAAATGAGTTCGATTGTACAATAATAATTTTAAAAGAATAAATGTTTTGTGTTTCTAATAAATTAAAGTTTCCATTTAGTTCGATAAGTAATTTGAGATTATAACATTCCCATTAATACTTTTGCCTACTTTACAGGTTATTATTTTTACCAAAATTGCTGTATTTAATGGCTTATCTTTTTGTACAAAAAGATATTCAGACAATCAATCATAAATATAATTAGCATTTCAAAGAAGAGAAGAGAGACGTACACTTATGAACTGTCTGTCCAGGTTAATTGCTCATTCTCCATAGGAGTATTAACCTCCTTATTTGTTTGTAAGACTGAACTAACCATTAACCCCTTGATAATATAGCCTAAGAATGAGACACATAGGTATGAACCAGACGGCTTGAGTTCAAATCCCAACTCCACCTTTTATTAGCTGAAAAATGAGGTGATTTTCTTAACTCTTCTTCACTTTTCTCATTTGTAAAATGATGACACCACTACGTATCTCTTAGTGTTTTTAGCAAAGTTAAATGCTCAATTCATGTAAGACACTTAGAAACTCTCTATTCTTCAATTTCCTCTTCCATGAAATGAGGATAATAATGCCATTTTATAGTGCTACTATGAAATTAAATGCTTTTATATATGTAAAGTAATCAGAATGGTACCTGGCATTTGGTAACTGCTATGTAATTGCGAGTGTTATTATTATTGCTTTTATTATCATTGCCATGATTATTATTTTAACTATGCCTAGTATAGGATAATCTCCCTATTATTATTATCTAGTGCAAATAATTGATTTATGGTATTTTCTGAAGTTTTCCATTTTTATGTAATGGTAACATTTTGTAGAGAGAGATATATGGTAGTCATGCTATTGCAGTCTTTACATGACTATCTTAATTGACTTGGGCTGCCATAGCAATTACCATAGTCTGAATATCTTAAACAACAGATACTGCCATCCCTTTCCAGCACAGAGGGAGAGGGGGCCTTTAGTGTGCAGCACAAAGAGGAGTGGGTGCAGACCTTCTCCCTATGTCAGCTGTGGGTTGAGACCTGCTGGCCATGAGAAACCAATGCTCACTATTGAACTTGACCTTGCTCTGTCTCTTCTCTAAAGCAGTGTTCCATTCAGTGCTTGTGTAAGTTATGTCTCTCTTGTCTATCCCAGTGCCTGTAAACCATACAGTAGGTTGACATCTGGGACTGCTGCTACGAGGGATAAGTATCAGATATCACTTACTCAGCAGTTTCAAGTGAGGGCAGTGAAGCACACTCTTTTTCCTTAGAACTATCCCTTTATTTTCAACTGTTGGCAGTTCCTGGTGATTACCTGTTTCACCATGATTATTAATAAGTCTTCAGGGCAGATACTGGAATTTCCAAATGCTGATATTCAATGAGTTGTTTGTGGAATGATCAACTCATATAGTATGTTCCAGGATGTGTAAAGAACAGCAAGAATTTTTTTCATTATGTGTTCTAGAAAGAAAAAAATGTAATATAGAAGACATGTAAAAACATTTATAATTCAGAATTATTCTGGTCATTGAAAAATATTGCATTTCCAAAATTAACTCGTTCAATACTTTTAGTTTAATTTTTACCTCATGTTTGAGACTAAAGATAGGATAGAGTCAGATTTGGAGAGTTATAAATGTTGCCATCATAATCTTTTACAAATATCTATCAAATAACTATTTTTGGTGGAGCTTACTTTTAGATAGCATACCAAAAGCCTACAGTTCATTTTGGGAGATAGAACATAAACTGACAGCAAATTGATAAATAGGAGCAGGATGTAGCATGTGCTAATTGACAAAGGCAGACTGGCAATAGATGCTACTGTGGGTTGATGGGCAGGGAATAATAAAATCAAAGCAGTGTTTTAGAAATAAAAATATATCTTGTTCTAATTTAGCCTGGACCCCTGTACTATCTTGTGAATAAATAATTTAGCTCTTGATTATAGTTCCTGGATATTGCACAGGGTGTGCCATTTAATGAAACAGCCACATTTTAAAACGCATTTTTAATTTATCACTTCAGAAATCTGAATTCACTAAAGATTAACGATTCTAATATACGTGTGTGAGTGTCCATATGCACATTTACAAAATGAAGTAAATACAATCTTCTGGTATCTTGTCATATAGTATAATTTAAGGCTTTAGGTTCTACAAAAATCAGTTCTGTATGTAAACACATGTAAAGATTCTTCAGATGCTTTGATCAATTGGTTCTGATTCACTGTAAAATCTAGGAACAAAATAATTTTTATGGCCCATTATCTACCCTTTCAGTGAATTCATTCATTCATTTAAAAAATATATTGAGTTCCCACAATGTGCCAAGCACTGTTTCCAAAGCTGGGGAAACAGCAGAATAAGACAAGTCTGGTAAGGTACGTGTCCTCCTGGAGCTCACATTCTAGTAGAGGAATAGAGAAGACAATAAACAATAGCAGTGGCACTAGTTAAGTTCATTTCAGATTGTCCTAAGAGCTATGGATAAAATAAATTAGACAAGAAAAGAATGACTGTGGTCCTAGGGTGGGTTGAATTATTAGAGAAGACTTCTCTGAGGAGGTTACATTTGAGGAAGAAGTTAGGAAGTTAGTATAATAGTTCAATAAAGAGATTATGGTGGGAAACCTGGGGTATTAGCACTGGGATGAAAAAAAGTCAATGGATTCAGGATAGATTTTAGAGGTAGGATTATGGGAGTTTCTGGAGATAGGATGGAGGATGCGAGGGAAAAGTAGAAAAATCAATTTTTCAGTTCTTGGATTAATCCACAGAATGAATGGTTTTTCCATTTACTGAGATACAGCTGACTAGATAGGAATGGATTTGAGAGGGTGGTTAATAATTTTAATGTGCCCATGTTTCACATGATTACTAGATATCTATATGGATGTTGTCAAGTATGCAGCTGGTTTTAGTTGTCTAGAGCTCAGCATAGAGGTTGGGGTCAAAGCAAATATGTTGTGACAAGAATAAAAAGGAAATTTAAAGCCACAGGACTAAATGAGAGGAAAGTTCGAGGTGAACATAGATACACTCTAACATTTTTTCACTCAGTGGTGCCATAGCAAGCAAAGTGATGGAGAAAGAGTAGTGAGAGTGACAGATACTTTGTTAAAGAAGCAAAGAAAAGGGAGTGGTTTCAGGAAAGAAGGCATGAGTGACTGGCCAGCTGTGCTACAAGCTGTTAGAGATGGAATAAGAAGAAGGTAGACCCAGATAACCTGGGAATAGTGATGACTTTTCAAAGTATCCAGATAACTCTTAAAACTCAACAATGACAAGACAAACAGCCCAATTAAAAAGTGGGCAAAAGTCCTAAACAGACACCTAACTAGAGAAGATATACAGATAGCAAATAAACACATGAAAAAATCCTCCAGGTCGTATGTCATGAGGGAAATGAAAATTAAAACAATGAGATGCCACTACACACCTAGCTGAATGGCCAAAATCTGAAACACTGACACCACCAAATGCCGATGAAGATATGGAACAATAGCTGGTGGGAATGCAAAAAGGTACAGTCACTTTGGAAGACAGTTTGGCAGTTTCTTACAAAACTGCACGTACTGTTATCATACAATCCAGAAATCAAGCTCCTTGATATTTACCCAAAGGAGTTGAAAACTTATGTCCACACAAAATCCTGCACACAGATATTGGTAGCAGTTTTATTCATAATTGCCAAAGCTTGGAGACAACCAAGGTATCCTTTAGTAGGTGAATGGGTAAGTAAACTCTGGTATATCCAGCCAGTGGAATATTTTTCAGTGCCAAAAAACTATCAAGCTATGAAAAGACATGGAGAAACTTAAATGAATATTATTAAGTGAAAGAAGCCAACTTGAAAAGTATACGTACTATATGATTTCAACTATATAATGTTTTGGAAAAGGCAAAACTATGGAAACAGTACAAAGATTTTGCGAGGGGATAGAGAAGAGAGGGATGAAAGGGGGAGCTTAGAGAATTTTTAGGGCGGTGAAACTATTCTGTGTGACACTGTAATGGCGAATACATGTCATACATTTGTCCAAACCCAGAGTATACACCAAGAATAAACTGTAATGTAAACTATGGCCTTTTTGTGATTATGATGTGTCAGTTTCATTAATCATAACAAATATACCATTCTGGTAGGAGATGGTGATAATAGGGGAGGTTATATATGTGTGAGGACAGGGTATATATGGGAAAGTTTTTCAAGGTCCCCTCAATTTTGCTGTGAACCTAACACTATCTAAAAAAGTAAAGTCTTAATTTAAAAAATTTTTAAAAAGGTAGAGACATAGCTCTTGAGTTTGACAGCATGGGTTTCGCTTGTTTCTGTGAAATGGTGGAGATAAAAGACATTAAAAGGGTTTGAGTGCATTAGCGGTGAGAAAAAAGAGCTAGTGGGTATGGACACGTATTTCAAAAAGTTTTGTTGAATGGGGTATTAAATGAGTAGGAGTAGGAGGACAAAGGACATGGTGTTCAACGAAGTACATTTACATTTATAAAGTTTGTATACATATATAAGAATCAGAACATGAGGTGAAGAACATGAGAGAAAGAGGGGAAATTGATTAACCTACATTAAAACTGTTTCAATGATAAATTTAATTTTTTAGTTCTGTTTACATAAAGCCCAGAATATTGAGTCTATATTACTTTAAAAATCTGTCAATATTTCAGAAAATTTCATAAGCTTAGTTTTCTAATTTTTTTCTTTTGGTTATTTTTAACTGAAAGTTACAATAAAATGTGCTGGTAATCATGAGAATCCTAGTTTTAGAGTCTTCGTGTTCATAAAAATCAATACAAACTCTTTTTATAGACTTTTACATATAGTTTGCACATCCCCAATCTACCGTTTAAGTTGCAGAGTAACAAAAGTAATAGGATATGAGAGAAATATGAAGGCAACAAAAGTTAAGCATTTTTAGCTAAATTTATGACTATACATGGAACTCATGGAATTGAAGGGAACAAAAATCTATTAAGTGGACGGTATGGCAGAGAAAAGGGACACCCATTTTTATTGAGATTTTGTGATGGATATAAATGAAAATGAGATGTGTGGTAGCCTGAGATGATATCTAGATGGTTAACTAGAAGATTAGAGATTGCGAAATTAATGGTAGAGTCATGTTTGGCCAAAATAGAACAGACAATACTAAATCTGACTCTCTTGAAACTTGCTTGTCCAGGAGAATAGACTTTGTCATATTATTTTATGGAAAAGCAATACACTTAATAAATTAATTAGTCTCATTCATTTTTGGTCAAAGTTCAGTTGTTTTTTAACTCATGTATCTGCTTTTATCCAATTGCTCTTGCTAGACTAAAAAAAAAATGTTTTTAATTTTCAAAAAAATTTTATATTCAGGCAATTTAGATTGTGGCTCCTTACCTCCCACACCACCCTCTTCAGATATCGAATAATCAGTGACTCACTGACCCCTGTAAATAACTTCAGCCACGTGGTTAATTGAAGGTCAAAGTCTTTTTTATTATGCAAATACCATAAAGGAACACCTTACACCTAGAGCTCTCCCTAGCACATTATCTAAATAGTGTTTCATAAATGTGTATTGTACAATCGAAGACCTTATCCAGGAGGCTTAATGTATGGAGCACTGTCCCAAATTTTAATATTAGTTATGCTGCTCATTTGCTTGTGAGGTCTCAGTGAAGTCATTTGATGTCCTTGTTTTAGTTTCATCTATAAATTTGGGATAATGCTGCCCATGGGATAAAAATAAAAGGCTTTGAGAAAAAAGCTAGATATTTTATATAGATTTGGCTAGTTGTGTAAAGGTGGCCTTCCATTTCTTCCGTTTCATCATCTGTCAAATGAGAGAATTGCTCTTTTTCTTTCTTCTCCCTCAACTCTTAGAACAGTCTCCTGTTCTAACTACAACTATTGGTCTTTTCCCAGCTTCTGAACTGGAGACAAGGTTGTCTGACTTTGTTGCTCGTCCTCTTTGCATTGTTTCTTAGCAGTGACTTCCAAGACACACGTGTACTTTGTTTTGTTTATCTACACACTCCAAAATAAAATGACATTTCTTCAACTCTATATTGATTTTTTATTTGTGGCAGGTAAGTAAAATCTTCCAGGTTTTCATTCCTCTCTTATAGAGGGCTTGTGAAATCTGGTATTATTTAAATATTATTTGTTGAAGAGTCATTAATATTTAAAGGAAGGTCCATATATGGCAGTTAAGTAAAGTTTATATTTTTAAGAGAATTTAAAAGACCAATTAACATATTAGTAGTTTCTAAAGAATTTGGATCTCAAGCCAAGGGAGATTATTACGCAGACTTGGTAAAAGAAGGGAAAAAAACCTCAACATTTTCTATGCTGCATAAGAAAAAAAAAAATCAATAATAAATGAAAAAGAGGTGTTACAGTTTAAGGCCACTATTGCTGTTAAAATAATTTATTTTTGACTTTTCTTAGTAATGAAAACATATATTTTTGGTTTGAAAAGCATTTATTGATTTGTTTTCTCTTTCTTTTGACTCACTAAAAGATGCAGAAAATGCCTTATTCTTGTGTGACTGAAATAAGTTTTGAAACACAAAGTTGACAACTCTTAACAAGATGAATGGGTTTCTGGGCTTCTTTTCTTTGAAAAGTGCATTCTGATAATGATCTATTCTGTCTCCTTGGGTGATATGAGAGAAGCTAAGTCTTCTGATAATAAGATTCTCTGATGATGTTTTTGAGTGAATTGTGAAGTTTTCTTTTCACTGAAATTTAGCGGCATGTTCTTGTGTTTGAGTTGTTTTGATCTTTGTGAATTTTTTTTTTTGTGCAAATATGAAAACAACTTCGGGCTTTAAGAGAATTGTCTTCAACAATATGGCTCTTGAGGCAATGATATAATATGACTTAGGATAAAGCTAGATAGACATTTTTTATGTGAAATGATTTGCATTTTGAGAAGGATCACCTTTAATTTTACCTTGGGTAAATGTCCTTTCCACTGGAAAAGAAGTACCACTGGGTGTTGAGTTGATAGACACCTTACCAGAGAAGGGAAGAGTCAGACCCTGAAGTAAATCTTGGTCATCTGTCATGGGCACACAGTGGTGCTGCCTGGTTTGATTCTCTAAGAATCCCCACATATTTTTCTCCAGGAAGATAGACTCTGGCAATGTTTTTCTGAAGATGTAGATAGATTGTAAATAAACAGACAGGAACATTCCTTTACTCAGTTCTCTCCTCCAGGATAATTTATTCTGCTTGTAATGAGTACTACTTTTTTGTTTGTTTCCCTCTAACAAATGTGGAAAGGCATTGTAGAAATAGTTTTGAGTATGTGCCAAGGAGACCTGTATTTGAATTCTTGGTTTCATCATTTATATGCAGTATAAACTCTGTGCTCTTCAGTTTCTTCAGGTGTAAAATAGAAAGAACATCTCACTTTTCTTATAGAGCTGCTGCTTAGATTAAATATAAAGTTATCTAATATAAAGATTTCTATTTTATTTGACTAAGCAAGGTTAGATTTTTCTATTATGGGCTCCCATAACAATCTATACTTTTTTGTATGCTCACCACAATTATAATTAATTGTACAATTATTCCTCTCTATCAGCTCCATGGGGACTATCTTTCTAGTTGACCAGTGTATCAGCAATGCCTAGCACTTTATGACTGACAAGAAATATTTATTGAGCCAGTGTACCGAAAAGGACAATGCCAAGGCCTCTGCTTTTCACTTGTTCATGCAAAGGCTGTAGGGTGACTATGTGTTAAAATGCATAATGAATCAGTGATAATTGTGAAAATCCAAGCCAGTCTTGGTAAAGCTGACTACTACTTTCATAAAATTTCTTACTTTTTGCAGATTACACACCCACTTCTTTATCTTTGCTGCGTTCATAACCCTCAGCTCTCTCGAACCAGGGGAAACATCAGTGCCACTAGCAACCTGTCTTTTCACTGAGGTCGAAAAAGGAACTAAGGTTTAGGTAGTTCCTGAACTTGATTGCTTTCAGCAGAACTGTCCATTCACTGTTACCACCAACGCAGTGAGGAGACTACATTTTAGAAACTATATGTGTATATATATATATAATAATATTTTTTCTATAGTATTCTTTATATTGCTCAGTAGGAGTCTACCACTCTGGAGTAAGGGAAGAGTGGAGGATTTATTTGCTAAACTGGGATGTGTTCAGACATGATTTGTTCTTCTATCTCAGCTCTGTGAACTCACATAAACTACTTTTCTGCTTCTTGGTTTCCTAATCTGTAAAATGGGGAATATAGTAGTACCTATTCCATAGGGTTATTCTGGCCATTAGAATTAATACAATATTTGGAATAGTTCCTAGTTAGTGCCCATGAAATGCTAGTTATCATAACAATGTTGTTGAATTACAGATATGTTTTTTTCCACAAAGGATTTGAGTAGCTGTGTGCTCACTTGGTATTGTCAGAAAAGTAATCACACAAATGCAAAAGGATTTTATGTCAATGTTCTAATTTATTCCAGCAGCAGAATAACAATTACTCTCAATTTAATTATAATTTGCACTAACATTTTTAAGCTACCTATAAAATATTAAGTGATATTCATAGGATAACTCAAGAGTGACATTTAAAATAACAGAATTATTTTAGTCAACACCTTTATAGTGTTCATGGTAGGTCAAGCACTGTTGTAAGTGCTTTTACATATTAACACATTCTCACAATGACACTGTGAAATAGGCACTATTATTATTCCCATTTTCCATATGAGGAAGCTACATCTTATAGAAGTTAAACGGCTTTCCCAAGATCATCTAATTAGTGCAGAGTTAGACTACCTAGAGAATATTGAAAGGCAGCATAGCAGAGTGGTCAGGAGGATAGAGTCAAGTCACGTGACCTGATTTTCAATCGTAGCTTTGCCAGTGATATGAGAAGGTCACTTATCCTCTCTAAATGAGGAGAATAATATCAACAGTTCTGGGATTAGCCTTATTGAAATAATTTTTTCTTTTAAAAAGTTATCTCAATTTAATGAGAAAATTAGAATAAAGTAGCTATGGAAACATAAGTACATTGCATAAATCCTCAGTGATAGTACACTTTGTAGTCAAGATTCTGTAGTTATCATGCACAGGACAGCTGGCGAATGCAAAGATATATCTCAAACCCTTTATGTTATACTTGTCACTAACTTTAATTTTGAAAAATCACTTTTGAAAGAACTACAGCAACCATGAAGGTGCCATATGTTAGATATACTCATATCTCTGCTGCTTACAAGTAGCTGGCCAATAATATTCACACCATAAATTTAGTCTGGTTACAACAATTGAGGAGAATCTAAGGTTAGAACAGATGGACACGTTCTATTGCTTAAATTCTATATATTTTATTAACTGAAGACTGTATTTCAAGGCATAGAATCTAGCAGGAGAAATGACTCAAGCAACATAAAAATAAAAGGGCTGTACACTGTGAAAAAGATTGGTAGAAGAAAGTTGAGTCTGTAATTTAGGTTCTACTTCTTGAATGATCTTGAATTTTTAGAAACAATATTAATGCAGTGGGGTATTTAGTGTATGAATACAGACTTTAAATTTTGCTTGTAAAAGCAGTATAGATTTTAAGATAAAGTGGAAAATAATTCAAAAGCATATTGCAAATAATGTTTTAAATTGATATGTGTGCTATCTAGTCTATTTGGTTTTATGATGGGGACAAACAGAAATAAGATAAAGAGTGGAAAATTGAGTTTTGAGTTCTATGATAACATCACAGATATACACTACAATGGGGTCACTGACATTTTTGTGAGTAAAACCTTCCAGTGTTCTTGAACAGAGAACCAGGAGAGTTACCAATAGCCAGATTACTACACAGTGGAGAAAAAAACGCAGCTACTATTTCATGTCTTCTCCCTGTTGAAAAATCCATAGCTGAAGTAAAAGAAGCAAGGAGATGGTAGTAATCAGCTTGGAGTGGGCCAAGTAATGCTTATAGTGATACTCAGGAACCTTCGGAATAAAACTAGTGAACCTTTTATTAAGTGTCCAAGGTGATAGTGACCACAACTACTATCGTTTAGTAAGTCCTTACTCTGTGATGGGAATGTTAAGTGTGCACTTAATACCGCTATCATTTAATTTGCACCAAACTATAGGAATCAAATACTTTTTAAAATGCCCATTCGAAGATGAGGAAATGATCTATGCTTAGACGTTTTAAACTATTAATTGTAGTTATTTTAAGTTTACTATCTGATAATTCCAACATTGGGATCTTTTGAGTCAGACTCATTTGATTGCTGTATTTCAGTGGGTTCTTCTTTCCTTATTTTTTGTGTCTTATAATTTTTTTAAATTGAATTCTGGACATCAAGGACAGCAGAGTACAGATTGAAGTGTAGAGTACTTTTGCATAGATATGTGTGTCTCTTTCACTAGGCTGATAATGTGTGGACTTAAGTCAATCTGGTCATGAGTTTAGCTGGTTTGGAATTTTATTGTTGCTATGGTTACAATCCATGTATCACAGCTTCAGATTTTTCTAGCAATACTTTAGGGTAGAAACCAGATTGTCAGAGTGTTTTTCTTTATGTTCCTTATCCACCCTCAGCTTTTAGTCTACCCTCTTGCTCTTGCACCTGACAGAGGGGTCTTCCCATATCCCTATTCTCTCTAGTGGTAGACTGCTAGTACTTATTACTTGATGTTTGTAATTTTAACATTACAATGATTTTAAGCAGGAGGCAGGTTTTCTCTTATTTTGGGCCAGGTTCAAACTTAGTCATGCTTGGTTTCAAGGTTGGAATTTTCTTAGTGAACCTGCCTCACTGCTTATGGAAGCCACACTCTGCTGTGGATCTATAGTAGGTCTTATAGGAGAGAGTCTCCTGCCTGCCCTTCCCTTAGTGGTCTAGTCCCAGGACAGTTTCCTATTCCTACTCCAGAGAGGGAGGTTATTATTTTTCATTTTTACTTTTCCCATCTTTATCTTCAAGTATACCCTGGCGTCATGATTTGTGCTGCAACTTCCCTGCTGGTTAAGGCTTTCATTCCATGGAGAAGGCTTCAAACAGGATTTAAACCCTTTCTGTAAAGGTGATGCTCTCTTTATTTAAGGCTGTATGACTATGTCTCTCTCTCTTTTTTAATGTATACATATTTTTAATTACGATTGGCATACAATATTATGTTAGTTTCATGTGTACAAGATGATGATTAGACATTTATGTACCTTATGAAATGATCACCCTGATATATCTAGTACCCATCTGACACCGTACATAGTTATTATAACATTATTGACTATATTCCTTATGCTGTACTTTACATCCCCATGACTATTTTGTAACTATTGATTTGTACTTCTGAATCTCTTCCCCTTTTTTACTCATCCTCTACCCCTCCTCTGGAAACCATCAAAATGTTTTCTGTATCAGTTTGTTTCTATTTTGTTTGCTTTGTTCTTTAGATTAGAGGGAGAGTTTCTCTTGTATCCCCACATGGCCTCTTTCCTTATTTGAGCCCCAGCAGAGCTCTGTGGAGAAGAGCCTACAAGGAGTGTGAATGCCCCTGGTGTCTGTGACTTCCAGCGGTTCTATACCCTTATGCCAGCCCATACTCGGACTCTATAAATTTGCTTAAAAAATAGATACATTCTTTTTAACCACTTGTATAGCTCTTCCCATGCTCTGCCATTGTGTTTCAGTATGCGTGTGTATTCTCTGCATGAAGACACCTTTCTTTGGATTCCAAACTAACTGGTTGCCCTGAGACCTTAGTTCTCTGATAGGTTCAATAAATTTACAATTTTATAGTTTAGCTAGCATTTTCCTATTATTAGTGTGGGAATAATGCTCTTTCTGACTTTCTGCATCCTAGGCATAAGGGAAACTCTTAATTCTTAAATTAATTCTTAAACTAATATTATATATGTAGTTGTCTTAGGCCAGTTTCTTACAGCTGAAGATAATGTGCCAAAAATTCAAGTGTAAGTGGTTTACTAAGGAAGTACTCTCAGAAAACACACACACACACACACACACACACACACACACACACACACACACATAAAAAAAAAACAAAAAAAAAAAACAGGTGTATGGGGGGGAAACAGGGAAAGGAAAGGGAAGAAGCCCAAAAAGGTATAATTTGGGTGACATAGAGTGCTCAATCATTTGGTGAACTTTATAGCATAAATTATACTTCAGATTGTATCCTGACTTGAGGAGCTGAGTTTTTGTAGTCCAATAACAGTTGAGCAATAGCCACAGGCATCTCTGGGGTAGTACTAGACCACCAAGCTCTTCTGTTTCTCAGTAAGAGTTAATTTCTCCAGTACCTGATGTACTGCTTTATCAATACTAATGATTTCTTATCTCGAATGCTATTTTATTAATTTTGATTTGGTTACACATTGATATTACATCTTTTATGTCTTTTATTTTCAACTTTTTGATATGCTTGTTTCAGTTGCGTCTCTTGTAACAAACTCTGGTGTTCATTTTCTCCAATTTTATCTCTATCACATAGTGAGTTTAAAATACTTACCTTAATTGTGATAATTGATACATTTTAATTCAGTTCTACCATTTGAATTTAATATTTCTGTTACTATCATTTTTTGGCTTCCATTGGACCTTGTAGGTTTAATTTCTATTTTTAGTAGAATTTTTAATTATTTAAATGCATAGCTAACTTTTTTCCTGCCAAATTGAGATTTCCACTAGTTTCATTCTTTTCACAAATAAAAGGCCCTAAATTATTTAATAAGTACTTGCATAACCTAACTATGTTCCTGGTACTATCTTATAATTCAGAGATAAAGTTCTCATGGAACTTACATTCTCATGGAAATAGTAAAGTTTAGTTGTTTTATTGTTAGTTAAGTTCAATGATGTGTTCTATCTATTTCTGTGCACATTGGCTATATTCTATGCCTTTCTTCTAGATTAACTATATATAAAATTAAACACATGCTTGTTAATTTGTTGAATATTCTATGAGTGGTAAACTCTTAACATTTGTGTGTCTGAAAAATGTCTGGATTTTCTTAAACTCTTGAAAGATAGTTTAGTTAGATATAAAATCCCAGACTGAATTATTTTGCTTCTATATTATGAAGATATAACTTCATTATTTTTTGACATCTATTGTGTCAGTGAAGAGTCTGGTTGTTTTTTTGTCTTTTGTAGGTAATGTGTCTTCTTTCTGACACTTTATGTTCTCTTTATTATGACACTTTATGTTCTCTTTATTATGACACTTATGACACTTTAAACTACATTCTCTTTCTCACTATCATGTGCTCTAGGCTGGGGTTTATTTATCTCTTTAGTATTTGAAGTGCAGTTTCTGCTCTGTCATTCCTTTCATTCTCTCATACTGGAACTCATATTAGCCATGTTTAAATCCTCTCTTAAAACTATCTTTTATGTCTTGTACCTTTTTCATTCTAAAAAAAATTCATTTATCATGTTGCATTTTGTTCTGAGTGAATGTCCTCTGTTATGTTCTAATTCACTAATTCTCTTTGGATAGTGGCTGAATTTTAGTTTAATAGTTTTGGGCATGAGTTATCTATTGCTAATAGTAACTACTTCTCTTTTCCCCAAAACAAACTTTATGATTAAAACAATCATTTATTTCTTCGTGTGTCTTCAGTTTTGCCTAGGCTTCACTGGGTGATTCTTCTGCTGATCTTGCCTGGACTCAGGAATGCAGATATAGTCAGCTCAGCTGGGAAGTATGTTTCAAGAGAGCTTTACTTAACTTGTCTGGTGGTTGGGTGCTATCAGTTGGCTGAGATGCCTTGTTCCTCATCTTTGTAGCCTCTCATCCTCCAGTAGGTTATGTTTGGCTTATTCATATGATGAGGGAAATATTCTAAGTTGAAAGTAGAATTTTCTAGATCTCTTAAAGCTTAGACTTCATTTGTACAACTTATTTTTTCCCACCATTTATGGATTAAAGCAAGAACAAGGCCAGCTTAGAATCAAGGTAGTAGAGATTTAAATTCTACTTGTTAATGGGAGAAATTTTAATGTCATACTTCAAAAGGGAGTGGGCAGAGAAATGTCTCATATTTTTCCCACATGTGAAATATGCTTTGTTCCTCCCTATAGTCCCACAATTTTATCTGATCATGGAATTATAATCTGCAGTGGTTAAATGATAGATGAGAGTCCTAATATGCAGGCTTTCAGGTACAGCCACTCAATCTAGAGAGTCATGAAGTGAAAGAACAAGTTATTTATACCTTATATACTCAATACATAATAGTTATAGAAAGACAGAATAACTATAATAGACATAACCAGTCAAAAAAGGGAGAAATAGGATGAGGAATATCCGTCAGCAGACCATAGCAATTTTGAAATCCATCCATATTCAGGTTTCCAGAGCCTCTTTTTTTCGGATAAGGAAAAAATCCTAGTAAGGACCTAATTATTCTCTGAAAGATGTTTTCGGTCTGTTTCCTGATTATAGAAATTTGGGAACCCAGAGGCTTCATTTTATTTTGAACTGTCTCTATATGTACCTATATGTGAGTCTGTTATAATGCCTTTAATAAGATTTTGGCCTATTTATAAATCTAATAGAGAGATCCTACATGCCTTCAAAGCCATTTCCATAATTCTTTTGAACTAGATCTCTATTTTGGGCCATACGCAAGGTTGTTGTTAGACAATCCCCCTATGATTCTTAGAAACTCTTTGTCTAGCTGTGAGGATTAATTGGGCACTCATAAATCTCTTTGTTCTTATCTAAGGGTCTTATAGCCACACAGATGATTTAATCTTTACTTGGATACCATAGCTGGAAAATCTAGAAATATAAAATGTTTTATTTTGTAATCCAGTATGTCTTGATTCTTTATATTTAATACCTCTGAATTTTGCTTGCTAGTTGGATTGTTCTCTTTTTAGCTCATCTCTCTCATTCTATGTTTATCAAATACAAAAAGCCAATTGTCAGTTTCAACGTTTTGCCTGATATCTCCTTGGCCAGATCTATTTGTACATTGAGTACACGTTCCATCTTCTCAGTTTTTTGTTTTTTGAAGGCTTAAAGTTTTGCCAATCATTGTGAATCACTGTTCCTCATCTTTCCAGACACTAAGAGCATTTTATCACTGTTTTTTCTATGTGTTACTTATAGTGTCTTCACTGTGTTAAAGCATCTTAAAGATATTTACTATAAAAATGTTTATCAAATACTTTTATGAATTGACTTCATATGGAATGAATTTACATTCTAGTTGCTGACTTATGTTTGCTTTTTTATTGATGTATGCATCTTTCTTCAAGCAATTCAAAATTTGGGTTCTCAGGCTCATTTGATTGGAAAGAATTCTTTCTCTCTCCTCACCCACTTCTTCCGATGTGATTTTCTGTTGAACCATGTTCCATAATAATCAGCATCAAAAATCATGCTATCATTTTGGTTTTTTGTACCTTGTGCATATTGTGGATACAGCTTGTTACAGAGCTAGACCTGGTTTATTTTTTATTTTTGAGACTTTTATATCTTCCCATCTTTTCAGCCTACATGTTCTTATGAGCCCAAGCCACAAATGGCCATCAGTAGCAGTTGTTCTTAGCTTCTTTCTTTAAGCAATGAGTAAATTAAATCTCAGATATACAAAGGACTCTTTTAGTCCCTGTTAACTAACTGTAAGAAAATTTTAGTCTACTACTACCTTCTTTTAAATCTGAGATTTAGCAAGCCTTTGGCTTTACTCTCCTCACTGCTTTGTGTTTGTTTCATTTCTAGCTTATAAATAATGTTTATATTTTACTAGATAATTGTTCGTTTCTTTGATTTTATCTTTTTATATTTTATTTATTGCTACTATGTGTATGCAGTTAAGAGAATACAAAAATTGCAGATTTCCTGTACCGATTTTACCCCATTTCTTCTTAGAGTTCCCTAAATTCTAAGAAAAAAGAAAATATGTGTTACCCAAATGTATAGTCATGATTTTACTTTGAGCTGAAATTTTAGTATAGATTCAAACTTTTTGTCTCTTTAATGATATTATGTCAAAATAGTATGCAATTAATGGCCTAGTGGACAAAGCTTACAGTGCTATGGGAGTATTTTTTAAATGTTTCAGAATGGGTTGAATAATAATACATTTACCCTTAGGATAACTTCATTTTACACAAAATGCCATATAGTACCTAATTTGTCAGTGTATCTGATGAGGAAAGTCCTCAGGGTTACCCAAAGCTACAATGTCTAGGGCTTTAGAAGAGGAAGTGGGAAGTGTGCTATTAAGGCTACTGAAATCCATTCTTTTCAAGTACATTCTTATCTCAAGCACTTAAGGCTTATAATCAATCTAGGAAGGTGCATTGTATTTATGCAAAAAGGACTATCATGTGTCAATATAACTATATGGTTATAATCCTTTATCTGATATGTAGATTGTTTTTTTTTCCCAAGATGGAACTGAGAAATTATGTACAAGGATACAAAACAGCAGAACAATGAGCAATGTAATGATTGCTAATCGTGGGAGAGAAGCTAATTACTTTTCGCAATTTACCATTTGTTATTATGTTCTGGTGAGTGGATTGACCTTAGGTGGTGTAATTGTGGTAAGGGAAAAGATAGATGTTTTCACTTTTTCCAAACTTTTTTCCACATTGTAAGAATGGACTATGAAGGAAAAACTGGATTTTTCTAAAATGTGTCCAGGAAAGGCTGTTTTCTATCTACTGAATCTCATAAGGTGGCAAAGAAGTTGGAGGAATATAAATTTTATATTCTCTCCATATTTTAAGAAAAATTGAGTTAAGAACATTTACCAACATGATAATACCAACAAATTTGCTGATTTGTGGTTACATTCACATTACAGAAAAGTTATATGAGAAAGCTGATGGGAAGATATTTGGAAGCTTTAACAAAAATTCCAGGAAATGAGGGCCTTCTGAACAATCTAACATTTTCTCTCCATCTATATCTCAGATTGTCCTTTCGATAATGTAACAAAGTGCTGCAATTGTGCCACCCCCTGATGAGTCATGAAGGAGTGGATGAGAGAGTAAATGCTCAATCTTTGCTTGAGATTTCAAAAGATGCAGTACTTTCTTGCGGATACTCTTCCCATAGGAACATTCTCAGTGGGAGGTTTGATAAGAGAACATCCTCTCCAAAGTCTTGGAGTTTCTTAAGCTACTGGTAACCCCTTGTTAATATGTATTCACGATTTCCTTCTTTCCTTGGGGTTGCTCTTAATTAAGACATTGATACATTTGCTATTTAATATTGTTTCTATAGTGAATGGGTACTATGGGTTTATGGGGCTAACATTCAGCCTGTCAAATTTTATTACTTTAACAATATAGTTTTTAAAAATATGTGCTCTAGGTAAACACATCTAATTGTGTAATAATGTAGTTTATTCTACTTTCCATTTGTAATCTGAAAGTCCGAAGCTGTTATTTCCCTTTTGGCTCTCTGAATTTCAGAGTGTATTGGGGGTCCTGAGGGTTAGCTAAATTAAATTAATTAGCTAAATTAAAAAAAAAATCACATTAAAAAAACTTAGGGGTTTCCTCATAATGCAAACTCACGTAAAATCTAATATGATGAGCGTGTACCAGCAATATAAGTATGAAATATTCTAGATGAAGTAAAACTAGTTTTAAAACTTATGTGTGTTTCCTTAAGTTTTAAAAGAGCTTTTCATATAATCACTAGAGATACAACATATAGGACTATACATTTCAAGTGAAAGTATAACCCATATAAAATGTATTTATTGAATTTATCCATAAAAAGCACCTTTTTTTCCTACTGTTTCATTAAACTATCTCAGCATCCCAGGTATTTATATTTGGAAACGCCTCAAAAGACCTTCAGTAGGGAGCTGTGCTTCCACTGAGGATGTAAAAGAGACAAGATTGTTACTCTCATTTTAACAAGAAGAAAAGGCCAGTCTATAAAATTATACCCATTTTTGAAATGATCAGAGCTGAGGTCTCAAGGCAACCAGATGGACTAAATCCCAAAGAGTGGCAAGCCTTTCTGAGTAGAGATGGAATAAATGAATTATTTCATCTTTGGCACATCATGGGATGAAGAGATAGCCACTATAAAATCTGGTAAGAAAAAAATAGTTAAAATTTAATATGTCATTAAAGATTGGGTTCGGGTTTGTGTGAGAGTTTAGATCCTCTGGGAACTCAATGGGAGTGTGCATTCACTTGCCATCTGGCTTCCACTGGATACTCATGAGAAAGATTAGGGGCAGGGCAGGAAGTGGACACAAAATATTGCTGATGTCTTGGATCTTTTCATTATATGAAGCAAAAGCCTCACGCAGCTTGGGACAGAACGCAGGCAAAGTCCCCTATCATGTGTTTTTAGAAACAAAACCTGTCTTTACCTAGGAGAGGATAAGGAAGCTCCATGTGGCCCACACCACAAGTCTACCAATGAGGAAGAGCGGGATTCTGGAGAAAACCTCTGTGGTTCAGGCATGTAGGTGTTGATAAAAGCTGAGAGTGGAATGGAAAACCGGAGAAAAGTTCTTGGGCAATGGAAGTGCAACACTAAGCACAGGATAGCAGCAGCCCGGTGCTGGGGAAACTTGAAGTTTGTGATGTTCAGAAGGAAGCTCTAACAACAGTAAATCCTTGAACCAACTCACCTAATGATTAGGTTGACTCGATACTCCCCATGCTCCGCCACACTAATGGTTGACAGAACATAATTAGATATACCAAAAAGCAAAACTAAGCAACTCATTGTTAAGAGATGAAGAAACAACATAACCATATATAGATATCTGTAAATTTAAAATAACTGCAACTAATAGGCTCAAGGATATAGTAGAAAAGGTGTAAAACATGCATAAAAATTTCAGTAGAGAGACCTATAAGAAAGTCAAATAGAACTGCTACAAATAATAAAAAAATGATATCAGAGATGAATAATTTTTTATAGACTTACCAGCATACTAGTTACAAAAGGTAGAGAATTAGTAAACCTAAAGAAAAATTGATAGAAATAATTCAAACTGAAACCAAAAGAGTAAAAAAGTGTTAAAAATGAAAACAAAAACAGAATCAACAATCCTAAATTTATCTGCAACTAATAACACAGCCTTAAACTACATTTAGCAAAAACTGAGAAAATTGAAAGTCAAATGGAAAATTAACAATTATAAATTGAGACATCAACAATTCTCTCTCAGTAATTGAACAAGTAAGCTAATGTCACTAATGATATAGAATACCTTAATAATACTGTCAACCAACTTGAACTAATTCATGTTTACAGATAACTGAACCCAGAGTACAGATTCTTTTAAAGTACACACTCACCAAGATGGATCATGTACTAGACCATAAAAAGCAGTTTCAATAAATTAAAAGGATTGAAATCATGTTCCGTGAGTGTAACAAAATTAAACTAGAAATCAACAGAAAGATAGCTGAAAATATCCCAACTATTTGGAAATATAAGTAACAAAACACATTTCTAAGTAATGACAATCGGTAGGAATGAAAAAAAAAAAAAAAAAAAAAAAGAAGTGGGAATTAGAATGTATTTTGGATTAAATGAAAATAAAATATATCAAAATTGTAAGATGAAACTAAAGCGGTGCTTAGTGAAATATATATTGTTGAATTCTTTTTTGTCAACTTTATTGAGATAAAATTGTAAGATATTTAAAGTACACAATGTGAAGATTTGATATGTGTATACACTGAAAAGATTACCCCATCAGGTCAATTAACACATCACCTTACATTTTTACCTTTTTTGAGGATGATGAGAACATTTAAGTTCTCCTCTCTTAGCAAATTTCAATTGTACATAGAATACAGTGTTAATCAACTATAGTCACCATGTCATACATTAGATTCTCAGACCTTATTTATCTTATAAATGAAAGTTTGTACCCTTTGACCAACTTCTCCCTATTTCCTACACACCCAGGCTCTGGCAAAGACTCTTCGACTTTGTTTCTATGAGTTTGACTTCTTTTTTTAGATTCCACATATAAGTGATATTATGCAGTATTTGCCTCTCTCTCTGTGGCTTATTTCACTTCACCTAATGCCCTCAAATTTCATCCATGTGGTCACAAATGGCAAGATTTTCTCCTTTTTAAGGCTGATATATTCTAGGGGGTGAGGGTGGGTGGATGTGTTTGTGTGTGCGTGCATGCGTGTGTGTGTGTGTGCGTGCACACGCACACACACAGATAGATACAGGAAACTATATCTATCTATATACATCTATCATCTAATCTATCACATTACATTTTCTTGATTCATTCATCCATTGACAGACACTTAGGATATTTCCATATGTTGACTAGTACGAATAATCCTGCAATAATGGGAGTACAGTATCTTCTCGAGATAATTGTTTTGTTTTCTTTGGATAAATATACTCAGAAGTTAGATTGCTGGATCATATGGTAGTTTTATTTTTAACTTCTTGAGGAATATCCACACTGTCTTCCACAGTGGCTGTACCAGTTTATATTCCTACCAACAGTACACAGGAGTTTGTTCACCTTTCTCCACATCCTCACCAGCATTTGTTATTTCATGTGTTTTTAATAATAGCTATCCTAACAGATGTGGAGCGATGTCTCATTGTGTTTTTTATTTATTTATTTTTTGCTATGCAATTTTTTAGTTCTATATAATCCCAATATCCATTTGTTATAAAATATTTAAAATATTGCATCAAACTTAGAAAAGAATATCTTTTTTTAATTGAAAAAAACAAAAGTGACAATGGCTATAAAAAAACAAAACAAAACAAAACAAAACAAAAAACCTACAGCTAACATCAGACCCAATGGTGAAATACTGAATCAATTTCCTCTAAGATTTGGAAAAAAGCAAAATGCCCGTTCTTGCCACTTTTAATTAAAATTTTACTGGAGATTCTAGTAAGTGCAATAAGACTAGATAAAGAAATAAAAGGCATGAAAGTAGAAAAGGAAGAAATTAAACTATTCATTGATAGCATAACTGTCTATGTTGAAAATTTCAATGTATCAACAAAAATTACTGGCAGTAATACAGGAAGTTCACAATATATAAGGTCAGTATGTAAAATTTATATTTTCTATAATTTATCGATGATCAATAGGATACTGAAATTTTTAAATGCTATTTATAGTAGTATTAAAACAAAAAAATTTTAGGAACATATCTATAATATTCATGCCAGATATTTGTATTAAAACATAAAGTCCTAGTGAAAGAAATTAAAGAAGATATAAGTAAATCGAGAGCTATACTGTTCACATGCATCAAAACATCTCAATATTTTTAAAATATTCATTTTAATAGTTTATAAATTTAGCACAACCCCCCAAAATCTCAAGATGATGTTACATTTATTAACAAGTCATGTCTATAACTTATATTGAAATACAAAGGACACAGAATAGTAAAAATAATTTTTAAAATGAGTAATAAATTTGAGTAACTCATTCTACCTGATTTTAAGACATAGTATAAAATTACAGTAATCAAAACAGTGGGGCTTTGGAATAAGGATAAAGATGCAGATCAGTTGATCAGAATAGATAGTACAGAACTATTGTACATGTATGTTAACTGTTTTTCAACAGAGTCCAAAGTAATTCATTTGGGAAAGAATCTTATTTTAAATAAATAGTGTTGAAATAATTGAACAGCCATATGCAAGAGAACTAACTTTTACCCTTGTAAGTTTATGAACTCCTGGCGACCCTATGAATGAGTTATATCCACAATGTCCTGTCCTCGACAGCCCTGCTCAGCTCCTGTAGACTCATAAGATTTACCCTTATGACATATAAAATTAACCATGAAATGGACCAGAAACCTAAATTTAAACTATAAAATGCCTAGAGTTCAAGTTTGGCAAAGACGTGAAGTAATTGGTGCTCTTATACATTGCTAATTCATGAAAGTATTGCTGCTGGGAACATAAAATGGCATAACCACTTTGGAAAATTGGCAGTTTCTAATAAAGTTAAACATAGACTTATCATATGGCTTAGAATTTCTGCTGCTATCTACCCAGGAATAATGAGAGCACATGCCCCACACCACGACTTGTGTATGGTTATTTCTAGCAGTTTTATTCAAAATTGTCAAATTCTAGAAAAATTCAAATGACCATCAACTGGTAAATGGATAAGCAAATTGTGATACATCTGTACTATGAAATACTACTTAGCAATAAAAAGGAATAAACTTCTGCAATACTAATGATTTTCAAAAGTGGTATACTAAGTAAAATAAGCCAGACACAAAAGACTACTTTGTTTGACTCTATGAATATATTATTTTGGAAAAGGCAAAACTATAGGAAATTAGGCAATATGAAATAGGAAATCATGTTCATGATTTCCAGGTAATGCAAGGAGAGGGGAATGGTTTGAATTCACAGGAACAAGAGGGAAGGTTTAGGGATGACGAACATTTTCTATATCTAGATCATGTATGTTGGTGATTGTCTATTTTTCAAAATTTATTGACTGTATGCTTCAAAAGGGACAGTTTTACTGTCAAACTATACCTCAATAAGCCTGCCTTAAAATAATTTTTTAAATTAAATTTATACAGGAGGAACAAGAATTCTGTGATAAAATTAGTTTTCATGTTCTGTTCAGTTCAGTGTCAGGTTCTCCAGTAATCTAAAAAAGTATTGCTGCTCTGTAGGAGCCTACAATACAATAAAGAAGACAGAATTATACATGAAACAATAAATTCATTAATAAATATTTGAGTATCTTCTACATCCTTGCACTGTAATAACCACCAACTTTGTCAGGTGCATGTGTGGGCGTGCGCACACACACATATTTACATATAAATGTGTTATATGTTAATGCATATTAGTATGTGTGTGTGTGTGTGTTTGTGTGTGTGTGTGTATATATATGTATCTATTCATTTGCTAGAGTTGCCATAGAAAATACCACAAACAGGGTGGCTTAAACAACAGGAATTTGTTTCCTTGTAGTTCTGGAGGCCGGAAGTCCCAGATCAAGGTGCCACAGGAGAAGGATTTGTTTCTAGGCCTCTGTCATTGGCCTGCAGACAGCAATCCTTGTGCTGCCCCTTCACGTGGCTGTCCTTCTGTGCACACATGCCCCTGGTATCTCTCTTTTCGTCCAAATTTCCTCTTTTTATTAGGAAACCAGTCAGATTGGATTAGGGCCACTCTAACAGCCTCATTTTAATTTAATTTAATCTTTAAATGCTCTGCTTCCAAATACAGTCACATTCTGAGATACTGGGGGTTAAGGCTTCAGCATATGAGCTTTGAGGGGAGACAGTTCAGTCCATAACAATGACAAAACTTTTATTCCTCATGACTGTTAAATGAGATAGATATTATTATAACAATTTCATAGATGATACTGAGATTTTGAGTGCTTAAGAAAGAAACACTTGTAATTATAATTGGATTTTCAAAAAAAATATTTTGTTCTTATGTGTATTTTTTATTCTCCCTTCTGTCACTGTTATCTTTAACCACAACAGCTAGTCTGAAAGGGAATTATACATATTATTAACCAAAGTATGTTGTGCATTCAGAAAGGAAAGTGAGGGTTACAGTAATAGGCTTTTGTAGTAAAGTCAGTAGGAGAACCTAACAATACAGCCTTGCTATTATTTGTCGTGTTCTAAGAAGCAATTCCTTAAAATAAAATGTTTTACTCAAAATATACCTTGATGTTATCATGGGTGATTTTTAAACATGTTCAGACCAATGACCTGAGTTTAATGTTGACATGGGCAAATTCTACAGGGAATTTTGCTTTATTAGCACAAATTAATTAAACGTATATCTTGACATTTGAGGAAAATAAACTAAAATAAAAAATGCTGTCATTAGCCTATTTGGCTCTGGAGTCAGTCTCAATTAGAATCAAAGCTCTGTCTGCTACAAGCTATTTTGAGTTAATCTGTTAACATCTCTAAAGCTTAGTTTCTTAATTTTAGAATATGAGATATTGTTAGTTACTGCATGGGATGGCTGGGGATATTAATTGCTTTCTAATTTATGAAAGCATTAATTCATTATATAGAACTTAACATGTAAACATTTAATATTAGCTCTCATTATCATTCCCATCACTCTTTTATGCCTGTTATTATCATCACCACCTCATCATCATCATCATATCACTACCATTACCACTGCTACATCCTCATCATTATCATCCCATTATCACCATCATCACTGTTCATAAAAGAAATATTTTATATACCCTCTACATTTAAATTTATATGACTGTCATATAAGATACAATGGCATTTATTTAAAAAATTAGACAATAGAATAAATTGTAAAGGGTTACATCTGAAAAGTGAATCAATATATGAAAATGTAATTTAAATGATGAAGTTTTATACCATTTATAAAAATATAAAGTTATTGAGCAATTGGGAAAGCCAAATAATTATACTAAAAGGAGGTATTATAGACATTTGTACTAAATATGTACAATATTTATATGTATAAATATATTTAAATTTACATAAAGTTGAACTTATTTTTAGTGGATAAATATCTAACCCAATGCATGTGGCATTTCAATGGAAACAAAAACTCAAACATGATTTTTTAAGGTGGATTTAAAACTAAAAATTCATAAAAAACAAATCCAATAAACTTTTATTATGTACAATACCTGTACTAAATGCTATTAATTAAAAAGACTATAGTTTCTTATCTACAGTGTAAAAAGAAGAGTTAACTCTATTGGGAATAATAGTTTATATTATAAGTTCCAATCACATTATTTCTTTTAAAAAATTCAAAGGTAGATAATATTACTATCCCTGAGTTTTTAATTCTGGAAATGATCTTAGAAGGGTTAAACGTTTTGCCCAAAGGTATATAAGTATGCAGAGCAGAACAAGGACTGGCATCCTGAATTCATATCTACCTCTAAGACCAGTCCTATCACCACCATGCTCCAAAAATTAGATAAGGGCTTCTTGGAGTACAAGCATTAAGTTGGAGTGTTTGACAAGAATCTATGGGTTGTGTTGCCATTATGTGAACTACAGCAGTCCTCAAATATCCTTGGTTTTCATGGTCTTGGAAATACCAGAAAAATATTTCATGCACAATTAAATGTGGATAGCAGCATACTCATCCATAAAACATGGAATAAGTAATTTTCCACACAGTTTTTACTAATGTCAAATCTATTTTTTTTCAAATTATTTTTCTGATTTCTAAGAACTTTCTGATTTAGCAAGATAGAGAACAGTGGATTCACATGCAAGGAATTACCTGCCTAAGATGAAGAATAAGGCCTCCGACAATATGTACAAAAATATATTCTTAAATCTAAGTCAAAGGACAGTGGGTCCTTTTAAAGATTAAGATATGGATAGGTATTTTCAATCCACAGTTGAGAATCCGCACATGTGGAGGACTGACTTGTTACATGCGGAGTTTTGACTGCATGGGAGGTCTGCATCCCTAACATATGCGCTGGTCACTGTAGTTGGTGGTATTAGTAATAGAATGCAGTTAGGTGGTAACATTAGCAAGTAAAGGGCAACAGAAAAAATTATGTGTGTACTACCAAAAATGGGCTTTAGAAAACAGAATTTCCTAATTAAGCTTTTCACATTATTTGCTCTTTGCTTTGGAGTAGTCAGTTAACTTGACTTTGGCTATGTAATCCTGACTAATAAATGCAAGAGCTGAGTGAGTTCATTATTAGTTACTCTTGCTCTTAGCAAACCATGCACTTGGATTGAAGATTGCCTTCTTTTAAAGGAGCTATTTTAAATCTCAGTAGAGTTTTAGCTAGCTCTTGTAACAACAGATTTAAATCCATATTCTCCAACTAGATTGTCACTAATTAATTTGATATTTTGATTTTTACCTGCCTGATACCAATGGATTTTATTCTAAAGTGGGTCCAAGCCTAAGATAAGAATAAAGCATGTTATTTGTTGGATACACCAAAACCCCAACTACCAAATGGTAACTACATCTCTGAATGATCAGGGGAACCCACAGCTCTTCTTTTGGTCACCTGCTGTATGTATGTGTGTGTTTATACATATATATACATTGCCTTTTATTGGGTATGAAACCACTTCTGGATTGTTTTTTTACAATATTTGAGAACCTGTGGTATGAAAAGGCAGTAAAATATGTACAAATGCGAAGCAAACAAAATAAACAGCATTTATAAAAATCACTCGATGATTTGAAATCAGATGGTCTTTAAATGTTGGCTCTTCTACTTCCACATTTTGACAACAGAGTCTTGTGAGAATTAAAGTACGTGGAAAGTTTCTAGCAACAAGACTGAGGCAGAGTAGGCATGGGATTTATTATTTCCTGTTCCTTCCTGTCCTCACTTCTTATTGACTTTTTGCCTTCCACAAGCAGTAGTTCAATAACCAAATAAATGAATTTGTCATGAACTTGAGACCACCACACTGCACTGAGAACTGAAATAGAAGCACAAAACCTCAAAGTCTTTTGTGGGAAAGTTATTTATTAGTACCAAAATAGGCATATGCAATCCCCTGAACATACAAAAGTTAAATAAAATCTATTCAGCTGTGCTAAGTTTTCAGACAAATGCACAATTCTCATTCATTTGTAAGGCTCACATCAATATTTGTCCAACTGGTATTTTATTTTCTATCTGAACAACCCCAGAGACCTCTAACCTTAGGGAATATATTGCCAATAAAGTCTGTGGGAGTTACATCTCTACTCTGCTTTACTATGGACCTCAGGTGAGGGAGTTCTCACACTGTGTGAAGCTCTGTAAAAGATAAAACTGGGCTAAAGGAAAACTTCCTAAAACTATAGTTGTAAATCATATGGATCTCTATGTTCTTATTTAAATGTAACACTCTTCAGGGGCAGCTCTGATGATGATGATATATTTATATGTGAATTTCCGGAGGTGCCTTTTGGGCTTCATAACTCATAAAATATGACTCAGTTACTTCCCTGAGGGCTTTCCATATGAGTTAAAATAAAATCATTGAGACATAAAAAATATCAGTAGAGAGTTCTCAAATAGTACCTCCTAAGGTCATCACAATGATCATTTTTCCAGGAAAATGCCCATGAGCATCTATGAAATCTTTCAAACGTTATCTTATTTCTAAAGCTAGAAGCATTGGAGGAGCTGTAAATAGTGATATAGATTCACAATGAATGCACATGGCACTATTTTAGAAGCAAATAACTAGCAAGGCATATTCATTATTCTTTATTACCAAAAATATGTTATTGATATTACCTATTGATTCAACTTGAAATAATCCAACAAATACTTTCTAAAAACCAACTGGGTGAATTGACACTAAGATGTTTGGGAAATAAAAAGATAATTGGAAATGGGCCCTTCCTTCTCTGAGCTTACAGTTTAGATTGAGAGGTGGATATAAGCACAAATACATTGCACAGGGGTAAATGCTTAGAGTTAAATGTGTTTAGTAATATCTGGCAGAAAAAATTCTCAGTTCTGCCTATTGAGATCTCAAAAGGCTGTATATAGTAGGGAATTTTTAATAGAGGACATTCAAGGCAGAATATTTTTGAACAGATAGAAGAGCATCGGAGTATATTCAGACAAAAGTGAGAATGCCAATACAGTAAAAGCACTGAAGCCTTGCGGGGGAGCTGGAGCTAAGACTGGAGTTTAGGTGGGCTGGAATACAAAGGGTCTTGAATATCAAACTTTAGCAATTCATCGAAAATAACTGTATGGAGAACTAACATGATTAGACATTCAAAAAAGTCTTCCAGATGCTGTTAAAGATGGTTGAGCTGGGTGTATGATTTATAGGCAGGATTCAAAGGCAATTTTAGTTGCCCTAGCAAGCATTTCTCAACTTTCTTAAATGTGTATTCATATCAAAAAGAAACTTTTCCCCTCTACTTCCCAATATAGATACATGTACAGTATACATATATTTTACCGACTTCACATGCACATTATAAAATCACTCATAGAATTTTAAAAATGAAAAAAAAAAAGTAGAAATAAAAATTCTACTCTTCTTTTAATCCCAGTGGATCATCCGATATCTCATTGGAGACAAGAAGACAATAAGATGATAAACTTAGAAATAGTAAAGTAGGAAGAAAGTGACATACAATTTTGATCACTCTTATACAAAGGAGATGATGGGTCAGCTTGCTTCTAATTTGGGGGAATTGATTGTTTTATCCCAGATGATCTTTAGATTTAAATGAGAGAGGTTCCTCATCTGACTGCTGATGATTTGGCATGGAAATCTTCAGAATCTCTTCAGAAATAAAGCAACTTTTATTAGAATTGTGTTCAAAGACATGGGAATAGAGAGGTTTCTGGCTAGATTGTATATCCCCAATGATGTTTAAATATTACAACATGAGATTAAATACCTGTGGCCTTAGCTCTTCTCTTCAGTAAACTTACCTGGCTGGATCTGATTGAAAGGTAAAAGGTTTTTCTTTAGTTGTATGTAAAGAGGCAAGAGTTCTCTAAAAGATTTGCTCCGTAGGAGAGGCATCAAAATGTGTCATTTCACTGAACACCTGGTGAGCAGGAGAAACTAGTTTTTTCTCATTAGGCAAGCTTGGACTTTAAAAGTTGCTTATTAGGTCAGCAAAAACAGGCTACATATCAGAACAGTGGAAAACTTACTTTGTCACTGGTGCAACTCTGCGAAGAGTGTGTGAAAGCATATATTGAGTTTACATGTTATTTGGAAAATGAAAGATAAATTGATCAAAATTAAAAATAAGTTAAAAAATAGTCATTCCCCATGTTTAAATAGAATAGAGAACACAAGTGAATTCACTAAAGTAGAGGTATACCTTCCAAATGAATATTCTTAACTTTATGTCCCTTCAGCGATTTCCATTAACACCCCTTTCCCCATTTATGTGACTTTTCTGTAGATAACCACCAGTTAGAATTAATAGGTATGATTCATCAATACACCTCAAGCTTTCTGCATATTCCCCTTAAGATACTTAAATAATGTACCTAAAACACCAAAAGGTGAATATATATGAAACAATGATATTAAGTCTTTGATGTTTTTCTTCTAGGCATGTCAAATATACAAACTTTGTTTTACCAACCCAAGTAATTGGCTTGTTATTTCAAAGTTTCTCATGGTGACTCAGGAAATTTTTAGGCCAAATATTTTACAAGGATGTTTCTCATTATTGGAGGACATATTAGGTGCTAAATTGATGAGTTTGACTGCTTAATTCTATTTAAGAACTTTCAGATGCATAGATTAGGGTAAATAGAGCATGTTGATAAGAACTAGAAAATGTCTGTTCGATTAAAAGCCACATCAGAAGGTCAGAGGGGTAAGAAGGTAACACTTGAGGAAGTGAGATAGAAAATATCGTAATAAAAATCTTCAATTGTAAAGTCTGACTTTATTCACTGAGCTTAGTAACCACATATAAAATTAAAGTATGAAATGTAAGGGAAGAGGACCAAATGGATGCTACTAATTCAAAGAACGATAATCTTTTTAATGTGTTTCTTTCTCTGTGTTAATCCAGCATTTCAGCACTCCTCACTAGCCATGGTACTTATGGTTTGGGCAACCATGAGAGATGAAAGAAAGGGATTGTATTTTAAGTGAGGAAATGGCTGTTGAAGTAAAGGGGCCATGGAGTGGAGAAGAAACTCATAGTTTGTCTCCATGACCCAGATACTGTTGGCTGGGCTCTAGTCCTGTAGATAATAGGGGCATACATAGACATATACATGTGAGTGCCTCTGTGTGTGTGTGTGTGTGTACTGGGCTTGAAGACTGGATTATGAGTCAATTCAGAGTGGGGCCAATGAGATTATGGAAGGCTTTATTCTAAGTGAAAAAGGAGCTTTTTGAGATAGGTAGTTCTTGAACATATATATGTTTCAAAAATATAATGATAAATTCTATATTGGTTGGGTAAAATATAAAACTACTAATTTCATTGG
The DNA here is from genome assembly GCF_902729225.1 of Pteropus medius. Lineage (NCBI taxonomy): Eukaryota > Metazoa > Chordata > Mammalia > Chiroptera > Pteropodidae > Pteropus > Pteropus medius. The sequence continues at coordinate 15,566,412 of NW_024354500.1, forward strand.
CAAAGGGAACATGTCAAAGACTTACTTTGAAAAGCTTCATTTTGCGATTTTAAATTTTAAGCAAAAGAATTCTACTCAGTAGCATCTATTTTCAAAAGTTCAGTATTATAGTCATGCACAGCATGTTTTCTGTAGTTTCTGAAATCTCAGCCGAAACAATTTTCTTCTTTCAGTGATGCAGAAACAACATGAAGTGTGTAAGTGCTTTTGTAAATATTGTTTCCAGATTTTAAAGAATTTTAAAAAGATAAAATGAAAGAAGAATTTGGCTCACATAAAATTTTCTTTTCTCCACCAAAGGTATAATCCAAAAACTTACTTTTCTCACAGCAGCAAAGAGAAAAAGAAATCACAAATTATAAAAAACTAAATTAATGAGATATGATACTCCTCTCTCTGCTTTTTTTTCTATTCCCTTTCTATCTACTCATTCTTAAGCACTTTCAATGATTTTCAGTGAGCTCTTGTTTTTTTTCTACACCTAATACTTCATTTTTTAATTAAAATTATAGGGTGACACTGATAAATAAGTTTCAAGTGTACAATTTAATAATACGTCATATATATGTATACACATACACATACATACATACACACACATACACAATCAGAGTTCTCTTTTAAACCCCATACTTGATTTGTATCGTCCACATTTATGGACCATCATACATGCTGACTTCCAATTCTGTATCTATAGCTCAGCTTGCCTTATAGACTTCAAGCCAGTACATCTGACTGCATATTTTTCATTTTCACCTGGATATCATACACATTCTACATATCTAAAACAAAACTCTTTACACTCTCCAAACTGTTTCTCCTCATATGATTTGTATTTTGATCAATGCTCCCAACATTGATCCAGATGCCTAAGTTGTAAATCGAGGAATTGTTTTACTCTCCTTACTCTCTCTTAATTTTTTTACATATTATTCATTACTAATTTTAATTGACTCTGCCTTTTTAACCTCTTTTGTATCTTCCCCTACCGCTACTCCTACCTTTATTGCCTTGGTTCAGATATTTTCTATTTATGCCAGATTTCCAGAAAAAAGAATAATTAGACATGGCTTATTTATAGAACACCCTCATGGAGCTCACAAAAATGCAGAATGAATAAACAAACTGCACTGTAAATGGCGTTCTTAGAGTGAAAGGTAAAGAAACTCTCACTGTTGTTATTATAAATCTGCTCTTTTTTTCATTATTTCTACTTGGATATCTCACATGAATCTCAAATTTGCAATGACCATTAGGAAAAATATTGCCATCCATCATGTAGCCAGAGCCAGAAAACTGTGACTCTGTAACACCCCCCCCCACTTTTTTTATTGTCTTATGCTATCAAATACCAAATGCTGTCAATATTATCTCCTACATATTTCACAAATGTTTGTTTTTCTCCTGCACTATCACCATTATGTTAGACAAAGCTATCATATCTAGCCTGGACAATTGCAACATAGCTCTATTTATCTCTTTCGGTTCAGTAGATTCAATCCAGTCTGTTATTAACTTGGCAGAAAGAATGATCTTATAAAAATGCTTTTATAGGGACATCTGGATTTGGATCATGAGGGAGTGGCTAATATCAGTATTGTACTCTTGCTGTAAACAACTATAAAATTATTTAGAATATAAAGAGTAACTAATTAAGGGATTAGATAATTCCAGCAATGACTCAGAAACTATAGAAAGGGGAAGCACACAAGTGGAGCTGGATTTTTCCTGCAGATCATTTTCAAACCATGATATGGGAAAGTGAAGCCCAAACAGAGAGAATTGGTCTCAATGGGTGAAAGAAATAGAATCTGGATGGTAGAAAGATAGATTGTAATTTGGGACTGCTAAGGTTGCTGGAATTGGCAGGTCAGGCCACTGAAAGTACGGGGAGGGAAAAAATGCTCTGCAAATCTTAGGAGTTGTATTCATGTCATTGTACAACTCCTTTTAACTAACCTGGCGTCATTTCTGAGATAAAACTTATTTAATAATAGTCTGTAATCATTTTTTGCTGGTGCTAGAAGGAGAATCCAGTGCATTTTTTCTTTTTTTTTTCTTTTTAAGGTGAGGCAACCCTTGATTTAACTCACAGATTGCAAGGACCTTTTCAGTTTACAGTTCCTTATTTTTTTAAATTTTTTATGCCTAGCACCTGGTCTTCCTAGGTGGTCTTCCATCCAAGTACTAACCAAGCCGTCTCCCATCCAAGTACTAACCAGGCCTGAACCTGCTTAGCTTCCAAGATCAGACGGGATCAGGCTTGTTCAGGGTAGCATGGCCATAGACTGAATCCAGTGCATTTTTTTGTTTTAATTTAAGACTAATTTTTAGAGCACTTAAGAGATTTATAGGAAAAAAAAAATTGAGCAAATAAATACAGAGTTCTCACTTGCTCCCATGATCGCTCACATTTCTTTTATTATTAACATCTTGCCATAGTGTGGTACATTTCTTATAAATGGTGAACTGATATTGATACATGATTATTAGCTAAAGTCCATAGTTTACATTGAGGTTCACTCTTTGTGTTGTACAGTTCTATAGTTTTTGACAAAAGCATAATGTATATACCATAAGAGTATCATAAAAGATAATTTTACACATTTGTCCTTTCTAGCATGTCATGCAGTTGGAACCATACTTTAGCCTTTCAGACTGACTTTGTTCACTTAACAATATGTATTTAAAATTCTGTGTCTTTTGTGTGGTTTGATAGTTCATTTCTTTATATTTCTGATAATATTCTATTGTATGGATGTGCAAGGACTTTATTATTCATTCACCTATCAAAAGGTTTCTAGGTTACTTCCAGTTTGGGGCTTTTATGAATAAAACTGCAATAAATGTATGTTCAGGCTTTTATATGGACAAATTTTTAACTCAGTTGGGTAAATAGGTATAAGTTGCTAGACCACATGGTAAGACTGTTTTTAGCTTTGTAAAAAACTACTGAACTACCTTACAAAATGGCATGCAAAGTGAAATGCAAAGTGACATTTTGCATTCTTAGAAATAAATGAGAGTTCCTGTTGCTCCACAACACAGTATTTGGGGTTGCCAGTGATTTGTTGTTGTTTTTGGTTTTAGCCATTCTAATAGGAGTTCGATGGTATTTCATCATTGTTTTAATTTGTAATTCCCTAATGTCATACTTCATGAAACCTACTTTTGATTTCAATCATTGTCCTAGTTGTTTTCCTATTTTCTTCTATTTCTCTAACTTTTCCTGTTATCTTTCCTCTATTTTATGTTCTATTTGCTTCTCCCCTGCAGTTACCCGAAGTGAAAGCTTTAATTATTGATTTTAGATCTTTCTTCCTAATATAGATATTTAAAGCTCTAACTCCTCACGTAAGCCTTATTTTTGCTTCATCTTATACATTTTTATTGCTGAATTTTTATTTTTATTCAGTTTAAAATATTTTCTAATTTCCATTTTGATTTTGTCTTGACTCATAATTATTAGAAGTACATTATTTAATTTCCAGTTATTTTGCTGGTTTCCTTTTTGTTTATGTCTGCTTTTGATTTCTAAATTACTTTCATTATGGTCAGAGAACAGATTTTGTATTATTTCAATCCTTTTTGATGTATCAAAATTTGTCTTTTGACCTAGAGTATGGCCTATCCTAGATGGTGGAAGCAGCTCTAGGCAAGAAGGCTTCCAACTCCCACTGTCCTTCCTACTGGTTTCGATGTGGCTCCTTCTTTATATTATCAGACATACGTGTTTTGACCAACAGGACTTCAGGTGATTCTCCACATTGATTAGTTTTTAATTTGGTTGTAATTTCAATGTGGACCTGGTAGAAAGTGAACTCTGCTTTTACCTAGTCCACCATCTTCCCCCATTCCCCGACTCCTACTGTCCTTAGTTGGGGTTCTATTACCTTTTCCTGTACAAATACTTCCTAAATCGTTGCTTGCTTTGATCCATTTTTAAATCCCTGAAATTATTTTGATAATTTTTTGTAGTTTTATATTTTTGGGAAGTGGGATGGGGAGGATTTGCTAACCTCTTCATACCACCAGAGCTGGTTGTCCCTCACTGGTGCTTATTTCTGTATGAGTAGACAGTATTAACTTGACCTTTGCTCTTTATGGATTGATAATCAAACTATATAAGTTTAACCTCATAAACTGGGTTATAGCATGATTTTATATTGCTTCAGCTACTGGTACATTTAGGGATTGGCCATATCTCCAAGAAATTTGTGTTTCAATATTACTTACGTTCTTTGCTAGTAAATCACAGTAGTAATCAGAATTCTAAGATGCTTGGGCTTTTGGCGCAATGTTATTTTAGAATAACAAATTCAACAACTTGCTTTGTTCCTTGATTCCTCAGGGATAATCTGACTTAAATCAAATCTTCTATCTTGTATGTTCTCTTTCAGACTTTTGCTACTGACCACAGATTAAGTGATAATTGTATTCATGCATTTTTGCTCCACAGTTTGAGAGGAAAAAAAATCCATCTTATAAAACTAAGAGTTCTTAATTCCATAGGCTTTGCTCTTCTCAAATGTGTAAGAGCCATTATTTACAATAGTATTTCCCTGTACTCTGAGAAATTCTGATCTAGTAAGGACTCTGTTAAAACAAAAGTTCCATATTCAAGTATGTTTGGGAAATGCTGCACACTGTATTGTGTTCTTAGAATTTAAAAATTCATGTGAGAATACTGACATCTTTGAGATGCCTGGGAATTATGAAACTTGTTAAAACTAATATTTCTTAATCATAATTGAACCCGGAACTTATTTTTCACTCATTTACTTATACCACAAGAAGTTAATATTCTGTAGAAAACACTCTGGGAAAATCCTTTGTATGACTTTTGTTTTATTAACTCCCAGTTTCCAGAGAGAACCTTGGAGAGGTCAGATAGCTTGTCTAATATAAAGTGAGTAGTGAGCGATGGATACAACTTTGGTCCAGGCATATGTGGTTTCTTTGGGGCCAGAAATCTCAGATGTAGATCTAGAACTAAATGCAGTAACAGGATCACAATCTATAAGAGTATGACCATAGACAGATGTCCAGACATCATAGGTCCTGGTGCATGTGATTCTCAAGACTATTTTTATTATTTAAAAGTCTGTATGCAGTCTCGGTGAACATATTCTTCTTCCTTGCCTATATTGCATTATTGATTTGTTTCACATTTAAATGGAAATACTAAGCAATTACTTTTGTTAACAAGAGAAAATGCCTATTAGAAATCCAATTTAGCTTTGACTAGTTTGATAAGATACTGGTAACTTTAAAGGCTAAATAGACTACAACAGAGGAGATGTTTGCTTTTCCACCCTCTCTAATACATCATTAGTTTCATTAAATTTTAGTTAGAGATGTTTCTAGTACTGAGGCAAAGTAACATTTTCAAATGTAAATTTAATATTAGTCACAAATTCTTCAACTCACTGGCTCTAGTAAGAGATTCTTGAAAACTGTTTTTTTGTTGTTGTTGTTGAAATGATTCACCTCTTCTTTTCCCTTTGAAAAATGATGTTAAACAAAAAGTGTTTTTTTCTGAATAAAATTTACTAGTATATTATGGTTTCTACATGAAGAAAGTTAAGAATATAAAATGTTACCTTATGCATATCGATTTAATTTCATTAACTCTATAGTGCTTATTTCAGGGAGCTGTTTTAAAGTACTATTTAAAATATGATTTTGGGTAAATATTTGCTGTGTCCTCACAGTTAATGACATTACTAGTTTAGTTCTTTGGATATTTAACTTAATTTTAAAAATTTTCTTGAGGTTATATGTAAATTAGTAAATTTAGCTTAAAAGAAACACACATTCACATGCCCACATGCATGAACGGGAGATTGAAATTGACTGATAAAATAATGGTTTGAGACCCCCAAACCAATACTATATGGAATCTTTGTTTAGAATTAAAATAGGTGTTCTTTTCCCAAAACAGTTACCTATCTGTTAGAAAAATTGCAATAAAGGTATGCACCTAGAGTGTGTACTTGATACATACCACAGTATAAGTGGTGCCTCCTTCGAAATGCTGATATCGTGCACCATAATCTCTACAGCCATAGGCAGTTGGAGTTACTTATTTTCTGCTCCCTTAAAGCTAAACTTCGCACAGCACTTGATCAATTTATATTCACTTTCCACCTTGTTAGGCTTTGCTTTGGTAGTGTTTTCTTATAGGAAGCAATTTGTGTTTTACTCTTCAATGTGGCCAGTCTTTTCTACCCTGATTATCAAAGGCCATCAGTCAAATGCCTTTTTTGTCACAAACAAATTAAAACTCTAAATTCCCTGCATTCTAAATAGGGTCCTAGATAGAGCAGTCTGTAAGACTAAAATAGAATTAAAATTTACTGGGAACAAACACAAATCCTAACAGAAAAGATCCAGATGGTTCTTCCTGGATGTGATCACACTTTCAAAAACTGTTTCCCTGCTTTGAACAATTTATATTTCAATAGATACATAAAAAACCATTTCCCAGTTTCCAAAAAAATCTAAATATTTCAGACAGTTACAAAATCAGAATAGTTCTATAATCTCTACTTTTGGGTTATAACAGAAAAATAAATGCTTCTATGTTATTATGTATTACTATTCCAATTATCATAGCTTGTAAATCTATTAAAAGTTGTCAAGAATCCCTATCAGAAACCACCTATACTTCATAAAACTAAATATGAATTTGAAGGCCCCTCGTGTGTGCTCAATTTGACCAAACTGTGCGCAGAATGAGCCTGAAGGTTGATCCCAGTAAAATATCTCTTACCACAATACCATTCGAAACAGAGGACAGTGACCTTTTAATACAAGTCATTTTTTCACCCAGACCAATGACCTCCTGTGTGTAATAGGTAATAAATTGGCATTCAAAATGTGCCACCACTGTGATGAAGCCTCTTTAAGTCTCTATGTTAAAAATCTTGTTTTAAGTTTTCTATTTAAACATTTATGAAATATAAGCTAATATCAAAAATGTACAAGCTTTTCGTAAAGCAGTTTAATTTAATTCAACAAATATTTATATCCAAAGCAAATTTTAAATGCCATAGCCTATGAGAGAACAGCTGAATTGCACCTCTAATCATTTGTGTTCTTTGAAGCATGTCATTAGCTCCATCTATGCAAAGTTCACATAGGAGAGAGTTGGAAACTAGAAAGAATAAAATCATCAGGGAAAATGGAGCAAAGATAAAGGTAGGCTCCCTAGAAATGCAATTTTGCCCAGCCTCTCATTTCCACAGCTGCCCTGGACATCAAGGCAGCATCCGTGGAATCTGAAGAACAAAATAAATGAACAAACAAAATAGAAACAGACTTATAGATACAAAGAACAAACTGGCGGTTGCCAGATGGGAGGGGATTTGGGGGACTGGGTGAAAAGAAGAAGGAATTAAGAAGTACAAATTGCCAGTTATAAAAACAGTCATGGGGATGTAAAGTACAGCAGAGGGAATATAGTCAATAACATTGTAATGACTATGTATAGTGCCAAGCGAGTACTAGACTAATTGGAGAAGGAGAGGAATCACTTCGTAAATCATATAAATGTCTAACCACTATGCTGTACACCTAAAACTAATATAAAATAAAATTGAATGTCAACTGTAATTGAAAAAGACAGACAGCATCTGTGGTTTCCAATATTACTGAGTTATCCATATTCTATTCTTTGGGGACCTTGCTTCTGTCTCATCTAAAAAGCTGTTGTTGCTTGTCTAAACCAACTTTTGTTAGAATTAGAAAAAGTGAGAATATGGTTGTACTGTACACAGGGGGTTTTTATGTTGTACTTTGCCTCAGACCGATGCCAGCATCCTACATTCAGCCTCTCCTCCCGTTACTTAACAGAGGTGGTCTGTTCTCATTTTTCACTTGTGTTTTAGGCTCAATGTACTTGATGTTCAGGGCCCTGTCTATCAAATCTATTATCTTTCTCCAGTATCATAAATTTTTAAAAAATTTATCTACATGTAAACATACTCACCTTTTTCCCATATTATAAAAAAACTTTTCCTCATGCTACACCTTTAACAACTACCTCATTAAAGCTAAAGTCTTTTGAAGAGTTATATCTGTCACCAGTTCCCAACCTCTTATTCAGACATTTTCAATTTTACTATTTTTAAGCAAACAGAAAACATAAGTTATAATGTAATGAACACCACATGCCAGAAAACAAATCTAATAATTGTTAATTTTTGCTGTTTCCTTCATATGTGCTTTTCTAAAAAATAATTACAGATAGATCTTCTTTGTGATTCTCACTGATTTTATTTTCCTTTCTCTTATATTCTAATATCAGTGCTCATATTTACTGTGTATCTTTTACTCATATTTGCCTGTGTTACTAAACTACATATACATGTATATAAATGTATAATTGATTTATATATTTATAACATTTACATAAAAAGCATCATAATTTTTATCCATGTAAAATTGTATTTTAGTTATTCTTGGCCCTTTCCCCTGCCAGCTTATCAAATAAAAAAAAAAACTCTTGGGTATTTTGTGATTGGAATTATCCTGAATGTAGAGATTAACCTGGAAAAATTAACATCTTTATTAGCTATATTCCTAAGTACTATATAGATTTTCTTGCTATTTTAAATGGAATATTTTTTAGATTTACATTTTAATTATTGTTGCTGGTATGTGGGATGCTATTGGCTTTTTTTTACAATGATTTTATATCTGATAATTTTAATCAAAAACTATTATTAGCTCTAATAATGATCTATAAAGTTTCATGAATTTTCTATATAATTTACCGTACTGAGCGCAAATAATGACAATTTGATTTTTTGTTTCCAAGCTTTTTACTTTATTTTGTGAGTGTGTTTTGAATCTCGATTGATTTCTTTAATGCTGAAAGATATTTGTATCCATTTTATAGTAATTTGGATTACTTATTTTCCTAGAAAAAGTATCATTCTAATTCTATTAAATTGTTCAGTTTTCTTTTTCTAATTTTCGAGATGAGCATTTAGCTTTATTGCTAGTGTTTCCTAACATTTCATATTCTAGGCTGTTCATTTCTCACTAAGTACCTCTTGATTAACAGTAGTCCACGAGTTTTGCAACATGGTTCTTTCATTGTAGTGCAGTCTCAAACATTTCCTAAATATCAATTAAAATTTTGTTTCTGACCCATGAAATACTTATTTTGTTTCCAAATGCATGATTTCAACTTTTCTCTTAATTATTTTTTGTATAACAATATAATTATGAAATAGTGTTTATGTACAATTCTTAGATGTTTGAAACTTTGTTTATGGTAGTTTAATAAAGGCTTCAGATGTGCTTCCAAGTAATTTGTATTCCATATTTATTGGCTGCTGGCTTCTATGTTTGTTCATTAGATCATACTTCATATTTATGTAGTACAACCTTCTCATATATTTAATGATATTTTTGCTTAATCTATTAGCTTCTGGAAGAAGTGTGTTAAAATCCCTCGATCTGACTACTACTCATTTTTCCATTTCTTTTTATAATTCTGTTTTTCCTTTATATATGTTAAGAGTTTATTTTTAACCTTACACAGGCTTAGGATTATTACCTCCTTACATGAATTTATCCTTATTATTATTAGTTATTTCAAAAATACTTTTTTGGGGGGAGGGGCATAGAGCCAGTTTGATTAGATATTAATATTACTAAGCCACATTCTTGCTGTAATTTTTAGTATTGATAGTTGTGTTTTCTACTTACTTTGCATGGAGATATACTGGTAAAGGTTTAAAAACTGACTTTCTGAAACAAAAGCCTTAATTTGGAGCATTTGCTTGTTTCCCTGTTGTAAATACTTTCAACATGGAAGAATATAAGCAACCGACATGAAATAACTGAAGTTAAGATGAAAAGAGTTTGCACAGCAGCTCTTGAGAGCTGTTGAGAGACTTTGTAACTTGGCTCTAGCACTTCGTTGAAATACATTTTCTTTTGTTCTTTTTTTTTCTCCTTTCTTGTATCAGATTTACCAGATTATTTTTATTCTCTTTTTCCTATGTTAGAATGGAAGTAATACATTTTATGTTGTTAATTTAGTGATTGCCTTTGAGGTTTTTTTAAGATGCAGATTAATTTAACAATTTAATCAGTAACTTTATCTTCGTCTTGAATAATCTAAGGAATCTTAGGTTGCTTAGTTCTGATCCCTTTTTCCCCACTTTCATGTCATTGCTGTCTGGTATTTTAGTTCATGCTTTTTAAGCCTTTCCTAATTAGTCGAAATACCATTCCTTAAGAATTTTAAACTGTATTTTTTAGTGCCTATTTGAGTTGTTATTATCATGTTCATAGCAGCCTTTTTCAAACTTTGTTCGATGGAACACAGTGAGATCATGTAGGTAGGTGCCTTAGAGGTTTCTGTTGTGGGCATGGAGAAGCCAGATAGGCAAGGGTTCCAAGTTTCTATCTCAGCTCTAAACACCTGCCTCTTTTTAGTTGTGTGTTTTATTCCAAGTACTCTTTTTTTTTCTTTTTTAATTGAGTTATAATTAATACGTAATAAAAATTACATTTTCAGTAATTCTTAACAAACGCATATATACACACACACACACACACACACACACACACACACACACACTGTAACCACTACCCCAAAGGGTAAACTGCTATCTAACATCTGAAACACACGCACACACACACACACACACACACATACACATATATACTGCGGTAAATTCACTACCCTGTAAAGGGTAAAACTGCCATTCAATATCTGAAACACACGCACACACACACACACACCCTCCCCCCATCCTCCTTACACCTGAACTTATTGCTTTCTTAAGGTGAGGGAGCTGTGCTTGTCAGGCCCTGTCTCTAAACAGAGTAGAATGTCAATCGTACATAGCATGTTTGGGAAGCAGGAAGTTCAGTGATTAACTTCACTGAAGTTCAGAGACATGAAGGAATTAACATTACTGCATTACTGTAGATGCATGATTATTTGGATAAGACTTGTTGATTGGCTAGCACTCAGAAGCATTTTCTTTGGAATGAGTTTCTTGATGGGCTGCTTTTCAGAAGTGAAGGGCTTTTGCTCTTTGGTTGGCTTGCATAACCATGTTTACTGAAGTGCATTGTCATTGGTTGATTAAGAAAATTTAAAACTGGCTCCAGTGGTTTATTTTTATGATGACTGAAAGGCTTTCATTTATTTATTAAGCAAATTAAAAATGAGTTTTGGTTGCTCTTATTACCATGGCAACAGAAGATCAGGCTTTTTCTAGTGTGTAGGGTATTTTTTATTCATGGTACTGTCTTTTGGTTCTTTCACAGACAACTGGAGTAAAGACCATTATGAATTGCTCAGATCTTCATCACTGCTGATTCTCCTTGAAGATGAGGTTTGTTTGTGGAGGTATGATTTTTGATTTGATTATTGAACAGCATGATTATAGTCTGCTTTTGTCTTTGAGCTTTTTGTTGAATCATTTATCATGGTGGAAACTGATAGAGGCATTTAGGTTTATGGACAACAGATATCAAACAACTGTGAGCAAAACACAAATAATTATGGGATGGAAAGGCACTGCAGAATCAAAATAAAAATTTTCAGCCTTTACGAAGCAGTTCCCAATGACTCCCTGAATCTACTTTAGATAAATTGACTTCCCGTTTCACTTACATACATGAATAGTGTTAATTCAGATACAAAAAGATATTTTAACAATGGCACAACTTTTTTCCCTGGTAGCTAAAAGAAAATCCTATGTTATCCAATTATTTGTATAAAGAATTCGAACTTATTTTTGTGTTATGTTACCTATTACAACATTCAAATTATAGACCAAACCTTTTTCTGCCCATTTTTGAGTTTCCTAACTCCTCTGTCATCTATTCCACTAATTATTTCTTCACAAGGGATTTCATACCTTTGGGCCCTTGGTAAATCCAATACTTGGAGTGGTCTAACTAATAGTCTTATAGAACAAAAATATTCGGTCCTGTGTGGACCCTGAAGAGCCTTGATTTTCAAGTAGGAGAAAGAATACAGGAGCTTCATGAGAGAAGTGAACAACTTTTGTGAAGCTGAAAGTGTATTATCTTTAGGATTTTATTAAGACTGTCATTTTGGTATTTTAAAAATATATTGTATCTCCTTCTTCTAGTGCCTTAAATATATTTTATCCACAAGAAATTCATTATTAATAAAGTCAACATAACATATCCTTATATTTTTTCAAATTGGGTGACCAGCAGTAGCTTGAGAGAGCTATTATAGAGTTATGGTGGTGATAAGCTCTAGCAAATCTTAAATATAAGCAGGTTTATATTATCATAAGAGAAACATGATAGTATAAATCAGAAGTATATAAACATAAACATGGAAAGAGAAAAACATAAAAAAAAGATAATGAACAGAAGTATACAAAGGAGAGAGTAACAATCAGTGGTTTCAGGTACTTAGGAAAATCTGGTTCTGATGGTCTTGATTGTAAGCTCTGTACCCTATAGCCATCACTTATTCTGAGAATCTTGGGTCAGCAATAGAATTCTGTGAGGTTTTCTGAAGATCTGCCACTATTAGAACTTGATTGGTTTAACATACCAGTTCCTATAAGATCTTTTTTGATATTCTAAATGTTTCATGGTAATGAAGACAGTGAATATTTTTGAGCAAGGGACAAACCCGCACAGAGTTCATGAATGATAATGCTAGTAAAAGAGTCCCCTTTTACTTGATAGAATAGTTAGAATGTTCAATGTAAGGATTAGGAGATTCAGTATCTTTTAGCTACTATCTGTTCTGTGGCCGTTTTAATAAGAGACTTTCATTATATAAAGTCATTATATAAAATTCAGTTGAAAATGCTCAAATATTTTCTCAGAGCATGGTTCCAGCCTTGCTTTCATACTCTTTTCTAGAATTATGTTAGCTATAGATGAAGTTATATTTTGTTATCCTTGAATATTTTATCCATAGATGTTTAATATTGTAGTCATTTTGTCCTTACTGTGATAGATCATCTCATGGAGGATTTTGACAAGTGTTCAAGTTTTATCAGATGTTACTAAGTGGCCATTCCAGCTTTGCCTGATCTTAGCCATATGAATCTTTCAATATGGTCGCTAATGTTTCTTTTCAGAATCTAGGAAACAAATCGGGAGTATCTGTGATGGAATTTTTGAACCTCTCCATAGATTTGACTCTAGGTTTTATAAAGGTTCTTGCATAAAGACTTTGTTAGAGCAGACTATTTAGCAGGATGATCTGTGAAAACATTTCCTCTGTGTCCTTGTGTATACATGTCTGTTTGTGTATATGTGTGGCTTCCTTCCTTCAAAACAGTGTTTTGTTTCTTATAAAAGATTTTTTGTTCTGATAATATTTATTCATAATGGTTATTAGGGTATATATTTACCATTATATTTTTAATTATTTGACCATCCTAGAGAGGACCTCTATTGGTTGACCTGAATGAATTTGACTTCTGGTAAAGAATTAGATTCTATAATAGGGAATAGGTTAATATATGTGCAATCTGGCATTAGTCTTTTAATTTCAAAAATAAAGCCAACCACCACAACTAGAACAACAACAAAAACAAAAACAGTAAATAAGGACATGATTACAAAATGTCCAGATAATCTATTCTTGCCATGGACACTTCTAGAATTCAGAAACCAATGATGAGATTCTCCTTCATTGGGTAGGATTACTAAATTGAGGATGTTATACCAGTGCAGGGGGTACCATCATATTTAAAGTGATTCAGAGTATGATATATGAAGATGTCTTTTACTAATTTAAAAACTGTAATTGCTTTAAGATTATAATGTGTCTTTGCACACTTAGTCCAGAAACTATGCAGAGAACAAATATAAGTGAATGTATTTTGGAAGTATATATATATTCTTCATTGAAAGTGACATCCTAATATGCCTAAAAGAAATTATAAAAAGATCTTATAGTCTTCTGTTGAGCAAAATTCTCAAAAAAAATAAAGTGAACAATAATGATATTCTCCTTATAATGAACTCATATACCCTCACAAAGATATATATAAGTATATATACATACACAGTGTTTGATAACTGAAAAATTTTTCCTTACTTTCTTGTTCAGTTTTCTTAGAGGAAAAAAACAACAACGAATTTTTCACTATTAATTCACCTCTCATGAGATTGTAAAGAATTGTTTATATTATGGAGTGATGTAACATACTCTTACATTTAACCCATAGGTTTGTATAAATCCTTTCTCCCCTCAGGAATATTAATAAATATATAAATGTCTTTAATGAAACCACCATAAATATTTTTCTAATATTAGTAAATTTTATATTTTAAATTGTTAGTTTTGAACTAAGAAAATTATATGTATGATAACACAATATACTTTAAATTTGACAGAGCTTGAATTTTTTTTGATATGCTTTATACCTTCCCCCCAAAAACAAAGACAAAATACGTCAACGACAAGCAAACAAAAACTAAACTGTCATGGCAGTTTTGGGAAATAATACTATTATTTTATTTTTTATAGTTAGAATAATTATTGTAATTTGTAATGCAGGAATTCTTCTACTTTATAAAGCACATATTTTCATGCATAGTATATGGGTAATTCTAATTCTTTTATTACAAATATATTCTTCAAAATCAATTGCAATTATCACAATGTACAAAGATGTTAGTATAACAATGTGGTTGTATCATAAAATAAAATTTTTAAAATTTTCAGTCATATAGCTCAAGATTTCAGGATGGATGTTTTGCCCTAGAATCCTTAGTGTCATCATGAAAAAATGAAGATCTGTAAGCAAAGCTGTACTGACAGAAGTAGGAGTGGGTGAGTGGCAGTCCTCCACCAGGGAGTACAGTTTGAAAAGCACTGGTCCGAAATCTTCAAGCATTCAGCAAAAAATAAAATGCTGCAAGGGTAAAGTAGTGTTAGCAAAAGCTTTAGTACCTGGAAGTTATTGCTGAGTCATCTAGAATTCATTAAATTTTCAAAATTTCAGTAGCTTATGTATGTGAAGGGAATTGTGATAGTGAGGGGAGATGAATTTTTAAAAGGAATGAGTTTTCTTTGTGTGGTTAGAGTTAATTCATCAAAAAACAGTATCAGATTTACACAATAAAATATGTAAAGATCTGTATACCATAAATCCAAAATCCTGTTAGTACCAGATGCCCTCCTCCCCCCAATTCAACTAACGATTATTATCAGTGATTAGTGTCTTTACTTGAAATGAGTTTCTTTACTTGAAATGTTTTGTTGCCAGTTGCTTGGTGTAGTACAGGTTAGGTAAATTTGGAGTTTAGCTCAGATGGAAGAAGTGCCCTACTGGGCATTCATTGATGGCATATGAGACTGTAGGAAGGGGACAGGGGATGGCAGTACAGGGGAGAATCAGGAGGTGAGAGTCCAGAAAAGAGACTGCAGCAAAGAACTAGGGTTAGGCCATAGTGGGGTTTGAATCTTGGATTCAAGAAGTGTGCCCTTGGGCTATTCCTTACTTGTGTTCTAATCACTAAAATAAAATGAGAATAATAATTCTAGCCACCTCATTAGGGTTCTATTGTAAAGAAAGAAGTCAGAACAATGCGAAGTATGTCCTCTATTATAGCTATTACCCAAAAGGAAGCCAGAAAGATTGAAACAGGACTGGAGATAACTTTCAATCACTTTTCAGTTATGTTTACTCTTGACTCCTAAAAATAGAAACACTGAAGAATTCTGTTTTTTAATCTCAAATGCAAGAATGTGAAACTGATCTAGAAAAGTTGATGATGGACAGATAATCCTCAGCTTAAAGATAATCAGTAGAAGAAAAGAAAAGATCAAGAGTAGATTCAAAGGAACCTTAAAAGATTAAGTGTTTTGGTGGAACAGAAGCACTGCCAATGAAGTGTTTGTACATTTCTATTTTGGAGAACTTAATGGGCAAAGGTTTAGATAGGAATTCAGAAGGTGATCAACTCAATAAACAGTTGGGCAGGACATGTGTCTCCTGAGAACCTCAGATCTAGGGTTCTGTGTGGCTTCTTTAGTAGTATTCCCATGTCTGTAGTGACTGCCTTTTCATAAAATCTCCATCTTAGCAACTCATCATGGATAAAGTATATATTTCTCCCACAAAACATTTTAATGTTATTTACCAACTCTCATGATGCTGCTTTGGGAGCAAAGAATTATTTCATAAGTCACTATACTCTGAAGTAAGAAGTGTTATGGCACATGGCAATGTCAAGCCCTTTATGGATTTAGCATTAAGAGATATCATAATCCTTAATTTGCTCAGTTTAAGAAGTCATCTTCTTAGTGATATCAAACAATTCTCATTTTTTTTTCTCTATTCTACTAAAAAGACCGCAAACAAACAAAAATTAAACAGCTATATGAAAATTTGCTTGGCTATAATTCTCTTTTAATAAAAGCTGTATAATGTTGAGGTAAAAAAAAAAAAATCTTCTACCTTAGAGAAAATGAGCTTGAGTTTAGGAGAGAATTGCAGGAAGTGTTTAGACTATTTTTCTCAACTACTAGAGTCTACTGGAAACTGGGCACAAGTTTTCTGCTAAGTAGCTGTAAGATTGGGTCATGAGAAGGCATCATTTAGATATAGTGGGAAATTATTGAATCACCTAGTGTACATCCTTCACAGTAGCTGTATTGGTCTCTTCTCATACGCAAAAATAATCTTGTCAAATGACAACAACTGAGTCCCATGGAGATTTAAATATTTTGATGTTATCACCCAAACTATGTAAATAATAGCTTTTATTTTAGGAATGAAACCTGTTTTAATCTCAAAAATAAATTTAGTGTTATGTTTGAAAAATCATTAAGGGTCTAGAGCCCATTTGCTACATTTTCTTTAGGAAGTGGTATATGATATTTGCAATTTGGGGGCTCTATGAAGATCTTCAAATATAGTGTTTCCAATTGCAGTGTTCTTTTTGAAAACAATTAGATATGATGCAGATATAATGATTTTTGTTTCTTGAGAATAGAAATATGTATCTTGAAGACATAGAACAAAAATTGCAGACATTAAAATCTGTTCAGTTTTAAAGGTATGTTCAGTTTTTAAAAATCATACTTTTAGTTAAGACAATTGAAAATTATATTATTTTGGATGCAGTTTAGGAAAGCTATTTTGCTAAAGAAGAAAATTAGAAAAAGGTACCATAGCGAGGAAGAACTGACAGAGCCATTCACTTTAAGATAGTTGACCTGAAAAGAAATAAAGTCTTAGAATTATCTAAGAGATTACGGCAGGAATGAGTCTACTACATACTTGTTTGTCAATTATACTTCAATTAAAAAAAAAAAAACCCACAAAACTTGGATCCATTGAATATTTGTTTTAAAATTAATCACTTTTCATAAAATTAAATGCTTATTAAGTTGAGTTCCTTGGGAGCAAGAATTTTATCTTGTACCTTTAGGTAACCTTCTTATATCTCTACTTGTTATATTTGTATGTGTGTGCATATCGACTTGAGACTTTATGACACTTTTCACTAGTATCCTTCTTAACTCAGAGAAATAAAAGTAGTGATTATTGCTTTTATTCAAGGATATTATTCTTTTAAAAATATGAACGTATTTATTCTGTTATGCGTGGCAGAATATTGATTATTCTCATTGAAACATTGCTTATACTGCAAAAATTAAATGAGTTTCCTTAAAGAATCCTAGAAATGGGTATTGATTGATGAATGACAATGCAGAAAAAGCCTTTAGATCAATGAAAGAAATCAAAATGTAAGACTCATGGTTAGATGTCACACTGATTTGAATGTATATTATATGAAAAATGAACTCCAGAAACAAGGAGCTCTTCAATAGCACATACAAAAAAAGAGGCCTTGACAAAAAGAATGGCCTGGTGGTTTCCAAAAAGATTTCAGAGAAATGAAAATTTGCAGATACAGTTTCTTTATTTAGAAAGAAGAGAGAATAACCGCTCTTTACCCTCCCTATGTCATCATATATAATTAGAAGAAGGAAGAATAAATGTTAACATAAGCTTGTATATAAATAAATACCCTGTTCTTGAATTGTCTATTCATCCCTCCTCTCTTCCTCCCCCTCCTTCCCTCCCTCTTTCTTCCTTCCTCACCCTCCTTCCCTCTCCCTCCTTCCTTCCCTTCCTTAATTAAGGTTGAGTTCTGGGATTAGGACAGGTATTGGCCCTTTAAAAAATAGGAGAGAAAGTATTCAGAGCTTCAATATCCTTTATGTACTATAAGTTTCTTAGAAACAATGATAGACATTTTTATGGTCTACTTATATGGGTGTATCTATAGATCATTTACCATTTAGCAGTCAGGATGCCTTATTAATTACCCCACAATTAGATTGTGACATTGAGTCAGAAATAAGTTTTATTGATGTAATTGTGGGTTGTTCATTATAGAAGTTAGCCTTTCCACACTAATATAAGAGTCTACTATGCATGAGTTACTAAGACCTAGAAATAGAGCAAAAGAGAAATATGTCTTTCCTTTCATAGAACATGCACTACAAAGTGATGGGAAAGATAGTAAGTGAACAAAGAAATAGAAACAAGAAGCAGTTAAGTGCTAGGAAAAACAATAATGCAGAGTTAGAGTATAGAGAGTGATGATGAGATTCAATTTTATATGGAGAGGTCAAGTAAGATCTCTTTAGACAGCTGACATTTGTACAGAGGACTGAAGGAAGTAAAGGAATGAACCATGCTTATAACTGGGTAGTGGGGAAGGTGAGGGATTCCAGGAAGAGAATATAAATTATAGACATGCCAGGTTGAAAGTGAGCTAGATGTAGAACAGAAAAGAGGTCATGTTACTGAAGGCTGTTGCCCAAGAGGGAGAATGATTAGAGATAAAGCCAGAGTAGCAATGAAGCCAGATCCCTTAGGGCCTTCTAATCCATTGGAAGGACTTTAGATTTTAGTCTGGTTGAGACTGGAAACCATTGAGAGGTTTTCAGGCAAGCAGGGACATTATCTGCTTTAAACTTTAAGAAAATCTCTCTGGCTGTTTAGTGGAAAATAAAAGGAAGCAACTGTGGATTGAAAAGTTCTATTAGGAGATGCATCCCCCACACCAGATTTATTTTCCACTGTCTTCTGCCCTATTCTATGCCTGTATGGCCTCTATGGACTATATCAATAGGCTCTATTGACAGCTGATTTCAGGTGGGGCTCAGCCAGTAGGGAACAGAGAACAGAGGTCAAAAGGTCAGTAAATTCAGGATGTTTATTCCTTACTCTTCTTTCTCAAGAGCGACTTCTCAAGCTGGCTGAGTTCCTCAGTCAAGAT
The DNA here is from genome assembly GCF_902729225.1 of Pteropus medius. NCBI lineage: Eukaryota > Metazoa > Chordata > Mammalia > Chiroptera > Pteropodidae > Pteropus > Pteropus medius. The sequence goes on from NW_024354500.1 coordinate 15,585,699, forward strand.
CAAGTTTCTATCAGGCATCCCTCTCTGTCCTATAAGAGCACTCTTCCTCTTCAGGTCTAGAGATTGAACCCTGTGTTTACCATCTCCTGGGTGGTGCTCTATTCCTTGTTTCTATACATTCTTAACTTTTGGTTAATGATTTGGACTAGGGCTGTAGTGGTGGAGCTAGTGAGAAGTCATATTCAACACATATTTTGAAAGTACAGCTGGCAAAATGTCTGATGAATTAGATGTGAGGTATGTGAAAAAGAGGAATGAAAAGAAAAGTTAGAAAATAGAATAAAAGCAAATTCGTCCTACAGGATCTTATTCTCATTACTGTAGAAGAAATAAATTATGGTGTTTTTTAGCATTCAGTGAGAATATAGTTTACCCAGAAAACAAGCCCAGGCAGATTTAATTGATTCATTTATTTTTTTCATGCCATGTAATTAACTCTTAGCTGCTCAGTCATAACTCTTATCATCTAACTTTTATTTTCTTACCCTAGCCTCTGTTCTCTTTCACATGTTCCCTCTTTCATTGATGTCCTTAATGGATTTGCTATATTCACCACATTTGTGAAGACATTTCATTGTCTTTTTAACCAATTTAGAACATCTGGAGATACCCTTTTATGCCTATAATAAACAAAGTTACTAGTCTTAAGACTTTAGGTAGAATCATTACAAAGTTTTATGAGTGGTATAAGGAGATTTTATTCTAAAATTCTTTTTTCCAGAGTAACTAATATGTCTCAGCTAATGTTGATCTTAAATTATTTACTGTATTAAAGCAAGTAGCTTGAATTTATCCATCTTGCTTTTGGGACTCCCAAATACTGAGTGGTAACTATAAGGTGATGGATATGTTAATCAGCTTGAGTGTTTTGATTATTTCACAGCGTACATATATCAAATCATCATGTTGTACACCTTAAATACATACAATTTTTATAGTTTTTACTTTTCATTTATAGTTGACATGCAATATAATATCAGTTTCAGTTGTACAATAGCAATTAGACATTTATGTATCTTACAAAATGATTACCCTGATAAATCTAGTACCTATCTGACACCATACAGAGTTATTATAATATTGACTATATTCTCTATGCTATCACTTTACATCCCCTTGACTATTTTCTTACTACCAATTTGTATCTCTTAATCTATTTTTCTTCTTCACCTTTCCCTAACCATCCCCTTCCCCCTAATCTGGCAACCATCAAAACATTCTCTGTATCTATATGTTTGTTTCTGTTTTGTTTATTTTATTTTTTAGGTTCCACACATAAGTGAAATCATATGGTACTTAGTCTTTCTCTGTCTGACTTATTTCACTCAACATAATACCCTCTAGGTCTATGCATGTTGCTGCAGATGGCAAGATTTTATTTTATTTTTTTATGGGTGAGTAATGTTTCATAGTATATATGTACTACTTCTTCTTTATCCACTTGTCTATTGAGGGATGTTAGGTTGCTTTCATACATTGGCTATCATAAATAATGCTGCAATGAACATATGAAAGCACATATCTTTTCAAATTAGTGTTTTGGATTTCTTCGGATACATATAAAGAAGTGGAATTGCTGGGTCCTTCTTCGTCTCTTGTTATAGCCTTTGTTTTAAAGTTTTTTGTCTAGCATAAGTATTGCTACCTCAGCATTTTTTTTTCTCATTTCCATTTTCATGAAATAACTTTTTCTGTCCCTTTATTTTCAATCTGTGTGTGTCTTTTGATCTGAAGTGAGTGCTTTTTAGGCAGCATTTATAAAGATCTTGTTTTCTTATCCATTCAGTTATCCTATGTCATTTGATTAAAGCATTTAATCCATTTACATTTAAACTAATTGGTGATAGATATGTAGTTATTACCATTTTATTATTCATTTTTTGATCTTTTTTTCCTTCTTCTTTAAGAAATCCCTTTAATATTTCTTGCAATATTAGTTTGGTGGTGATGAACTCCTTTAGCTTTTTCTTATCTGAGAAGCTCTTTATCTGTCCTTTGATTATAAATGATAGTTTTGCTGGGTAAAAGAATTTTGGTTGTAGGTCCTTGTTGTTCATCACTGACTGTTTTGTGCCAACCCCTTCTGGGCTGCAAAGTTTCTGTTGTGAAATCAGCCGACAATCTTATAAGAGCTCCCTTGTAGGTAACTAGTTGCTTTTCACTGCTTTTAAGATTCTCTCTTTGTCTTTTAACCTTTGGTGTTTAACATAGGGTCTAATGTGAACCTCAGGATATTAATACAATAACATTTTAAAATAAATGTTTATTATGTTCATTTTATTATACATGTTATAAACATAGAAAAGCACACAAATGTGTATATTGTATATATCTATATGTATGTACATTTGAAACAGTTCTCTCTAGATAATGTACGTATGTGTAGAAATGTAGAATATAAAGAAATGTATCCAAAAATATATACTATTCAGCAATGAGAAAAATATTTCTACATGCAACAATATGGGTATGTCTTCCCAGTAAAGTATTGTGTAAAAAGACGTTGGGCATACAGAATACTTGTTGCATGATCATATTTAAATAAAGTTCAAAGTAGGCAAAACTAACCAGACTTCTGTCACTACATATTAATGAATTATTGCATTTAATGATTAAACTACAACTTATTTATCCATACTTTTATTGATGAATATATGGGTCATTTCCAGTTTGCTTGTATGAATATACTTGCACATTTTTTTGGTACTGATGTATGCCAAGTAGTTTTTCAAAATGGTTATAACAATTTGCCCATATACCAGCAGTGTATGAGATTTCCAGGTATTTAAAATCCTCATCAATTCTTTGCCTCATTAGTCTTTTTAATTTCAGACAGCCTGGTGGATATATATGATAATTCATTGTCATTTCAATTTGTATTTTCCAGATGACTAATATGTGTGTGTGTGTGTGTGTGTGAGAGAGAGAGAGAGAGAGACACACACACACACACACACGTGTGTGCGTGCCATTTGGACATACTGTTCTGTGAATTTCCTATGCAAGTCTTTTGCCCTGCACATCTGAAGCTTAAAAGAGAAAAAACAAGGACCCTAGAGAAATTTTTATAGAAAATTGGAAATTTCTTCTCAATAGATACCCTCCTCTTTTTTATCCTGTCCTCACACCACATACTTCAGCAGCCTCAAATCAATTTCTGTTTCTTCCACTCAGTGATACCAACACTCTCTGCTTGTGTTATATTGTCCTGGGCCATACTGGGAAATATTTTTAGGGAGAAATCCCAAGTGAATATGAGCTCATATTATGTGCTGTTACTTTTCAAAATTTATAGTCACATGTTGGTTGTTATTCATTGCCTAAAACAGATGTTTTATGTTTTGTTTTGTTTTTTTTCCATATAGTTGTAATGGTAGTTTATGGTGCAAGAATAAATCTGACATAGTTATTGCATTATGGATGGCACCAGTGGACCTCAAGTATTTTTTATTTATTTATTCTTATTTTATCTTTTTAGTTACATGTTCTTTGTTTATTAGTGGTATTCTAGAGATTACAGCATTCATTCTTTGTTTATTAACATTGAATACAAACTAGTATGCTTTCACTTTCAACAATGCTTGGACCTTCAAACTTTAAACTACACTTATTCTCCTCTCATCTTTTATGTTATCATTGCCATGTATTTTATTTGACTCTGCAAGGTTTTTTATTGGTTTTTAAACAGTAAATGATTTTTCATACTTACCCACATTTTTATACTTTCTAGTATTCTTTTTTTTTCTGTAATTCTGTTCTTTGATTTAAGATTATTTTCTTTTTACTGAAAGAATTCCCTTTAGTGTTTCTTTAATTTATTTCAATTTTTGAATGCCTTATTTTTTGAAAGATAGTTTGACAGAGTGTAGCATTTTAGGTTGGCAATGATTTTCTTTTCGTATGTTAAAGATGTCATTTTGTTGTACTGGCTTTATTTGTTGCCATCAGTTTTTTTGCTCTTATTTATTGTTATCTGGTGGCTTATAAGATTTGACCATTTTTATTTTTAAAATTTTTACTATGGTGTATCTAAATAGGATTTTCTTATTATTTATCCTAACCCTTCTTGAATCTCTGGCCTAATTAATTCTGAGCATTTGAAGAATTTTGATGCACTGTGTCTTCAAATAATGCTTCTCCCCTGAAATTCTTTCTCCCTAACTTTTGGAACTCCAACTACATCTATGACCTTTTTCTAATGACCTTTTTCACTGTGTCCCATATATCTTTTATTCCATTTTTTATTATTTTACTTTTGCTATTTCAGACTGAGAATGTTTTCTCTTGACATACCCTAAAGTTAACTAATTCTTTTCTCATCTCTATCTAATTAACTGTGATAATTCCATGCATTGATTTTTAAAATACTGTCAATTTATTTTTAAGTTTTTAGACTTTTCTACTTCTGCTAGTGAACTATTTCAGCTTATTATGTGTTTTCTTTAAGCTATTAACCGTAGTTATTGTAAAGCCTGTGTCTAGTAACTTCAAGATCTAGATTATCTGAATTCATTTTTTATTTCTGTTATCTGTTTTTTCTCTTTGTCCTGTTCCTTGATATTACTGGTAATTTTTAAATGAATGTTAGAATGTGCATTTAAAATGTCCTAGTTGCCTCAGCACCTCCTGAATGATTTCTAAGAACTTTAGTAATATTATCAGATTTTTGACTTCCAATTTTGCAAACATCAGCTTATAAAGTAACACAAATGTCAGAAAGCCTTTTTATATATTAAGTCCTTTCCATTATATGTTGTATTATGTGTATATATATTATTATTCTACATTAACTTTATTTCTGCCCCAGTGACACAAGTATTTTCCTTGTTAAAAACTGCTTTCTATTACATGTGATTTATCATACTATTTATGAAGCTGAATTGTAGCCATACAAAAACTCGAAACAAACAAACAAAACTTTAAATTTGGGAAGCAAGAACTGATACTTCATTTATGCCTCATATGTTTTACAAATTTATCAGTTTATACTACAAACCTCTTTTCCTCATTCTGTCTTTTTCTGTTGTTTTTTGATGATTCTTTTACTGTCTCAAGGCCATCACGTACAGATAAAAAGAAGATTAACCATACCTTTTTACCTTTCATATTCCTTAAAATCTTATAACATTGTGAGTTTGGGCTCTATTCTATGTCTACTCTATTACATGAATCAGAAAATTGGACTTTATAATTAGACTTTTTCTTTCTGGCTAATGTCAGTCTTATGCTTGTCAGAGAGAATATACTATTTTAAAGCCAGATTTCCCACCCTACCCCCCAAAAAGGACAGATTGTCTTCATTGACAAATGTATCTTATTAATATCTATGCTTGAGGAAATCATGTAAGAAATAGTTATGGAGGTTGTAAAGGGGTTGTCAGCCTCCTTAGAGTAAAAAAAAAATTGATAAGCTCTCACATTAATATAAACACAGTATGTCTAATCCTCAAATGGTATTTACTAAAGATTCTTTGCAAGAGGGCTTGACATCAAAGAGAACATCTAAAGAAAAGCAAACTAGAGGGAAGTGCAAAGTAAACAGGCCATCACAGGTGTACAGATTTGGGATGTAATTATTTTCAGAACATTCCCGGGGACTCTAGTCCCCTCTTCTAATTCTCCCCATATCGAGTAGTACAGATCTAAGGTCAAAATCTTAAGAAAGATTCTGCAGAGAAATAGATATCCAGAACTAATTTTTTTTCTTGCTCTATTGAATTTCAATGATCAAAGCACCGCTGTAGGAATGCGATTTTCCAACTAACATTTAACTGAAAATGCCAGGGGACTACAGGGCAGAGAAGATGATGGAGAGCCATCTTGATCCTTTATTGCTAAAATAATTACACACACACACACACAAACACACTCACACACACAGAATGATGAAAATAGTTCAAACAGCTATAATACTTTGAGAAGGAGACTGAGGACCTGGTTATCCACTTAAATACCACCTGAGAGAACACAAAATAAATGAGAGGATGTAGGCCCTCCTGTGAAAATCTGTCCCTAGAATTCAAAAGGTGCATCAGACATGTTGTCCTTGAAGCACAACACAATGGCTGGCATTGAGAACAGCTAGCTCACAAGACAGCAGAGATAAGATTTGAGACCTTGTAGCATCAGAGTAGATTTAAAATATCTGAATTTCCAGAACTGACTGTGAAATTGTTATGGCTCTTTCTGTCTGCATTGACCTTTTCCTACTCTGTGTGTGTGTGTGTGTGTGTGTGTGTGTGTGTGTGTGTGTGTGTGTGTGAAAGCATATAGTTCAAACTCTACAGGATTGCTTTCAGAATGCTGTAGTAGTTAAAATTATGAAATGTGAAATCAGACATACCTGGGTTCAAGTTTCAGCTGCCACTTTCTAGCTCAATGAACTGAATCAATATCCTTAATCACCCTGAATCTTGATTTCTTTATGTGTAAGTTTCTGCCCTATAAAAATATTACATCTATTGTCAATACACTGAACTAAGCCTTGTGGATAAACCTATAGATATTTTAAAGAGATATTTGAACAGTCAACTTTATGCTTTTGGAATTGAGATTGTGAAATATGGGCTGGCCAAAAATGAAGAGCAATCTTTCAGACCATGACTTAGCTAGCAGACATTATTTTGTTCCATTTCCATCAATGTAGGATCTTTGACAGCATATTTTAAGTGGTCTATATAATACTAGTATGAGCCCTGTATAAGCAGGAGAACTATTCCTCTGCATTCTTTAAGACATGTACCCTTTGGGGAGCAATTATTACCTTCAACAAAGATTTATTGGCATTTGCTACATTTAGGGAAATGGGTTTAATGCTAGGAATTTAACTCTCTTCAGGTCAGCCAGGAGCTTGACGACTATTTAGCACTGAAGTACAATCATATTTCCTCCTCACACACGGACACAAAGAATTGTTATTGCTAAATTATGTCTAGCTGTGATAACATCTGCTTTTATTGATAGCGTTATAAGAAGGATCCCTAGAAATTTGTTGAATTTTGAGAATGATGTTCACTAAATCACAAAGTGTTCTCTTTGTAAAATCCCCAGGATAAAATTCTGCCTGATTCTAGTTTAAAGAGTAGTGATAATTCTCTTAAGCAATCGATTTGTTTTTATCCAGTGGATGTTGTGATTTGTTAAGTGATAAGATTTCCTCGTTTGCAATTGGTTTCTGGAAAATACAGTAGTAAACTATGGCCCAATCAGGATAAATATGTAAGTCATAATAATATTCATTTTAATATCTTTTTATAAGTTATGTAGTTTTGAAAATCTCTTGAAATATATTCTGAAACATTGACAGGTGCAGATAAACACCTAATAAACTGATTCTGAAACATTTTCACAACAACCTATGGGGCAGAGGATGGCTGGTACTCTCACTGAGCTAAATGAAGTGTTGTCTACAGATGAGAGTCAAACGAAAAGAAGATTTTATGCCCCACCACATTCTTCTGCTCTTTTTATACCTCAAGGCCACACCGGAATTCTTTAGAAGGGAAGAGTAGAATAAAGAAAGAAAATATATTTTTGGCCACAGAGAAATGCTGGAAAATTTGTGGAGATCCATGCTGAGCTTTCAGATGGACAAATCTGGAAATCATGACACTAGCTATTGAGGGAACCAGGAGAATGACATCAGAGGACATAGTCACATGTCTCCAAGCACAAGTTCTAATTCCCTTACAACTGTAAAACTGGGTCCTGGTTATCATTCTATGAATTACATTTGTATATGATAAATCAAACTGTTTAGCACAAAACAATTAGAGGTAAAGGCTGCAACAATATTTTCTTTTTTTATTAAATTTATCGAGGTGACATTGGTTAATAAAATAATATAGGTTTCAAGCATAAAATGCAGTAGTAGGTCGTATGTATATTGCATTATGTGTTCACCCAAAGTCAAATCTTCTGTTACTATATATTTGACCCCCTTTACCCGTATTTACCTCTCCCTCCCTCTTTCTTTCTTGTAACCACTGAATTGTTGCTCATGTCCACGAGTGTCTGTTTGTCTTGTTCATTTGTCGCTTTCAGTTTTATATCTCACATATGAGTAAAATCATATGGTTCTCAACTTTTTGTGTCTGACTTATTTTGCTTAATGTGATTATCTCAAGATCTATCCATGTTGTCTCAAATGGCAGTATTTCATCTTTTCTTCATGGCTGAGTAATAATCCCTTGTATATATGTACCACATCTTCTTTAATCATTTATTGATTAACACTTCAGCTGTTCTCATGTCTTGGCCACTGTGAATAATGCTGCAATGAATATGAGGGTGTATATATTGTTATGAATAAATGCTTTCAAATTTTGGGATAGATACCTAGAAGAGGAATTGCTGAGCCATATGGTAATTCTTAATTTTTTGAGAAACCTCCATACCGTTTTCCATAGTGGTTGTATCAGTTTACATTCCCACCAGCAGGGCATCAGGGTTCGTTTTTCCTCACAACCTCTCTAACACTTGTTATTACTTATCTTGTTAATAATGGCCATTTTTACAGGTGTAAGGTGGTATCTCATTGTGGTTTTGATTTGTATTTCCCTAATAGCTAATAAAGTTGAGCATCTTCTCATATGTCAGTTGGCTATTTGTATGTCTTTTAGGAAGAAGTGTCTGTTCAGGTCATCTAACAATTTTTTAAGTGGATTGTTTTTGTTGTTGTTGTTGTTATTGAGTTGTCTGAGTTCTTTATATATTTTGGATATTAGCCCCTTATTGGATATATTTTCCCAGTCAGATGGCTGCCTCTTTGTTTTGTTGATGGTTTCTTTTGCTGTGCAGAAGCTTTTTTAGTTTGATATGATCCCATTCATTTATTTTTGCTTTTACTTCCCTTGCCTTTGAGGTTAAATTCATAAAATTCTCTCTAAAATCAAGGTACTAAGTTTAGTACCTGTTTTCTTCTATGCAATTTATTGTTTCAGATCTTATATTTAGATCTTTGATCTATTTGACTTGATTTTGGTGTGTGGTGATAGACAACAGTCTAGTTTTATTCTTTTGCATGTGGCTTTCCAATTTTCCCAGCACCATTTATTGAAGATGGTTTCTTTTCTCCACTCTTGTTGGGTCCTTTGTAGAAAATTATTTGCCCATATATGAGGGGGTTTATTTCTGGGCTCTCAATTCTGTTCCATTCATCTATGTATCTGTTTTTCTGCCAGTACCATGGTAGTTTGATTATTGTCACTTCGTAATATAATTTGAAGTCAGGCAATGTGATACCTTCGGTCTTGTTCTTTTTTCTCAGAATCGCTTTGGCTGTTTTGGGTCTTTTGTGGTTCCATGCAAATCTAATAATTTTTTGTTCTATTTCTTGAAAAAATACCATTGGGGTTTTGATGGAGATTGATTAAATCTATATATTGTTTTGGGTAATATAGCTATTTTAACTATGTTGAGTCTTTCAATTTGTAACCATGGAATATCTTCCCATTTCTTTGGTCTTCTTTATTTTCTTTTAATAATGTCTTGTAGTTTTCAGTATATAGATCCTTCACATCCCTGTTAAGTTTATTCCTACATATTTTATTCTTTTTGTTACAAAAGTAATTTTTATTAATTTCTTTTTTCGAAATTTTGTTTTTAGTATATAGGAATGCAATGGATTTTTGTACATTGATTTTGTATCCTGAAGCTTTACTGTATTTGTTCATTGTTTCTTATAGTTTTTTTTTTTTTTGGTGGCATCTTTAGGATTTTCTATACAAAGAATCATGTCTTCTGCAAAAAGTGACAATTTGACTTCTTCATTCCCAATTTGGATGCCTTTTATTTCTTTCTCTTACATAATTGCTCAGACTAGGACTTCTAATACTACATTGAATAAGCGTGGTGAGAGCAGACAGCTTAGTCTTGTTCCTGATCTTAGGGGGAAGGTTTTTAGTTTTTCAACACTGAGTGTGATATTAGTTGAGGGTTTGTCATATATAGCCTTTATTAATTTGAGATACTTTCCTTCTATGCCTATCTTATTGTTTTAATCATTAATGAATACTGTATTCGTTACAAATTGTCAAATGCGTTTCAGTATCTATTGACATGATCACATGATTTTTATCCTCTACTTTGTTTATGTGGTATAGCACATTGATCAATTTATGTTGAACTGTCCTTGAGCTGAACCCCACTTGATCATGATTTATAATCTTTTTAATGTATTGTTGTATTTGATTTGCTAATATTTTGTTTAGGAGTTTTGCATCTGTATTCATCAGAGATATTGGTGTAGTGTGTGTGCGTGCGTGCGTGCGTGCGTGTGTGTTATCTTTACCAGGTTTTGGTATCAGGATAATGTTGGCCTCATAAAATGAGTTAGGAAGCATTGCCTCTTCTTCAAATTTTTGGAAGAATTTGAGAAGGACAGGTATATGAGAAGGATAGGTATTTGAGAAGGACAAAGATCTTTAAAATATATTTGTTTTGATGTATAATTTCTCTTAATATACTTTGTAAATATTCAGGAGTGAAACGTAGTAGAATGAGTCCTTTTCCAAATTTATTTGTCCACAGAACATACTTTTTCCTGTTTAAGAGCTACTAAATTTCACAAAAGTCTAGAGTTCTGTGGAATACAGTTTGGAATATAATTGTTTTGGTAACAATAGTAGAGTACTTTGAATTTTAATGAACTTCAGAAAATGTGTCATTTCTGACAAGAAATTTTCAATGCAGTAAGAACTTTTTAAAATTTAAAATCATTAAACTATAAGGTTGGACTAAATATTTTATGATAAATCCAATTTATTCCTAAATTAAGTTATTTTTAAAGAAATTTTTGTATGTTTAGCAAATTTTTCAGTACCACTTTAATATACAACTTTCCCCTAGAAACACATACAGACACACAAATCCAAAAAAAAGTGAGTCAACATTCAAACATGTATAGAATACTTTTGAATGCTGAAGATGTGCAATAACTTGATAAAACTCATACTCACAAGATAGTATTAATTGCTATTAGTTAGCTTAAATAAATTCCATTTATAATGAAGTTTAAGTTTAGACAACAATAATAATATAAGTGATAGATTTGAAAATTCAAAATATATTTTAAAATAGTTTCAATTTTTATTTTCCTATTCAAGAGCTTACAGTGTTTTTAAAATATAATGGACATTAGAAACTCCTGGAGACAGGCTTCTCATTCAAGATCTCAAACTAAGCTCATGCATTTACCTCTCTTCCTCCCAGGTCCACAGTAAAATGCTCATAAAATAATATAAAATGGTATACATGCCAATAGCCATGAGGATACTAGAAGGGAAATATCAGCAGATGGAGAGTCCAATAAATTTCTAGTAGACATGGTGTCATAGGCAAAATAATGGCCCACAATGATGTCCACACCTTAAGTCTCCAGAACCTATGGATATGTTACCTTACATTGCAAAAGGTACTTTGCAGGTATGATGACACTTACAGATTTTGAGATGGGGAGTCTATTCTCAATTATCCAGGTAGGCACATTCTATAAACATGAATCTTTAAAAGCAAAGAAACTTTCCTGCTTTTGGAGAGGGAGAAAGAAAGAAGGAGGAGGAGGAAGGGACTGAGTGAGAGGGAGAAATATGCAAAATTATTAGCTTTGAAAATGCAGGAAGAGGGTTATGAGCCCACAAATGCAAGCAGCCTCCAGAAGCTGGAAAAAGCGAAGAAATAGATTCTCCTCTAGAGCTTCCAGAAAGGAAGGGAACCCTACTGACACTTTGATTTTATTCCTGTGATACATGTGTTGGACTGCTGACCTCCAGATCTGTAAAGTAATAAATTTGTGTTGTTTTAAGCTACTGTGTTCAGGTAATTTGTTGCAAGAGCAATAGAAAACTAATATACAATTAATGGAGGGATATTGGTTGATGAAATAGGACAAAGAAGCTGCAATCTAGCACTTTTCAGTGTGGGGAAAATGACCAAAGAGAAAAAAAAAGGAGGAGATATTAAGTTTTAGAGGATCAGTAAAATGTTTTGATATCGAACTACATGAAATTCCAAAAAAAGAGGATATGGGAAACAGAAGACAGAATTTATCAAAGGAGTAATGTAAAAGAAGTTCCCAGAATTGAATGTGGACAAAAGAGTTCCTATTAAAAGGACCTATGGATGGTAAACACACAATAGAACATACAGATGTCAAATGATAATGTACAACTGAAAATTATATAATTGTATTAACCAATGTTACCCCAATAAACTTAATAAAAACTGGAAAAAATAAATAAATAAAAAATAAATAAAGGATCCACCAATCATTCAGCACAACAAATGAATGAATGAATGAAGACCTACCACCAGATAGGTCACTATGAAATGTCTGAATAATTTCAGCAGAAATTATGTTAAACAACCTGAAGAAGAAAATAAATGACCTTAAAAAAGCAGAGAAGAAAAGGTTGTCACGAATAAGAAACATCAAATGTTGTGACATAGAAACCTTCTTGACTGACAAGAAGTTCAACTCTTCTCCTGGACATTTTCTTAGGTAGTCCAGGAAAATGGAGCAATAAACCAAGAAACACAAGATCTAGGACAGTGGCACCAACCTAGGAAACGAAAGTAGTCCTTGGACTGTGGATCATCTGCGGGCTGGCAGAGCAACAGACCCATCAGCCCCTCTTCACCGGGGGGAAAGAGGCCTCCAAAAGGTAGGCCTTTTGGAAAGAAGATGCTTGATTCCAAATCCAGCTATGCCTTACTACCACCATTGCTCCACCTTGTTCAATTCATCATTATCTTATCCTATGTCTGAACTAGTACAGAGCCCTTCTAAGTTCTCTCTGCTTCTAATGCCCCCTTTTATTCTAAATAAAGCATCCAGAACTATCTTTTCAAAACACAAAACTGAACGTGTTACTTGTTTGCTCAAAACCCAATGGCTTCCCATCATACTTAGAGCGAAATTCCACTCCATGGCCGACAAGTGCCTAAATATTCTAGCCACTGGCTGACACACATTCCAGTTTCATTTGTTATTCTTTCTTTTTCACTTTCTTCTAACCACTGTCCTTTTGGGGAACATGGCAAGTACCTCTTAGTATCTTCACGCTTGCTTTTTATTTATTCCAGATACCATCATTGTTAAAACTCACTTTCTTCAAGACTCTGCTTAAGTGTCTCCTCCTAAGAGAAACCGTCTCTAATCACTCTATCTGGAATAACATCCCTATTATCCTCTCTTACCCTACCTACCTTTATCTTTCTCCTTTATTGCATTTATCACTGTCTGCCATTAAAAATCTTCATTTGATTTTTGTATAATTTTCATAGCTCCCTCAGGGCAGAGATTGTCTTTTTTTGTTTACATCTACTGTAAGAAACGATAGTATAAGTATGTTGCTTGAAGTTGAGGAATTGACCAGAAAACAAAAACAAACAAAAAAACAAAACTGAAAATAGGATATACTTAGAGGAGGGAGGGAAGGGAAGGTGGAAGGTGTTTATGTAGGTTAGATCTCCTAGTATCACTGCAAGAATATATATATATTTTTAAAGTAGATAACTGGACTCAGTGCATCAAGGGTTTTCATTTTAGTACATATGCTGTGGAGCCCAGAAGTATGTCATATTTTTTTTGTGGGCAAGGATGATCTTGCATTCATTTTTTCTGTGTGTGTGTTTTAATGTAACATTGAGTCAAGTAGGCTTTTTGATGTACAGTTTTATGGATTTTAACACATGTATAGGAGTGGGGGAGATGTGACCATAAATGGTAGCATTAGGGTTTGGGCTGATAAAAATGTTCTGTATTCTGATTGCATCCTGTATCCTGAAATATACCATTTTAAGAAGCATAGCACAAATTAATAGGTGTGTGGTTAGCAGATTACACTTTGAACACTATTTTTATATTTATTATGTCATTATTGTGCCAAGTCCAAATGCCACTGCTTTGCCCATAAACCCTTAATGGCTCAGTGCACTCCACTTTTATCTGCACTTACTTCTCTATTCACTAATAAGCATGGCAGACTCTCATTGGACTCAATGATTGTCCTACATCTGTGTCTTTGTCCGTGCTGGCCTCCCGCTCTGCAATGCCCATTCTTTTTTTTCTCACTCACCAAATTCCATCCATTCATTTAGACCCCAATCCATGTCTTACCTCCACTGTGAATTTTCTCAAAAGAATCCAAATAAACTTATGCTTTTTTTTATTCTTCAGTCTTATTCTACTGTATTTATTCTCATTGTTCAGTTCTTAATGGTTCTCTAATTAGTTCATAAGTTTTTATTTTATCCACCTATAATAAATAGAAAACTTTGTGAATGCCTTCCCTGTTCTTCAGATCCTTCTACAGCACTTGGCAGAGAGATGAATAGACAGTAAGTGGTCAAAAACATTATTAATTGAACAATGCAGTTATACTGCAAGGTCATATCTAGGGAAGGCTGTGTCTGAAGAAGGAAGGAGTTTGAAAGGTATGATAGGAAGTTGTAAGTAGTGCAGGGTCTTTAAGACAGGCATTAGAAAAAAATATATTTTGAGTCAGAGACCTGGGGATTGATAAGGAGGAATGCATAGTGAAGGAAATGTCTTTTAAATGGTAGCTGATTTTACACAGAATCTGGAAAACAGACATAACCTGGTATATGTTTTCTACACTACCAGGCTTCCAACTACTATGAATAAACCTCATGGCATTTGGGAAAACAAAACAAAACATCTAATAAGAGTTATGGGTCATGGCTTTCCTTCCTGCTATTTTTCAAAAGATGGAATAGGCAGTAAGAAAGGCCTCTGGAAACTTGGAGAATTGAACATTACCCATTGGCATGGTATGTTACAAAACCCAGTTAGAGAGTGAGATTAAGTGTAGGGAGGACAGCATAGCTCTGAATTATCTAACACAAATTGGCCAGACGACCCTCAGCAACTCTGCATTATTAGTCTTCCCCTATGAAAGAGGAGAAATAGGACCAGATAATGGACACAAATGCTTTAAGTTCTGACATACCATGATTTTAGTTCAATCCTGTTGTTTCTTGGAATTGTTGGCAAAATCCTGGGCAGAATACAAAACAAAACAATTTCTCTTTGCAAGTTCATTTGTGTGTAATCTCCACAGCACCTTATATTTTAGTCCAGAACACAGTATCCACTCAGATTAACTCCATTTCTTCACATTGGGTAAACGGAGTGTTCATTTGAATCTTATCCGTGTGTATCTGACTTCATTTAGGAATTATATTGCATTTCTTTCAATAGCTTGTATCCTCTTGCAGATTATTTACTTCCGATCACTTCCAACAAGGACATGTGTTTTGTTGTAAAATGTTGCAGATTCCTAATGGCCTTGAATCGAGATTTCATTTGTGTTCTTGGATCTACAGGAGGGCAAGAGAAGTACAGCTAGAAGGTGGGAAGAAAGAAGAGAGATTGTGATTGATAACCTTCTCTCTTCCCTCTCTCATCACATGCCAAGGAAGGAGCCTGCCACACCAGTGTGAGCTGAACATGCAGTGGGGTTGTGACAGAGAAAAGCTGAAATCACACTGAGGGCATGTCACCAAATCCACGTGGCAAAATGAGCTTGGCAAAGCAGAATTTTCTTCAAAAGACAAGCTTATAAATCTCGACTTGATATAGAAGGCATTTTAGAGACATCCAAGCATGTTTACCCATAGGCAATACTGTTGTTATATACTAGCAGGTAAAGCATCTTTACGTCTTATTTCTTTCACTCTCATAATGAAAGGTTAATCAAATGTAGGTCTGCAAGTAATGAGATTTCAACTTCAGTCATACAAGGCCAATGCAACATACTACTGATTACTTTTCATTGTGTATGTTACAATGAACAAACTTGTAGCAAGCCTAAATGAAACACTATTTCCCTCTGAATAGTAATATATTTTCTGCTATATTTAACATTCATCGAACACAAATAGCTTTTACAGCTTTAAGAATTAATACAATTGAATTTAGTAGCTAAACATATTATAGTTTCAAATAAAGTACAGATGTGTTCTATTTTGTGCAAGCACAGTGTCAAAAAGCCACATTTATAGTGAACAAGTGAAGGCATTTTCTACTTTCCATAAGGCTTTTCCAAGGGACCAAGCAAGGTCGAGGCCCCACCAGACAGGGAGCTGGAGGCTTGTACTTCTTGCAGGACTAGAGTCAACATTACTTTGTTGACTCTTCTTGTAGGATCATACTGCCCCACTCAAAAGGGCTTCTTAATGACGAAAAGTGCTGGGATGAAGCTGAATCGCACATATATGATCTCTCAAAACTCTGTAGCAACAGCAAAGAGAACCAGACAAAGCCGAGGGTGGCCAGGGAATATTTTGTACCCCTGCCAGCTGCCTAATTACAGAAGATGCTTGCTGCTTACCTATTCCTTCTCCCAGCTTCAATATGGAAGAATGAGGCCTCAGAAAGGAAGAGAGAAGATCCCAGAAACCAGATAACCCTCCCATTTACTACTACAAGATGTTGGAGTGTGAGAGAGGAGCAAAGAACTGACCATGCTGCTGTAAGGACTCTCTCCAATAAAGACCCCCAGGTTCAAGACGAGGGATATAAATGTTAGCTCTTGCAATCACACTTCTACCTTTCGTTCTCCAAAAATGTCAAATTATGCTTAAGATGACAAGATATTTTAATTCCTGTTTAAAGCCTGCTCAGGAAGCTAAGAAGTATATTCCTCAGAAATAAAAGGAATGTGAAAGATTGGGAGTAGAGGAGAAGGGAGATCTGAGGGAGAAAGTAGTGAGGTGGGTACAGCAGTGCCGCAGAGAGTTGGGGTTAAGAATGGGAACCCTGGACTTAAACTGCTAGGCTTTGAATCTTCCCCTGTTAACTGACATTGGGCATGCTGTGTGACATCCATCTCTGTTCTTGAAACTTCCCCATTTCATAAAATGAGGCCACTTCCTTTTAGAGTTATTGAGGATTTACCATATTAATATATGTAGAGAACTTAAAATAGGACCAGCCTATAATAAGTACTTCATAAATGCTGTTTTTTTATTATCATTACCTATGCAAAGAAAAAAAAAAAGATAACATTTTAGAAAAGGTAAGATAAGGAAGACATCATCTCAAACCCTTGAGTGAGACCAGGACACAAAGTCCATACAGGAGAAAATGAGGTGAGGGTGGAGAACAGGAGAGGAAGACTTTCTGTTTCAGGGCAAGAAGAACTAGAAGTGCAAACTTCTTCCATATCTTGGGTCGAGCTGTGTCTTGGGACAAACAGTGTCTCTATACATCAGTGAATGAAAATAGAGCAGAACAACATATTAAATACAGTAAGCCCCAAAGAGCTTAGGCTGTGATATTTTGAATTATTTGGCACCTTGGGGAAGCCCTTTTCTTTTGAAGAAGGGATTTGAGCTTTGTTGCTGAAGATACCAGTTCCTATAGCATTCAGTTGTTTGAATAATGAGATATAACTAAAAGTTTTGGCTTCATTGAAGCTGTGACCTTAGAATGATGACAGTATCTTCTACCTAAGGTTATGATGGTTATAAATCATATATACACATCTTGTGTTACTTAATCCTTGACATTGGGTAGGATTCCCTGTTGAAGCTCTTTGAGAAGAATCAAAGAGAAGACAGCTGACTTTCTTTCAGAGAGCACTCATTATTTCCTGGTGAGGGAAAGAACTGTTTTTTTGTTGTTGTTGTTTTTTCTGTTTGTTTATTTTTTATGAGTTTTAATGCTGACTGGGTATGAAAAGTTTTCTGGAACAAAAAATCTTGGTGTTGAAAGATAGCATAAAGAGGTGATTCATTATTAAAATAAACTGTAAGCTAGTCAAAGATTTCTTTTTTTTTTTTTGACCTCACAGATTGTAAGGACCTTGTCAACTTATACTGCCTTATTTTTAATTTTTTTGGTGTGTGTGCCTACAGCACCTGGTCTTCCTAGGTGGTCTCCCATCCAAGTACTAACCAGACCCAACCTTGCTTAGCTTCCAAGATCAGACAGGATCGGGCTTGTTCAGGGTAGCATGGCCATAGACTGAAACATATTAATGTAAGTGTTCTAACATGAAATATGACGATCGTATCCAGAGCAAAGTTGGCTCTTAGAAGCACATCTCTGCGTATGGCTCTCATACATGTTTATGAGGATGAAGTAGTTTCTATAGTAAGGGCACCTTAGTGATCACAGAATCCTTCCAGATTTACTTTCCAAAATCTGGCACCCTAATGCTAAACGATACACTGAGCAAAGAAAAGCTATATTTCTATATTCAGTGTGACTCTGTAAGTTTTCATTTATATGTTTTCACTTTATGACTGCTTAGTTCTGGTGAAGCCTTAATTTCACACTTGGAAACAACAGGAAGGCCATTAAATCTGGCATTGCACACAAACCTATAGGTTTCCCACACGCATATTCAAAATTATATGCTTAAAAATTTGTTAAGAAGGTAGGTCTTATGTTGTGTTCTTACCAAATAATATAATAATAATAATGATAATAATAATAATAAGAAGAAGCAGCCTGGGAAAGACTACTTTCCTCCATGAACCCCAGTTCTCTTCCCTCTCATGCATAGATTACCTTCTTCACAGGGTTCCTCTTACCAACCTCCTCCTCTCAAATTTAAAATTATGAAAAAATTTTTCTACATCCCAGGAAAATTATGTTTCTTTTTATAGCCACACTGATCAATGTGTATAACATTTGAAAGCATTCAAGGTCATTTGTCTCATCTTAACTTCACAGGGTAATGCTTTATATATTTAATTATATATGTCCAAATACGTTGTATTCTTGTCACATAGCAAGACCTCAAACACCTTCCTTGTTATTAGAATCAGTGTTTTATTTTTAGTACTCTATTTTTACTTAAATATGAAAATGACATTCAGCTTGGATTATATTAAATGATTCTTTGCTTTTTAAAGAAATAAGCACCCTTAAATAATGTACACAAAAAGACAGAAAAAAATTGATTTTAAAATAGAATTACCATATTTTCCCACTTTTTGAGGTATGTGTAGCTCAGTTTTTTCTTAATGTTGGTCAAAAGATGAAAGTGCAAGTGTTTTAGTCCATACACAACATGCACTGAGGTATGAAAGAAAACAATGCTATATCCGCCTCCCAAACACACACACACACACACACACACACACACACACACACACACACATACTGTCAATACACACACACACACACACACACTCCTGACTCAATTGATTTTGATGCTTCTATGAATTTCTATGAGCTTTTGTGCTAATTTTGATGCTTCTGTGAGCTGTTCCTCTCAAGGGTGCTTCTTGGACATGTTCCTTCTTCTGGTACTGAGGGGGATATGAGGGATGTGGAAGGGGAAAGATAGTAAGCATTCTTCACATTATTCCCAGAAGTTCTCATCCCCACTCAGGGCACATTAAATGGCACAGGTCTTCTGAGCTCCATCCTAGGGTCTGGGTTTGCCAGAGGGCAGTGGGCACATGGAGAAGTGAGAAGAAATTGAACCAACCAACAACAGGTTAGGTGCACAGTCTAAAGACAGATATAAGGGGTTCATCTCCTCTACCTGTTTTTTTCCCAGTAAATCTTCACATACACTAAATATGATTTTTATATAAATATTTGAAAATATTCCGAGGAAATCATAGATATGCACAGAGATGCATAATAAGCTTGCTTTACTTCTAGACTAATGTAATACTTCAAATAGGCAACAAATGGAGTGTCTAACATTGGAAGTTGACTAAGTAAATTATGGTGTGTCTGTATAAGAGGATATTATGCAAACGTTAACATATATGTTGTGAATATATTTGACAACATGAAAAATATTTACAAAAACAATATTTCAGTTTGACTTCATTTTATTAAATATTTATACTATATAGAGAGTTCTAGTTTTCACTTTGATCTATAAAGAACTTGGAAGTCATCACTCCCTCCTCACAACAAGAAAAAAGCTGAGTAAACTGAATGTCAACAGCTCTTCTTAGATTCCTCGGAGAATTGTAGTCCCAGAGCAAACTGCTGCTCCAAAAACTGGAGAGAAAGGCAGATACCAAGAATCACAGCTTACTGGGAGCTGGTCATTGGAGCCAGTATTGGAAATAACACTTAAATGGTAATAGGCAAATGGTCAGAGGCTCCATGTGGACAGCTTGAGAGTTAAAAACTCCAGGGACCCCATCTTATGGAGACACCTATGCTTTTGTGAGTTTTACCTCCAAAAGCCCTACCAGTGAAGATCTGAGAAAAATCCCCTCATTCTTTTAGCAGGTGGAGGGGGAAAATAACCATTTTTGAAATATGCTCAGATAGCTATATTCTCCTTAACAATGGCCTGCACTCAAAGAATGAATTTTATGAGAACCTAACAAATATGGGTTTGAGCAGAACCTAATTGATCTGGGAGAAGGGAAGTACCCAACTCTAGCCCTCCCTAGCCTTTGACATGAGGGAGGAGAAATACCCAATCCTGGCCATCTCTAGTCTTCTTGTTTCACATAAAGGAGGGTTGTGGCAGGGAAGCTGAGAAGCACTTGTGAAGGCCTGGGGACCTAGATTCACTGAAAGACTAAGACCTGATCTAAGAGCATGGAGTACTCCCACTTCCTCCACACCTTACCACCATGTCAATCGGGTCCCATGTTAGAACAGTGGATTACAGCTGAAATAACTTCAAGGCCCACCTCTATTTTAAGGAGTCTCTAAGGAAACCCAGAGGCAAAGAACAAGGGCACTGTATCCATTTGCTAAGAAAGTTGTGGAATGTCAACAGTAGCCTCTTTTGGGTGATGAGATTAAGATCGTTGTTGTTTCTGAAATTCTCCCAATATACATAATTTTGGGAAGTTTTTCAGTGTGCATTCATAGCTAAAATCCTCAGAAGGAGTAACACTGACTTTATAGGAATCACTTTATCAAAGCCATAGTAATGGTCAGCCAGCTAAAAGATATTTACATTGGAAATAGGATGCTCAGTTTGGACAGAAGGGCAAACAATTGAGGCAGTGTTGGGCCTGATCAGGCACTGGACTGAGGGCAGCCAGTGTGGAGTGAAGAGTGCCTGGGGTTCCAGGTCAAAGAGAATGGAGCCAAGCGCAGACAATTAGGAGCTGAAAATAGAGGATAGTACGGACCTAATTACTCTATATAGAGATAAATATTCTATTTAAGGCTCTGACAGAAATGAGCTATGTCACATGGAATAATCTGTCATTAGCCCTTCTACATAGGATCAGCATCTGGATAATAATGTACATGAACTAGACACCATCTAAGGTGCTTCCTGCTCTAAGGTTCTGGGATTCTAGCACTAATTCATGGAGGAGTAGATCACTGGCTATTGGTTTTCTATGGGCATCGTAACAAATAAATATATAGACATTATTATAGGGTCATTATTCTACCCACAAACCACCCTCTGGACTTGTCCCACATACAAAAATCACATTTACCTCATCCCAAGGCCTCAAAAGGTGTCATCCCATTACAGCATCAACTCCAAGTCCAAAATAGCACTTAAATCTCATCAGTTCTAAAGTCCCAAATCTCACTACCTAAATCATCTAAATGAGTTACACGTTAGGCTCAGGGTGTCATCCATCCTGGGACACAATTTCTCTTCATCTGTAGACCTTTGAAACTAGAAAACTAGTTATCTGCTTCCAAAGTACAGCAGTGGGACAGGCATAGAGTAACAGTTAGAGACATTATGGTTTAAAAGGGGAGAAAATGGAAAGAAAAAAAAAAAGTTATCAGTCCTAAGCAGTTTCTAAGTACAGCCAGATAAAGTTCATCAGGATCAAGGCCTGGGAATAATCCTCTTTGGTTCCTGGCTCCACCTTCTGGCCTCATGACTTCACTTCTTAGATCATTCTTCCTTTTTTATGAGGAATATCCTGTATTTGTATCTGAATCTATTAATCAGCCTATTTCTTGCCCATGGAATTTTGAGGATTCAACAGCCTCCTTTCATTTAATGCTCTGTCCTTGACAGTTCAAGCTGGCAGTATTTTTTGCTGATATAAAATTCCCAAGCACCTTGTGGGGCTCCCATGTCTGTCACAAGGCTTCACTTTGTTAGAAAAGAGGTTTGTCCACAAATCATTCCTAGTTAATCCCATCTCTAATTTTGTATTTTGCTGAGATGGCTGAGGGACAACGCCCTTAAAACTAAGTGGATGTTCTTTAGTTTGATTGAGGGGATTTGCAACTCAAACCCTTGAATTTTTTGTGGATGAAAAAGCGGGTATGTACTAGTTCAGTGACTGAATGTAACTTTACAGGGCGATCTGATCATAAATTCCTAACTGGGAAGGTCATAGTGGGTAGTCATGCCCCAGGCCTGTAACTTCTTTAGTAAAAGGTTGTTAAGTCATTCTCGTCCATGGTTCTGTATCTGGGTTAACACATGTTTAAAATGCTGGAAGCAATCCTCTTTTCCAGACCCCTAGAAGGTGTATCCATCCTCAGTGGAACACATACTCTTGTTAACTATCCTAGACCTTGTTGTCTCCTACCTTCATGTCATCTTCTTTAAGTTCCCTCCTTAATTCCAAATGTAAAAAGAGAAACTGCAAAACCATCATTCTCTGGAGCCATTAAAAAATCTTGCTTCCTGAAAGAGTCATCAGTTTGGCTCAAATAAATTCTTACAAAAATTCTCTACAGGCTGGACATTTACATCAACATCTTCAAAAAGCCTTTTATGTGAATGAATACACTGTTCTTTCTCGTGCCATTGTAACAGATGACTACAGATGTTGGGGCTCCAAACAGCCAAATTAATCTCACAGTTTTATGGATCAGAAATCTGATACAGGTCTTGCTGAACTAAAATCAAGGAGTTCACAAGCAGCATTGTTTTCTTGCAGCTTCAGAGAGACATGTCTTCCCTGTTCACACAAGTGGCTGGCGGAATTCAGTTCCTTGCAGTTGTAGAACCAAGGACAGCATTTACTTGCTGTCTATAAGCTGAGGGCTCTTCCCAGCTCTTAGAATCTACACAGTCCTTACCTAATCACTCTGTATTAGTTTGCTAGGGCTACCATACAAAGTACCACAGACTGTCCTAAATAACAAAATTTTATTTTCTCACAGTTCTAGAGGATAGAAGTCTGAGAACAGGTATTGGCAGGATTGACTCCTTCTGAGGCTTCTCTTCTTGGCTTGGTAGATGACCTTCTTCTTGGCTTTGTAGATGACTTTCTTGGTGATGATCTTCACATGGTCTTCCCGTATGTGTCTTTTTCCTAACCTCGTTTTCTTATAAAGCCACCAGTCATGTTGGATTAGGACTCTCCTAAGGACCAAATTTTAACTTAATTACCTTTTAAAAGTCCCTATCTTCAAATAAAGTTACATTCTGTGGTACTGAGGGTTAGTTAGGACTTCTATGAATTTTAAGCGGGGAGCACAGTTCAGTCCATAACAGCCCCCTTCCTCCATATTCAAACCTAGCATAGTTTAGTTGAGTCCTCCTGTTTCATCTCTCCATCCTGTGTTGTCTTCCTCTTCTGCTTCTAAGAGTTTATGTGATTACATAGGGCTGATTTGGATAATCCAGGATAATCTCCCTGTTTTAAGGTAAACTGATTAGCAACCTTAATTCCACTTACAACCTTACTTTCCTTTTGCCATGTAATGTAACATATTCAGAGGTTCCGGTATTAAGGCATGTACAACTTTTGGGAGCCATACTTCTGCCTACAACACTAACCAAGAAAAGAACCCACCCTACCTTTCAGCAAATACCCATTCTTTCATCATAGGCCACTTGCGGCCAAACTCAGGGGAACTTTTCTTTATATTTTTCCTTTTTTTGCTGAGGAGAAGACTACTGCTACTCCCTCCTCATACAAGGGGCTGTGAGCAGGTATATTTCTGCCTCCTTCACCACGCCAGGATACATTCTTCCTCAAAAAAGTAGAGCTCATTCATTTAACTTGTCTGAATCCGTCATATTCATTTGGCCGGGTTAGCAGATGCTGGAGTTACTGTACTGAGGGCAGAAATCAGAACTCATATTTTCTCTTACTCTGTCTCATTGACCAATAGAGAAACTAGCACCTTCTCCTCTGGTAGAGGCATCTCTTGTCCAGTCTTCCCATTTTTCCTTTTACTTTCTGCATCTAACCAGACTGGCACCCTTGTCCTTCATGAGAAGTCAGTGAATAAGTCAAGTTAGATTTGCTGCCTACACCCTCATCTTCTCTGTAGTGCAAGAGGAGAAAAGAGCTGCACTTTGTTCTGAGGTCTGAGTCACATTCTTCTGTCTAGTTTTTATCCAGAGTCCTGCTCTGAGATTATTAATGTTTGCAAGTGCGCACTATATCAAAGTAGGATTCTCTGGATAAAGGGTGTTTGCAGGATATTTGTCAGCCATATTTCCTTTCAGATGCAGGACAGAATTCTCCTGTGATGTCTGTCAGTCAGCTTTTAGAGAGGAGGAAGAATAGCATCTTGAAATTCAAACAAGTCCATCTGCTTCACTCTAGTAATGCAGCTGTGTAGAAACCAGAGATTTACTTGAAGTATTCTAGAGCTTTCTACAGGTGAGTTTGAAAAGAGGCTGATATAGAGAATCCTTGCCTACCCCTACTTTATCCATAAAAACTCAATTTTTTATCAATTTGAATTTCATACAAGCTTTTAGTTGAACAATATTAGCTAAGATTGTCTACAGTCTATTGTGATGGTATGGGAATGATCGTGCGATGAAATCAAAGACAATGAGATATAATGACACTTTTTTTTTTAAAGTATAGGAGGGAAGGTACTTCATTTTTTCCTACTGTCTTGTACTTGGAGGAGTGTAAGCCTGAGGCTCCTTACAGCCATTCTTCTACAGCATAGAACCTAAGAATGAAACCACAGAAGGAGAGAGAGGCTAGAAGACAGGGTTGTGATGAACCTCAGAAATTAGTTTTGCCTTTAGTTAACCTACCCTTGGACTTCATGTAAACTAATGAAATTTATTTATGGTTAAGCCAGTATGATTTTTTGTTTTGTTTTGTTTTGTTTTTAAATCAAAAGAGGCCTAACTCTGGACTAGCTACCAAGTATATAAGTTCTATAATAACAACTTAAACCCATCTCTGAAGAGTTCTCAGTAATTTTTGGAATTAGACATATAGCTTTCATTGTCACACAAATAAGTAATACAGTAGAAGATGTCAAAATGTATAGTTTAAAGAATGATGTCTCAATATGTTAGATTATTAAATATGTGGATTTTTTCTTAAATATAAAGCTTAAACTGTGTTAGAGTCTTATACTCCCTGAGCAACTCAGATAGAGCTCCCAATAGAGTTGGTCTTATGAATATTTTGGTTGTGTTTTGAGAATCAGGAAAATACCCTTTTTCTCAAAGTAATATCTCCACAGATTTGCTCTGCCTCCTGAAAAACTGATAAATAACTCAACATATTAGAATGAAGATGCTGGAAGGGACCTAAAAGATTATTTAGTCATCTCATTTTATAACAAGGAAATGAAGAATCAAAGAACAAAATAATATGTGTACAGTAGTCCTACTTGTTAATGGCAGAGTGGGACCTGGTTTCTGTATTCCTGCTCCAGGGTGTGTCTCTTTTCCTCCACCCCTAAGATGTAGATATGATCATTATTTACTTACCACTCAAACTTTTACATAAGAGTAGAAATAATAAATTAGATTAGAATCAAATTAATATCTTTTATTTGTTTCTGTGTTAGCAAACTAGTCTTTTTAAGACAAAGCTAGCAGTCTGTGAAATTAGCCATACATAGCACAGCCACAAATGACGTAAGTGGCTTTTAAGTTAGTTCATTTAGTGTCAGAGTTCTATATAATCACACTTAAAAGTCTTACTGTTATATGCTATTGTGAATTTCAGAGGAGTATCCATTTACATATTGTGTAACAAAATACTTCAAAACTTAACGGCATAAAGGAGGCAACAATAATTTCATTATATCTAGAGATTTTTGTGTGTCAGGAATTCAGTGCAGTTCTTCTACTGTACATGTTATTGACTGGGTCACCTGGTGATTGTCACTGGCTGCTGGAAGGGTCTGGAGAGGCCAAACTGTCTTTCCTGACATCCTGCTTGATTTTCTGGTGAGGATGGTGAAAGGTGAGGCTCGCCTAGGTCCTCTGTCTTCATAATATCTCTCTTTTCCTGTTGTGATGGGTTTTGTGTTATGAGTTTGATGTCTCCCTAAATCCATATGTTGAAGACCCGATTATCCTCAAGACCTCAGAATGTAACCTTTTTTGGAGATAGGGTCTTTACAGAGGTAATAAAGTTAAAATGAGGTCACTAGGGTAGGCCCTAACCCAGTATGACAGGTGTCCTTACAGAAAAGGGAAGTTTAGACAGAGACACCCATACAGGGAAGATGACATAAAGAGACAAGAGAGAAGGCAGCCATCTACAAGTCAAGGAGAGAGGTCTGGAACTGATTCTCCTTCATAGCCATCGGAAGGAACCAACACTGCCATCCCCTTGATTTTGGACTTCTTGCCTCTGGAACTGTGAGACAATACATTTCTGTTCTTTAAGCCACCCAGTTTATGGTACATTTTTACAGAAGCCTTGGTAAACTAATATAGCTGGGGAGTTATACTTCTTATAAAGTGTCTCTGGACTCCAAAGACCAAGGGAGAAGCTGCCTGAGGTGGGCCCCAAACCTGGCATAGTGTTACCTGGCATACTGCCACACTCTCTTGGCTGAAACAATCACAGCACAGCTCAGATTCATGGGGAAGAAAGAGACCCCACCTTCTGATGGGAGAAATGGCAGAGAATTTTCAGCTCTTTTTAATCTGCCACAATGAGAGGGCAGATGAAGATACAATGAGAGTCCTGACTTTAGAGAACTTATACCAATAAGAGCACCTATTCTTACATTGGTAAGCATTTGTAAACTTTATATATTCTTACTAAGCTCATAAAGCTTCAATCCCAGAAAATGCACATGTTCTCATCAATGACTGGGATTGAGGTAAAGCAAACCTGGAGACCTGATTCCCAGTTTGGTCACAGCCTTACAGACAGTTCTTCCAGTGAGGGACCAAGTTTGGGGCTGGATCACACTGAAGCCTGACTGAAAGGGTCTCTGAAACCTGCTTCCGGTTCTAAGCCAACCTCAACAAGCTGAGATATCACAGGCAAATCAATTTACTTCTTTACCTTTTAGTTTCTTCATTGAAAAAAAGAGAATAAAGCTTCTTGAAGGCTTATTCCAGCTATGAAATTGTGTGACTCTTGATTAATTTTTTTACTGAGTAATAAGAATTTATTATTACTAAGAAATCAAAATTCCCAGAAATGCTTTTCACTGAATATATATGTTTTTAAGTTTGCACTCACTATTCTGCAATCTGCTGCATCTTTGAAGAGTTGTCTTATCTCTTACATTAATTAATTTTAAATATTTATGATCTATATCTGCTTATTAAATATTTATAATCTATATCTACTCTACTGCTCTACTGAAAACTAGAATATCCTCTAACTATTTGGAAGCTTCCTTGCTGAGGCTTGAAAACAGAGGGCCAACTTGGAGCAACTTTGCCAGGAACTTTGACCACATGCTACTTGTCTAAAAAACTCCCAACGAAGAGCACGTATTGACTTCACAGCTCATGTGTAATGAAGGTCACTCTGAAACTGCCCTTGCCAGGAACTGTGACTCACAGATAAAAGATCCTGTGGTTAGTGAACTCTCCCCAGAACCATCACAGAGACAGAACACTTTTGCAACACCCACACACCTTGTATTTTATGCTACAGATCGCATTTTAAGCTTTCACTGACAAAGAGTCATTGTCAAACTCGGAGGTCAGATTCAGTGAGTAAAACAGGTATCAATTTAACAGGAACTAGTGTTTGAAATACTTTCCTTCTTTAGTAAATTCTCTGAGCCCTGTATATGCCTGTAACAGGTCCTATGGAACTCTTTAAACCATTAAAATCTCATTTACACACTCCTCGTAACTGATCCTTTAGTTCAAGACTTTTTTGAGCGATTGCTTTCTTTGTACTAAGCTGTAGAGCATACACTCTAGCAAAGCAATTTAAAAGGTCTAACACTTTTGAAGAAAATCAAATGCAGAAGTCTCTTTGCTGACTTTATGGTATTCTGCTTAAAACTATTCTGCTTGAAAATGACAGAAGGCTTATCAATGAGATGAGAATGTTCTGCTTCCTTTAGGAGATTAAGGAACAGAGCTGTTCCTCCTTATTTTATCCAAGCACCTAGATCCTATCTACAGATTTTCTATTAAGAGAAAGCAAACAGTTCCTTGGAAACATCAAGACAATTCTCAATCTCAATTTCACTTCTCCCTTATGGCTTTCTAACATGTTTGGACTTTCCTTTCTTCATCTCATTGGCATTATGCATTTTATGGACGCTCAACAAGTAAGCCTTCTTTTACACACTGAAGTCCTTTCCCATAAGAGTCTATCCCATAATTTTCTGCCCTAACCCTAACCACAACCTATACACAATGTTTAAGAAGGATAGGCTAAAGATACTCCAAAGCACTTTACAAAAATTTACCAGTTATACATTCTTTTTCTCTCCACTTTATTCTAGTTCATTTTTAATTTCATTCAGCTCCTGAATTTATTCCTGCATGCTTCTATCCTAGGACTTCATTTTTCAATCTTGCTTTTCCTGTGTTTAATACTACATGATTTTTACTTTTAGTTTAGCTCACATTTCTGGGAATTTTTTTCTCAAGGCAATCTTTCGTAGAACAAGTTATTCCAGCTTCAGTCCTCTGGATCCAAAATCTTAGTCATGGTTCCTTTGGCCAATAATTAACTATCTTCCCAGCGTGTTGAGGAGAGGGATTTAGAAACAATTTTGCATAAAAGGACATTCCTTGTATGCTGCCTATATTCTGGGTGCCCACCCTTCCAACCTTTTCATCCCTCATCTTCACTTCTGTCAGCCAGCTTTAAAGGCTGCCTTGTCACAAAGGCATGATGAGTCTTACTGGAGCCCAGGCTTTGTCTCTGGGCTAGGGAATCAGAGCAAAGATTTCTTCTCAACTTTGAGACCGAATGCATTATTGTAGTGGATACTGTTGGCTGCTGAAAATTCAACATTGATTTCCTCTCTGGGAATTTCCCTCAGGCTGAAGAAAGCTGCCTTGTCCAAGTTATGCTTCTGCCACAGGGACATCCAGAATATTATGACTGGTTGATTTGGAGATATAATGTCCATTCCCCTTGCCTTAAATTAGAACAACTCTAACAGGCCATCCCAGCTTCAAATCCCTCCTACTTACTCTCTGTTGTTACTGCATCACATTTCAACTTTTCCTGCCCAATCCTGTTTCCTTTGCTTCCTCACGGGGGTTATTCCTCCTAATGAACAGCTCTCTGATAAAATCTGCACTCACATCTCTTTATTGGAGTCTATTTCTGAGATAATGGTGATTTTTTTCTTGCAATTTAATGTAAATTTGGGCCCTAAGGCCATGTTTCTGAAAACAATCATTTCAATAGGTCATGGCATCTTATATAAATTCATAAATCGATGTCAAAATAATGGATTAAGTATCATCACAAACAAAGTAACACATGTTGATAAGTAAACATGACTAGAAAATATCTGTATTTATATGCTTTAAATCATATTAAGACTACAACGAAATAGCTGCATAGAACCTTGAATTTGAAGTTACTCAATATAAATGATTACATTGTGAATGGGTCTCAATAGGCATCCTCTTAAAACAAAGAATGCTCAATTTTCCATTAAAAAAACACATGAAGAAGAAAATGTTTAACAATTTGGTAGGTTAAATGCAAGAAGCAAGACACAAATCAGGCTTCTCGCTACTAAGTATAGTGAGTAATCTTTTTACAGTTTAGGAGCTGGTTAGAAATTATGAGGAAATTGAGCTGCTATATAGATACATTATCTCTAACTTATTTTTGAACCTCACACAAAATTTGGAGAATATATGTGTTCATTTGGGGCAAGTGTAGGAATTCAGGTATAGAGCATTTTCAAGAGAGTGGCTTCGTTTTTTAAATTTTAAAATAGCACATAAATGTTTTATAATCCTACCCTTCAACCCTCCCCCACACACACACACACACAGAGTTAAAGCCCATTTCTAATTATTCCTAGGGATGACTTGTCTCTTTCAGTTTCCCTAGCTGTACAATAGAAATAACAATATTTACCTTGAGACAATGAATTTTCTAATGTACATAATGCGCTTTGAAGATGAAAAACTTCATATAAATGTCATGTGTCATTATTATGCATAAATTTATGAAAGATCACAGCTACATAATTCTGAAGAATACATTAAAGCTAAAATTCATTATAAATAACCTTAGTGGTTATAAATGTGAGTTAAATATAAAGGTAAAAGGCAATCTTCTAAACATTAACCTCAGATGGTACTGATTTTGTTCAGATTTTCCTTGTACATAGGTTGGTTATATCTTACAATTAGACAAAGTGCTAAATAGGCATAAGTTAACTTTTAAAAATCGTGTAATGTTTGGCTTTCAAAGCTTTGTCCATTCTCATTAAAATTGTCAATTAGAGAAGTTTAATAAAAGAGTGGTTTTTCTCACTTAGTTTGTGACTTTGGGAATTAATTTGTACAGCATTAAGATTTCATTCCAACCCATGAACAATAAAATTTTGGCCAATAGGCATATGGTTATAATATCCTTGATCCTTAAATGCTTTCCTCATTGCCAAAAAAGGTATAATTTCATTCAGTATACTCCTTCTGCCTCAGAAACAATAAATCCTATTACTGTGGTAAAGGCCTTGTTGAAATTCTCTTGGGTTCATAATCGAAGTGACTCTTGTATATTTCCTGACTTTGCGTGCTACAATAATGCATTTCAAGGACAGACGAGAGCTGCATTTTTGCTTACCTTATGACACTTGGCATTTTTATTCCCAGGCAGCTATCTGCTTGGAATATTATCTACTTTCCCCTTAGCTGTATCCACAAACCCTGAGGGGCCTGGGCTCAAAAGCTAAATCATGAGCCCAAAATGAATGTCAGTGGCAGGCATCTTACTGGGCTTATTCCATCGTCTCTGTGCTGGAGCCTGAAGCTTGCCTTTCATCCACTGTTAAGCAGTCTCAAGAAAAGAAAAATTTATTTGGCTTTTTTAAACTTTCATTTTCAACTATTTTAAATGCAGATGTTTGGAGAAGAGGGGTGGCCTGTTCTAGATATGGTGAAGAACTGTCTCGCTGAGGACTGTGGCAAAAGCAACACCCTCACCTCCTGTTGCTTCATTTCACTTCTGTAAGAAGTTGTTGTCATTTATGACCAATCTCTAGTCAGGAGAATGTTCAGACCAGTGATGCATACATCTGGCAAACAGTGAAAAATTTTGTTCTTCCTCTTAAGAATTGCATTAATTTGTTTTAAAAGTGAGGGCTGCTGACTAGTATAATAGACAAAGGCATTTACTGAAATAGGGCTTCATTGCCTTGAAAGCTAATGCATGTCTAGAAAGGATGGGATTAACTCTATGCTCACTGGAAGCATCGAGGCGATATTATGAAGTATTTTAAAGAAGTTCAAATGAAGGCAACAAAAGTTAAAGTCTTTTTTAAATAAGCAAAACATTGGTTTGCCAGGGGAGAGCATAACTATCTACTTTGAAGGCTGCTTTTGGAGCAAAATCGGAGGTGGGCATTTATTCTCTTATTCACTCAACTAATTTTTATATTGAGTCGGTCCTGTATGTCAGGACCGTGATCCATGAAGGATACAAAGAAAAACAAAATAAAATCCCTGCTCCCCCAAATAATATGTCTAGGGGAAGGAAACAAACAGCTGAGGGGTAAAGAAACCTTGTGTCTATCCACAGTGTAGGCCATTCCATGTGTCACCCAGGATGGATTATCTGGGCGCAGGCGAAGAAAAGGAGGCTGAAAGAAAGAGGGAGAGGGAGGGGAAGAGGAGGGAGACAGAGGGGATATAGAAGCAGCTAACTTTTCTCAAAATGCAAAGCAACAACAACAACAAAACCTAATTTAACTCCTAGAGATTCAGGACAGATGCCAGAGAATCCCAAGTGTCCACATCTATAGCCATTTGCTTTTTCTTTCCTTGGCTTCTGTTTTGGGAGACTCCGAACTGCTGCTCTGTCCTAATTTCACAGTGCTGTGAGTCAACGGAAGATGAAGAGGATTTAATTCTAAGAGAAACTTTGAGACAGATCTAATTTTAAAACATATATGATTATAGGACATTTGATTTGCAAACCAAGATGCTTTCTTTTTATAGACATTTTATTTACTTGGAGGAAATGAGAAGTAATTTAAATGAATCTTATGTATTTTCTTTAACCTAACAAGATAAAATGTTATCCTTGGTTTTAAAAAATATCAAAAATGAATAGAATAAAATACATTACATTATCAAGTAACTACCAATGAGACAATCAAGTTTGGAAGGAAAATATTTATCAGATTACATAATTGTTGGGTTCCCTGTATATTTTCTTTTACTTAAAACTAGAAACTTCAGAAGGAAGGGGCATTCAATATCTATTACTCTTTTGCTTTGAGACCTTTAAATACATAGAACTTGGATGAAGAGATCATTAAGAATATCTCATCATTACCTTACTTACTTCATTGTCAACTTCTCGCACAGCGAGAGGTCTGAGTTCCACAGGCCTTCCATCCCTTCCTCCTCTGACTTCTAACCTAGTCACCCTCCCAGGTCACTACTGGCCCCCCAGCCAGGTTCCAGCCTTGACTACATGAAATTGATATTTTTGTACTTACATAAATTTTCAGTTAATATGTTATACTCATTGTTTTATAATAATGATTAACACAACTGGTTCAAACCTTAAAAGAAAATACTTGAAGACCCCTGCAAAAATGTCAAACCATGAAATAATGCTTTTTTATGAAAGTATGTTGGTTAAGGCACAACTGTTTGATTTCATTACTTAAACAAATAAAATATATCCAAAAATATGACTGTAGGACTGAAAATGTGTAAAATAATTAGAAATTTTTTTTATCTTTGTATTCAGAGAGTCATGAAATGTCTGATTGTCTGGACCAATGAGAATCAAAATTTAAGTATGTCTCAAGTAGAATACAATATGGAATGAATCTTCCATAATTCAACTTAAGACATATTAAACTTTTTTCATGAAATGGAAATAGTTCAGCAGTCTAAACATTAGGGCCAGAATACATTGAATTATGAAGGGTTTACTGAAAGAATATATTATTGAAAACCTGTGACTTGAAAAACCTGAAAGAATTCAAGAAATCAAAGCTATTAGTTATAATAAAGTAAACACAAAAGTTATTTTTTGTAATGATGCTTTTAATTAATTTCCATTATTGCAAATCTAGCCAGGCAAACTGTTTAAAGTCATAATGTTTAAGGTGTTCACTATGGCAGAAATTGAAAACATGGTTTTAATAATAAGATTAAGCAAACTCTATGAGACTTATGAACACAGATGTGATTGCTCCTGGTAGGTCACTTTTTTCTCTATTCCCATCTTAAGGTTCACTTTGTACTTCAAAATAGTTCTAAAACCAGATTCAATTTGATATGCATTAAAAAGAAGAGGCAGTTATTTTCCTAGAGGTTCCATAAGGACATGAGGAAAAGTTGTCTCATTATATCTCCCACCTCAGAACATAATAAAGTTTCCTTTTAAAAGTCTCTGTTGTTTCTCTGGAAGTGGTCTCCTTTGCCAGTCACCTCATTTTTTCTTTTATTGCTCCTCAACCAGAGGTTTTCAAAGCTCTTTGCTGCTTCCGTTCTCTCCTCCACTTTGAGAAAAATGCCCAGTGGCAGCCAAAGAATGGCCCCAACCCCTAGTATTTCTCAGGCACATCCTTCCAGAGGTTCATTGCCCTTCCCAAGTGGCTCTTCAAGGTACAGAAATGACAAATCTACTGCTAAGAAAATAAACCTGTCCTATAACATTATACCACCTTAATAGTTTGTGTTAAATTGCCTACATTTTAACCACTTAAAAAGAAACTGGGTTTACTTCAACTAAAAGTCTCAATAAGTCAATACTAAGTTTTCTATTCACAGTTACCATGAAGGGGCTGTGCACCCGAGGTATAACAGGTGAACAAGCCAAGACGAAGAGTGTCTGAGTCCTGTCAAGGGTCCTGGGGGTTGAGCAGCTGTGTAGTTTGGAACAGGAGTGATGACGTTTGTGCTAATTCCTGGCTATTGGAGACCTTGCGAGTACTCAACTAAATACTTTTAAAAATATAATAGAGGTGTTAAATTCAAATCAATTTTAAATAGTGTCTAATGAACTAAAAGCGTGGAATAACCATTTAAAATGTTTATTGATGATAATGTCATGTTATGAACCTGACAGGCTACACAGAACTGCAGCAGCAAAGCCTGTGAGCCTTTTCCTCTGCCCTTGACAGACACAGGCAGCCTGCAACCCAAGTCTGAATGGAAGAAGTGTCCACAACAGATTCAGACATGTGGGGATTCCTGGAGCTCTTATGGGTGGCCATAGAGAAGGGATATATGGGAAGAAGAAGAAGGCATATCAGCCTGTCTTAAAGCCTTCATAATCCAAATGTAGCGGCAATTTAAAACAAGGAAACCGTATCTGTCACTTAAGTTTGTTCTGGTATTTAGCACTACTCTTACCTCACATGTATGCATGTACATAAACACTCTTTCTTTTCCAAAGAATTCTGATCTGAGTCCTGGGTAAAATTGTGTTGTAAGGAAGAGCTGAAAGAGCTATTTTAACTAAAAAGACATTTAGGGTGAAAAATATAATTTAAAAGGGATTGAAAGGTATTCTTTCTACTTTTGTGAGGAATGCAGAATTAATTGCTTCAGAATCTGGAGGGCTCCTGAGAACAAAGCATCACTTTGGCACCTGAAATCCTCAGGGTATCAGCAATAGAGTTCTCTAGAGTGTTGAAAAAGTGCCAGGTGTAAGGAAACGCCAGCAGGAGCAACAGTACCTAGAAGAGTAGATGAGATGCAGTGCAGTTGGTGAAGTCAGCATTCTTCTCTAGGCCCTGAAAGTGGAATGAGGCTTTCATGCACCTTCATCCTGTGCTAGGTGCTGAGGCACAGCATAAGAGAAATTAGGCCCCAGCCCCTAGCCCTCCCAGAAATAGAACCAAATGAAGAAGATAGGCATCAAACAAATAATTAAATACATGATTTTAAAATTCTATTTTCAATAAATGCTCAAAATAGAAGTACAAAGGCTATGATGATATATATAAGGAGAAAACTAATCCAGTTTGGAGGATCAACTGGAGGGTAAAAGGCTTTAGTGGGAGACATGTCTACAAGGAGACCAGAGCTAAAAGACCGAAGAAAACCATCAAACACTGTATTGGTAGATGAATGGCTTCTATTGTATGTGTGACATTTCCACTATGAATTGAAGGTTTGGTCTTGTAATAACGAGAGAGAGAAGGCCATGGAATGTGATTATCACTATATGAATGATCTTTAACCTCAGGTTTTGATAGTTGGACATCGTTCCTTATATGTCTTCAATTATAAAACATAAGAGGGCTATTTGAGACCCAGTAATGGGAGATACTTAATTAGATACAAAACCTTGATCTTAACAAGTAAAAAATATACACTGGCCATGTTTCTTAAAACAACTTTAATAAGTCATATTACAATGGGTATATTCTATCTTTTCATGTATTCTTTTGTACATATTCAGTTTTTTTCAGAAATTATAATTAGCAGACATAAACCAACTATAATTCAGATACCATGGTCATTTTAATTTATATCTGTTCTGTTATTTCAAACATGAATGTCAAGAATAGAAGTGACCTTTGAAGCCTAGTTTAACCTTACCTTTTGTTGAGAACAGAAGCCTGGATAGTTAAGTGGCTTGACAGCATCTTCAGAGCAGTTAGGACTACCCAAGTCTTGCAGGCCACACCTTAGCTCTGAGATTCTCCTTTCCAGAGTACTACTATTTGCTTTCCTGCTTATCTTCTATTTCATTCATTAAAGTGTTTGGGGGAACTTTTTAAAATTTCAGGCTTCACCACCCACCTCTTTTATTGTCATTCTTTTCTAAGTCTTTCTCATTTTTTTCAAAATTATTTTGTATCTTTTTTTTCACCTTCCCATTTCTTTCTGATTTAAGCATTTCGCATTTACTTATATGAATGAGAGAGAATATAAATAAGAAAGAACGGTTAGGAATGAATATTTATTAAATGGAAACAGTGAGAAACAGCTTAAGAGAACTTGAGGAAATTGAGAAAAAATAGAAACTAAAATGTTCCAGTAGTCAACCACATGAAGATCTTACAGCAAAAAAGCGTATTCCTATTTCTTGTATTATAATCAGAATGATTACATCTTTTGTTCTACTGAAAATGTTAAAAAGAAATGAAATTGCATTTAAAGTTCAAAAACTTAAATATCTCTTAAAGTCTAAAATTAAAGCTATTTTACATAGACTTTCAAATATTTATTTTTCTCATAATATTAAAATTATTTCCATTTAATGAAAAAGTTCAATTTTAATTAATAAGCATTGAACTTTAAGAAAAAATCATTTAAATGTAAAATTTTAATTTAAAATTTTATTTAAATTTTATTAACTATTTTAAAATTATTTCCAGGTATAGTGCTCAATAGTCATCTATTTGCCAATGGCAAGAATCCGTGTCAAGACACATGATATGTCTGGACCTATACTTATACAAATCTAAGAGAATTTTAATTCTTTAAGAGAGTAGAATATTTCTTAGGTGCCAGATGCAGTGTTGCAAATACGATGCCAATTTGTGAGTGCCTTCAGAACTATACTTTGGAACTGAAAGATTTAAGAAAATGACTTAGCACAACTGTGTAATGAAACATTGTTATTCAAGAAACTGTTGAATTCCTGGTGCGTTAAGTATTTTGTTTTCCCTCTTACCTAAGCACTCAGCTGCTTAGATCCTCCTGACACTCTGAAATAGCACTATTCACAAGCATTCATGACATTTGAGAGTAGTTGACTTATTTTTGAGGACATAGGTCAAGAGATGTGGAGAAATGTTTTCTTGGAGTCTGAACAGTTAATCAGGAGAGCTAGTCTCAATGCCAGTCTACTACGATAAGCACAGAAGGCTGCATGGCAGAATGTATGCATGTTCTTTAATCTTGTGTCTGTGTATGTGTGTGTGTCTATCTGTGTGATCTGTGGGGTCCCCTAGCATAGCATTTAGAGTGAGGGATCCTTCTGCCTTAGTCATAGGGTAGCACTGATTAATTAGTCTGTTTTCTTTAAAAGAGTATTGACCACAAATATTAGTCGATTTACCTAATGGAAGTATGCTCAATAACTATAATTTGTGGCATTCTTTTAACATTTAAAAATGTCAGCAAAAGATATATTGGAAAATAATTCACTATAGGAAGATCTACATATATAAACAAATATAAAAATATATGTATATATATGAACAAATTTCATTAATTAGGGTTAGGTTTGGCTGTAAGAGAGAAAGCCAAAATAACCTGCTTAAATAAGATGAAGTTAATTTCTATCTAACACAAACAAAATCCAGAGATAAGTGGTGATGCAGGGCTTATTTGGTAGCTGTGCACTGTGAAGTTCCCAAAACTCAAGATCCTGCTCACCACTCTGCTATCCCTAACATGTAGCCTTTTACCTCATGGTCCAAGATAGTAGTATCTGTAGTCCAGGGAGCAGGACGAAGGAAACTCTGACAAGGGGAGAATAAACCTTCAGGAAATTTTTCAGCAGCTACCACATAACACTACTTTTTATATCCCATTGGCCAGAATTAGTCATATGACCACACCTAACTGCAAGGAAAGCTTTATTCCAGGTGCCAAGAAACTCTCCTAGTGTAGAAGGAAGGAAAAACAACTACTAAAGGATAATAATTATCACTTTGACTACACTTATTTTACATGTATAGATTATTGGTAATATGTAATAGATAATACTACAAAATAATTTGTGTCCATAATTCTTCTCTAGGATATTGATAAAACCCTTTGTTAAGAATTATCTGAAATCTTAGTCTCACATATTTTCTATTCCACCTTTATCATGGTCACTCCACTTTGCACACTTATCTACCTGCATATCCATGCCAGTTCATTCTGGATCAGGCAGTTTCTTTATTCAGCACTGATTAATATCCTAATTGCAAAGAACTTCGTTTCTACATTTGCACTTGTGCTAATTTCTCTCTTTAAATATCTCCACTACATTTCTATTCTGTTTCACTTCTTGAAAGTATTAAAATTTTGGAGTTATGATACTGCCAATGTCTTATTCAAACAATATAGAATCGGGTGCTATTGTGGCAGAGGTTTTAGAGTGTGTCTACCTATAGGACATTAAACATAATGTCGGGTTTGATTATTGACTGAAAGATTTTGCCATCACTAGACATCCTTCACTCTGAGATTAGTTCTATTATTCACTAATAAATACTTGCATCCCCAATAAGCACAGCTACACCAATTAAGATTACACTTATTATTGTTTAATTCTGTTTTGGATTTTACTACTTTTATTAACACTTATAGCATTTGTTTAATTGTTTTGTGATTGCTGGTGAATTTTATGTCTTTCTAGATTCTATATTTCTAGATGTTAGAAAAGTATATCTAACAGTGCTTGGCACATAGGAACTAAAATATATATATATTTAATTAATGATTTACACTGCATGTACATTAAAAACAAAATAGTTATGAGACTATTTAAAAGAAGAAAATTTATTTCAAAAATCGTCAGTTGTTATCAAATCAGGAAGAAGCAAGTTAGGCAATGGGGCTGAAGTGCTATAACCATTAAGTAGGAAATAATAATCATCTCTTTATTCCAACCTAGACTCAAAATGGTAAAATAATTCAATAAATGCAGGAAAGTATAAGTTTCTGACATATAGTTTGAGTAAATACTAGAACTTAAAATCAGTGGAGAACAAAAAGTCATAATTCCTAAAAATCTTTAAGAACATAATGTAACCAATCATTTTGAAGTAGCCTTTGGTTCTTTGGAGTATCTCAAGTATTTATGATGTCTCTTCTAGCCCTCTGATTCTACTAAAGGTATCCAGAAGCATAGTGTTATATCTAGTTTGCTTTAGGACAGTTTGAGAAAAGAGGAAACCTTAAAGGTCTAGGGGCTTTGATTTGCCAGTTAACAACTTCAGCCAGTTACCAAGATCATTTTTTCTTTAGGGAGTGATGCAAGTATTTCCACTTAGCAAGTCTGCTGTCTATTTCATATTCCATCCTGTCTGTTGTCATAGAACTCCTTATTCACATTTCCAGCAAGTACATTTGGCAAAGGTCATTCTATATGCCTCCAAACTTTGAGCTTGCCGTATAGTTATTACGTACAGTGATATCTATACCCATAGATAGATTTTGAGATAGATCTCTATTTTTACCTCATTTCCTCAGTTTATGAAGCCTGGATTTCCTATTGTTCAGGTATAAGGAACTTATGGCTATGTAAATAAGTACATTTAAAATAATGTATAAATTAAATTTGGAATGTGAAATATAAAGATGAATCAGAATTTATATATTAACAGCTCTTGCTTACACTTTTACTACATAAATTTAACAAATGGAAAGAATAAATGGAGTAAAGTGGGGGCAACTCATTTTCCTAATTGCTATAATATTTTTCCATGATAATCTTTATTTTTGTTTTTTATTTTCTTGAAAATTAAAATTGAGATGATCAGATTTTCTCTTCCCAATTTATCTGGACTTGGCATCCCTACAAATTTACTACTTATAGTTATGGTATAAAAGATAAGTCTTAAAGGTTTATATTGAACATCAGTTCTACTGAAACTCAATTTTTTTGGTCATCTGCTTGTATGTATCCTATTTTGTAATTGAGAATTTGATGTTTGAAGTAATGAAAAAATGATTTGCTTCTCCTTGTTTATAAAAGGTCATTGGAAAATTATTAATATTCTACAAATGACAGAACAGGTAGCAGTTGCTAAGAAATGAGTTTG
The DNA here is from genome assembly GCF_902729225.1 of Pteropus medius. Taxonomy (NCBI): domain Eukaryota; kingdom Metazoa; phylum Chordata; class Mammalia; order Chiroptera; family Pteropodidae; genus Pteropus; species Pteropus medius. The sequence goes on from NW_024354500.1 coordinate 15,625,684, forward strand.
ATTTTAATAAGGACAATACATAAGGACAATTCAATCCTCAAATGGTTTTCAAAGCATTTGTTAATTAATATTAATTTTTGAGATCAATATCTATTAGAGGTTGTTGCTGATATATTAGAGAATTTATATTTACTTGTGTATATGGGTATACTCATTAAAGGCATAGAATTTTTTAAAATTTGATTAATATGGTATATACTTAAGACTAAGTGCTTATTTTAAAGTTTTGTCCATTTTGTTAATTTTAAGTTTAGAGAGATTTTTACTTTAAGGTTTTTAAAATTATAACTTACAGTTTTCCTGAGTTATCTGGGATTCAATGAAGAAGTTAGAACAAAAGTGGGCTCAATCATCCTTAAAGTCACGAGTATAAGAGCTGTTAAAAAAGCAAAAGCCAATTACAAGGGTGATTGATAACAATGTAAGATAAAGCAAGTTAGCTGAAAAGATTAGCATTAGACTTCTAGAGACTTATAAAAGGAATTTCCAGGCACACAACTTATAATCAATGTCAAGATTTATTCAGATCTGTCAATTGAGTTTTTTGTTATGCTCTCAAACAGTTGAGAAATATAGTAAAAAAAAAAAAACAAAACTTAGAACACTATCACTGCCATGTTAATTGGTAACAACTGAGTCAGGCTGCCATGTGCAGAAGATAGGGAAGCTTCAACTACCTCTACTTGGTGACTTGATCCCACATAATTACATGACCATCCTTAACAACACCAAGAGGGCCTCTCAATCTTGAATTTTATTTAATTTTTAAATTTTTAAAATTTAAGTATATAAATACAGTATTATATAATCTTATACCAGTGATATTAGTTTCAGGTGTACAATATAGTGATTCAACATTTTAATACTTTACAGTGTGATCTCCCTGCTAATTCTAGTAATCATTTGTCACTGTGCAAACTTATCACAATATTAGAAGTGAAAGGAATGATGCGAAAGAGAACAACAAATCTAAATAAACAGAAGCAGAGCATAATGGATCCAAAGCAAGGAAGTGGTTTCAAATAGCTCTTTTGGAATCTTACAAAGATGTTGTTAGACTCATAGTTTCATTTAGAAAAACATGTTGTTCTTTGATAGGAGGAGAGTTTATTAGAGAAGTTTATCAAATATTTACTCAATGTAATGGAGTTTAAATGGAATTGAAAAATTATATGAAATTCTAAATCTTTTTAAAGCGAAAACTTTAAATAAGTAAATAAAGTGTATAAATGTGACAAGAGGGTTGTTGAAGCAACATAAAATGAGGCTAATAAAAGAATGTAGATGCGTCTGTGAAGGTAATTCTGAAATTTAAACAGGGCTATGGGGTAAATGGGAGAATTTCTAACTGGGAGACTGCTTGAAGTAGATGCAGCTTTTTTCTCTCTTCTTTATATTTTTATCTCTCTCTTGGCTCTTCTTTCCTTTCCCTATTCCTGTCTCTTTCCTTCCACAGGAGTTCTCAACTTCTGGTCAATTATCTGCTCATTAGTGAGGTGCAAGGCAGTCATTGAATCATCAAGTATTTACCCGGGTTATGGAACCTAGTGATTTTCTGATAAGGAATGGAGAAATACATGGCAATTCTCCAAAACGATAAGATTTAAAATTTTTGTTGCAGTGTCTAAGCTATCTATTTAATTTACTTAACGAAATGAACGTTTTGGCACTTATGGTGACTGACTATCTTTACCTCTTTGTTTCAGCATATATATGAGAAAAATGAGTTTCCGTAGTATCTTCCCATAAGACAAATGCTCCCAAATATTTGGTAGCAATATTTAAATATCTGTTGATAGAGGTCTGTTTTACTAAATTATTGTATTCTTATTAGGTGAAATATTCTAAGAGCCCTACTAAAATGAAGTTTATATAGAAACATGGAAATGGTTTATGTTGTACTGTTAAGAGAAAAAAAAAACAAAACAGAAAAAAACCCCACAACATTTTACTAAAATTCTGTTCTCTATGAGATTAGTGAGATGGTATTAAATATCTGGGTAATAAAATGCCTCATACAGAGTGACCAGAGTGGTATTACATAAAATATATCTTATTGCTCGTATTGATAAACAATGCAGGAATTCAGTTTTACCTGAGGTACAATCTGGAACCAATAACCACAAGGAAGCAGAGTGGCCTCCTTCCTGCCCCACAGCCTGGGAAGAGCAGAAGCAAGACTGATACTCAGGCAATGGATATTTCTAGTGCTAGACTAGGTAAGAGAAACCATTTTCAGTAAGAAGTAACTAGAGATAAGGATTTTCCAATGGAAAAAGACCTCTTTAGCGATATCGTTGACTAACAAATAAACTAACTTACTTTAAGGATCTTTCTATAATTGCAGATTTAGAGACAGATAATTTTCTACAAATAATAGTAAAGGAGGAAAACAGCATCTCAATGCACACTGGAAGGGCAAAATATGGTACATACAGAAGAGGAATTTAGGCTGAATGGCGCTATTTCTCTGCCACATTTGTTTTTATTATCTCCTTAATGAGATGGAATTGGAAATTAATATCAGAATTCCACTACTATTCATTGAAAGTTGAAAATTTTTATGTTGGCTTAATCACATACTGTTGTTATTCCATTTTTAATTGTAATTAATTTTTATTATCTTTATAAAGAATCAAAGAATCTCTGAAAGTGGAGTTCTAAATAGTTATCTAGACCAAATTACATTTTACCTATCACAGTAAAATTTCTTATTTTTAATTGATAAACTCATATAATCGACTCTTTTTTTAAGATGTTGACTTACATCTATCTAGTTGTACAACATAATTAGAATTATGTATGGATATGGACACAGGATGCTAGGAAGCAAGGGAAAAATATAAATAATTCCATTAGTGAGATGAGGTTTAGGACTCACTTACTATCCCTTTTGTAAGATATATATTATTTTTGTTCTAATATTTATATATTATTGTTTTAGCGAAAAGTGAGAACATATAACACTATTATCTGTGAAATATTTTTTAATTTAGTTACCATAATAACATCTTATTAACATGTCGATTATCAACCAACATCATGAATTTTAGCTATTCCTTTCTGTCCTGTGGTGCCAATGCCCTTTAGCCGAAGACCACTAGAAATACACTTGCTGTCAAACAAGTTGGAATTATTATTCACTGCAGTGAGGGAGAACACATACCATGGGGGAACTGAGGAGCACCTCAGTAAAAGGTTGGAAAGGATCTATTACGGCATCTGGACTATGACAGTTCAGTAATTGTGGGACGAGTCTAAGGAAGTGGGGCTTTGTTCCAGATTGGATGTTGTCAGAAAGCTAGAATAATTCTATGACTGGTTATCTCAGTAAATCTTATCTGTAGTATGATATAAAGCTACATTTGATAAAGAAGCAACAGTCACTCATATTAGCTAGAAAAGGAGGATATTTTCTATTTTGCTGTTAGCAGAGACCAAAACAGCCACTGTTTCTGTCTCCCTTTATGATGATCACAGAGAAAATTGGTCTGAGCTTGGTATTTTGTGAGATTGTTTGTCCAACATGAGAACAACGTGGACTAGCTGTGAACATCAGACAAGTTCTCAGATATCAGGAGGTGCTTGGTTTTTTGTTTGTCTGTTTTCTCTCTCAATGGCAATGTCATATTCCAAGGTGTTACCATCGTGTCTATTTTCATAAACTTCAACGTTTGAGAACTTTAGCTGAGTCTAGCTAGACTAAGATCCCTGGAGAATAAGCTCTAAAAATATAAGCAAAAAACATATTTATTAGTCAATTATATTTCTAAAGAGTTCCTATTTCCTTTAGAAAATGCCTACCTCTAGTTATTACTGGAGATGTTTTCTCTTTCCTGTTCCACTACTAGAGATATCCTGTAGGTATATGTTCCGACTCTGTTTTTCCCCAGTTGAGAGATACGAACCTCAGTTGGCCTGGGAGGAGTCAGTTGCTGTGGATTAAGAATATATTTGGATGTTTCAGCAGCCTACACCAAGGAGAAGGAAAACATCAGTGAAATAAACCAAACAAGAATAAGGAAGGGCTTGTCACTGCAAAAATACAGAGCCTATCAGGCCAAAGGTCAGGACTGCATGGAAGTCAGGATTCCCATGGAAGTCAAGTCCCTGTGATTAAGCAGGGCCCAGAAATGGGGTGAAACGAGGAACAAGAGTGAGGTGCATGGGAACAAAGTCCGACACAAGACCTTCACCTGAGGAACACGCTGCCTCTGGGGAACCGTTTATTCTTCCCTGTCTGTTTTGCAGGTGAAGCCCATCTGCTAAAAGTGGCCACGTATTCAGGTAGTCACCTAACCCAAAATATACAAAGGAGAGAGAATATAAATGCACATATACGTCTAGGAGTAATTTTAACAGAACATACATTGACTCCATTAAAGATGTTCACATAAAACTGATATGGTTGATATGTGTTGTTTTCAAAAGACCATTTCCAAAGCCTCAAAACAAAAAGAAAAGAAAAAACTCAAACAAAACAGAGACTATGTATGGAATCCTTTGAAGGTGGCACCTGACCTCCAGAAATAAAAGCCTTGGTTCCTGGCACCAAGAGCTGACTATCTAGGCTTGATCTTTTTCTACCTGAATTATTCTCAAAGGGTTTCTTGGCTTCTCTTTATCCCATCCTCCACTTAGCAATCGGGATGACTTTTGCTAAGTAAAAATTGGTAATGTTGTGTCCCAACTTAAACCCTTCAGTGACTCTTTAGACTCCTTATTTTCTATGGGAAAGAACTTATCTAATTGTTTTCCATGAATATTTTTGAGAGATGTTAAAGGGTGCATTCCATCTTTTTTAAAGTTCTTTGGGCAAATAAGTTAGAAAACACTGATTCGACAGTGCTAAAGAGGATTACATACCGCAAGATTTTTTAGAGCTGTGATGCAAATACAGCACAGTATTCATGAGTTCCCTCTTCCTATGCTACACATATAGAGACCATAAGGACCTGGTCTACCGAATAACACTGAGAGAAATGTCTCTGAGAAGTCCAGAATAATTTATCTCATATCTGAGGATGTTTGTAATCCAGTCCTTGCCAAGCACACCAAACTCCTATCCCCAAACATGCCCATCCACACACATTTTCCTGTGACTTCTTCAAGGTACCTAATTCATTCTGGCCATTCCTTTTATATCTCCTATATATTTCACCATTTAAATGCCATTCACTTTCTTTGACAGCTGCCCCCTCCCCCAAAGATGAGTTCCTAGAAAGCAAGCTCCTGTCATGTGTTACTAGTAGATTTCTAGTATAGTGCTTGGCACTCACTAGGTTCCTATTAAGTGTTTGCTGAATGAATTCTACTTGTTTAAGTAAGGGATTTCTTTCTCAGAATATCTGCCTGGAATTACTGAGTGGACAGTTGTTTATAGAAGAGAAAAGGAAATAGGTTTTTAAGAAAGTGTTTTTTTTTTCTTTAATATATTATAAACCACTAAGTCATAAGTATTGCAACACTTTGTTTCAGTTTCACTCAAAACTTATATTTAGTCATTTTGGTTAAAAATGGCCTCACAGATATGTGTCTGGCATAAGAGATTTGCCAGAAAACAAATAAAATGTTGCCAAGAAATATAGGCATAGGAACCAAGTTCTATATACATTTTTTGTTATTGCTGTTTCAAGGTTGAATATTAGACCAATGAAAAACTTATAGAATTATAGAATTTCAAGATTTGAAGAGACTTTAAAGGTCATTTAGCTCATTTCTTTCTTGAATCCCACTATTTTTGCTACTGAGTAGTTATGCATCTTCTGTTTAGACATGACAGTTCCATTGGTAGGAAATTGGGCTTAGTCTCTTATGATAAATCTGATTGGTGTGTGAAATATTTCTATTGATCTGAAAAAGAAAGAAAATTACTCACACACATATACATAGCTCTACTTTTAATCCTAGTGTTGCCCTAAAGAACCACATAGAAAAGTTTCCTATCTATGCCACATAGCAACTCTTTAAATAGTTACTATTACTGCTTCCCATGAATTTTCTCTTATCGAAAAGTAATTAGCCCAAATCTTCCACTAGTCTACATATGTTCCCCAGTTTAGCAGCTCATTGCCTACCATATTCTCTTATCTCATCGGTTATATTATTTTGTAACTTTTAAAGAATGGCATACATAAAGGAATCCTAAACTCCAGGTGTGCCATAATCAGTACTCAAGAATTAGAAATAATTTGAGTCTAGATATTATATTCCAATAAATGTTATTTTGGAAGAAGGATAGTATACTGTTACACTTTTAAGATTATACTATCATCTAAAATCTCTTTAGTTTTCATGCAGTGTGCCAGAACATGTGCTCCATTATGTAGTCATGAATTTGGACCTTTGGAACCATATGTGGAATCTGACATTTTATTCTTCTGAAATTTATTTTTTGAAACATTTCTTTCCCCTAGCCTATTATTATTTTCTATAATGGCTTTGTTTTCTATTAAACATTTACTGAGCTTCTAGAATGTTTAAGATCTTGTTAGGCAATAAAGATGAAAAATCTAATGACTATTCCTTGCCTTCCAAAAATTAGAAGCCTATATGAGATGACAGACAATAATGTCAAGAATTATAGGATAACGTGGAAACAGCTTTAACCAAGTTATTAGTAAAAATGGTTAACAGACAAGGTTCCTGGGAGCATGCTGGTAATAATTTCCCTCCAGAATTACCTCTAACAGTATTCTTTCTCTGCATATATGTTTGCATATGTATTTTGAAGTATACCTTTTTTTCTGTACCTAAGTAGATGGATGCCCTGAGGCCACTGGTTAATTTGGGCTAAATCACAAAGGGATGTCAATTATTTAGAGCAATTCTAGGCAACATAGTAGATAAAATTTTATGTGTAGCTGCCTATTCCAGCCTCTTGTCATTAATTTTAATTCTTCTTTCCCAAATTTACAATTATCTTCCTATTAACTAGGAAGAAGGGACCCAAATCTCCTTAAAAATGATCTCTTATGTATCATTAAATAACCATGCTTTGTTATTATCTTTCCAATAAACTAAACATGTCCAGTTTCATGAACGTTTCTTCAAACTCTTTACTTAATGCTTTCCATTTTATGACACTAAAATCAATTTTCTATTAAAATGACAAAATATAATCTGAATATAATACTTTTACTATGATATGATAAATGCTAAATGGAATGGAACAATTATTTTGTTTAGGTAAATATGGGATATTTTTCATTTTTAAACACCACATTTAGTGGATTATTTTCAAACTTCATCCCAGGAATTTATTCATTTTTGTAATCCTTATTTTCTGCTCCTATCCACTTTTTTACACAACATTGGGGAAGGTGGTGGTGAGGCGATCATGAAAGGACTTACTATTAGCCTTTTATTATCTCAGTTTAACAATTTTAGACCATGTCTTCAACCTGTTAAACTAGTCACATTTTCATAATTTTCTCTGCTGGAAGTTAAGTGAAAGATTTTGCTAAGTTATATATCATCATCAGCAACCTGGGGAATATACATAGAATTAATTCTGATTATTCTAAATCAAGAAGAGGGAGAGATTAGGCTCATTTTCTTCATAACAATACGCTTAGCATAGTACAATTCAGGAGGTCTTTAAGACCTGAGGTTCAAGAATTTACTAGAAGGAATCACAGAACTCAAAGCTATTATATACACTGTTATAGTTAATTGCAGTGAACAAATAGAGATTAAAATCAGCAAAGGAAATCAAAGGGATGCAAAGGTTAGGAATCAGAAGAGAATAGGTGTGAAACTTCTACTTGTCTTCTCCCAGTGTAGTCATGTTGACATACTTATTTCTCCTACCAATGATATTTGACAATATGCATAGAATATTGCCACCCACAGAAGCTCACCCATGCCTGGATGTCCAGGGTTTTTATTGGTGTTGGTCACATAGACGTGGATGACTAACCACATATCCTGCCTTAGTCTTCAGCCTCTACAGAGGTCAAGCTCATACTGCTTGACCCGAGGCCTTCATCATAAATCACATTGTTAGCATAGACTATCTGGTTGGTCCAAGGCCTCCAAGTAAAACAGACACTCTTATCAGGTAGGACATTTTAAGGGATTAGAGATTACTTCCTAGGAGCTAGTAAAGTGCTAGACCCTGCTTTGAGCAGGGTTGATTCTATATTGCACAGATCAATTCTAAATTGAGTGTGGAGCATTTGGGAGAACATAAATTTGCTTTGTTTAATAACTGAAACATAGAGACTGTGATGACATACTTAAATTTGGCAAAAAATATATAAACCAGGGATATCTTGGAAGGTACTCAAAGTCTTAGGGAGATAGGACTTAGGGAGAGTGGATTTGTCAAGTGAGACTCAGTGGTCCACTCTCTAATCATGTTTATTGAGAGGGCTCAGAGAACCCTCTTATTGTTAATAAGTTGAGGTATATATTCATTTTATAGATCTACCTCCCTACCTCCCTACCTCCCTACCTCCCTACCTCCCTACCTCCCCTCCCTCCCCTACCTCCCTCCTCCCCTCCTCCTACCTCCCTACCCCTGCCTCCCTACCGCCCTACCGCCCCTACCCCCTTCTGCCCTACCTCCCTACCGCCCTACCTCCCTCCTTATCTCTCTATCTACCTATCTACCTATCTACCTATCTCAACACAAGATTTATCAGTCAGCAAAGCAATGATCCATGCCCTTTTGAAATTTTCTTTCATTCCAGTGGTGGTAGGGGGAAGGGGAGACATAGTATAAATGATAAACAAACATGACAAGTGAATAAATTCATAATATGTCATAAGACGACAAATATTATCTAAAAAAGAAAGAAATAGGCCAGGATAAGTAGGATAAGTATCAAGTGCATTTGGTACATTACAGTATTAAATATTCAATGTGCATTAGTGAGATAAGTACCATAATATTTGAAAAGAATAAAAACAGGCAATGTTGCCATTGAATTGGGCTTTCCATTTGGTGGAAATAATGAAGCATCAGAGTGTCAAGATGCCAAATGACAGCACTTAACCACCAAAGACAAGAACGGGTAATACAAAAGGTTTTGGTCAGGAAGCATCATTAGCAGACAACAGTTGTTCATCGGGACACTAAGATGAAAAGGAATAGGCACTCTTCATAGATCCTACCTGACTTTTATAACTGAAAAAACTAGTTCTAGCATACAGGACTTGCTTGAGGTAGACAGAGAGTCATGACCCCTAGCAGTTTCTGAATAATTCACCAACACTAGGTTTTATTATTCTTTGTATTCACTGATGATGTAAAAGTGAAAATATATTTTCTCATTATTGTTTAGCTTGAGATTACTAGAGGGTTGAACACATTTTATTTTCATCCTTTGTTTTTTAAAGAATTGCTTGTTCATCATTTTTCCATTTTGACAATTTTTCTTTTCCAATTCATTTAAAATTTTTTTTAGAGATATAAGTCATATTTTCTACATATTATAAACATTTTTCACAGTTTATGCATGGCCTCTTTATTCACAAAGTTAATTCTTTTTTCTACTCTAATCATTGTTCTGTTATACTTTCTGCCTGTGGAGGCAAAGGAGAAGGGGAAGACCTCATTTGAGTTCACATAAAAGATGACTTTTTAACACTTGCTTGGTTGATTTTTATATTTTGAATTACTTAAGTGTATAATGAATCATGCAAGAGAGACAGAAGATCATACTTCAGATGTCTCAGTCTGGAAAGACCACCCTAGTTTAATTTCTTGGATGTAGTAAACCTATAAAAACATATGGTGGCTGGCTGGCTGGCTGGCTGGCTGGCTGGCTGAAAAGATGGATGAATACTGGAAACTGATTTGAGAGGTGTGAATAACCTGATCTCTAGCTATGGATATAACAATGGAATTTAATCAACATCTTGGTAACATCTGAGAAATACCATGGGGAATCTGTGTATACTACTCATTAGTAATTATCAGAAATGAATATGTCTATTAATTTAAGGATATATAAACGGGAAAAACATTTTCGGTAGCACAAGAGACAGAATTTCATCTGAATCATTAGCGTTATATTCATTAGCCTTTAAACATGCTTTAGGAATTCTATCTTTAAAATTTACTTTCATGATCCTTCTTCCTCGTCCTCTACATAGATAGGCAAAGTTCTCGAAGCGATGATCATTAGCAATAACTCCATTTCACATCCACTTATTCAAACCTCTGAAATCCTAATTCTGCTTCTATCACTGCTTTTACAAAGGTCAACAGTGATTTCTGGTAAGGTCACTAGTGCCAAATTGAGCAAAACATTTCTGTTCTCGATGTATTCAACCTTTTAGAAACATTTAAGTTTATCTAAGCAGTCTTCTTGACTCGCTTCTCTTAGTCTTCACTCTCTCTTAAAACTATTGAGATTATTATTGCAATTTAATTAAATTCATGTATTATTTTTAGAGAATTATGGGTTTCTTATTTTTAATGTAATTACTTGATATATTAATGTATATCGTAAATTATAACCTTTTTGTCAGGTCTTCATTATTAAGATATTGAAAGCTCAAGTTAGCAAATTGTTTACTTATTTTGGCAGTCTAAGAAACAAATCCATAAATGTTGTTTATATGGAAAGACACGTGACCATGTGGAAAAAGAGGTTATGAGTTGGGAGGTAAAGAGGAACTGGGTAACACTGGTTTCCCTTTCTAAGGAAACATCATAGTTGATACATACTTGCTTGTAAATATCTTCTTTCTAATAATGAAGTAATTCTATATTAAATATAAATTTATGGTTATGTTGACTGACCTTTAAGTAAATGATCAAAATTAGGTATCAACAATTGATTTTTAAAAAAATCAAACTAAAAGTAACTACACCTAATGCTTTGAGGCTTTTTCTTGTATTTTGATGCAGTTCTTAATTTTGTTCTTGTCATAATTTGCTTTTTCATTCAGATTATTTCCATATTCCATAAGACTGTGAAGAGAATCTTCTAAATCCACTTCCTTTTCTAACAGATGAATACAGTTTATTTCTCTCAGGGATCCTACTTGTTTGCTTCTATTTTCTCTTTTCGGTGGAGAATTTTTTTCATATAAAGAAATAAAACATTATATTAGTTGGTTTATTATATTCCCTAAGCTTGTCTCTGCCAGTAACAAATTTAGGTAGCCTGTTTAGATCATTTTGTAACTTAGAGTAACATTTAATACCCTACTGGTTTTTATAATAAACTAAAAAGAGAAAGTTGGAACTCTTCTAAGTTTGTTAATTTTAGTTGTTGCATTTGTGACATATTTGAAATTCACTTTCTGTATTCTGTTTTCAGTCTTTTTTTTTTTCAGGTTTCCTTATTCTCCATCAGCTCTTTTTCAAGCACTTCTTCTCCTTGTGTCCTTCGAAGTGTTTTATTCCTTGTATCTGTCCTGGGGGTGATTTGCATCTCATTCAAACTTCTTCTTTGCAATTTTATCTACTCTGATATCTCTGGTTTGCAGAGTCCCCAGTTGACATTTCAAGTTCCAGTCTCTAATTAAAAAATCCTTACTGCACAGCTCTCCCTGCATTGATCAATACCAAAGTCAGTCTGTTTATAATACAGGTAAAATCATCATGTTTTTCATGAATATATCCTTATTCTCGTGTTCTAGGAACCCATTAATGGTAGCACCCTTCTCCTGGTATTCAAGCTAGAAAACTGAACATCATCCACAACTGTTTATTCTTCTCTGCTTAAATGTCCAAGAAATTAGTGATCTTGTCCAATTTGCATTTTTTTATTCTCAAATCTGTCCAGGTTTTCTACCATCACGGTGACTACCTGGATCTAAATCAGTATTGTCTCTTACTTGAATTATTATAATGACATCTAAAATAACCTGACTTTCCTCTGATCTATCTCCTACATTCTGATTAGGTCATTCTCCAATTTAAAACCTATATACTATTCTAATTTGCACTCAAAAGTAATCCCATTATCAAGGTCCAAGATTTCTTTCATGGTGCCTTCTTAGCTCTTGATCATCTTCCTCTTGCTGTACCCTAGACTTGCATATCTTGACAAGCCAGATTGAAACACTTTAAAATTCTCAAGTATGCCATGTTTTTTTCTTATCTTTAGGCTTGTTCACATGTTTATTTATTCTTAGGACATTCTTCCCCAGTCCCAGTTTGCACTAAATGCTCTATATTCTTCGAGTTTCAATTATGCTACTTCCTCTAGAAAACCTTTCATAAAATCACCTCCCAAGTCAACCTGCATGGGTTTAATCCAAAGTCTACCATTAGTATCCATGGGCAAATTAACTTTCTTGTCCTTAGATTTCTCATCTATAACAGGTAGGAAAGTATCTAAGGGTTGTTTTATGGATTAGCTGATATTATTGCATATAAAGAACTTAGTACAGAACTTAAAAATCAGTAAATGCTAATTATTTTATTATTTTAATGGTTGTAATTACCTCTTATCTTTTCTGTGTCTTGTACTCAATCTTAGCAAAGATCTAAATGATTTGTTATTTATGATAATATGACTTTTTGTAAGAGTAGGAGCTCAAAAATATTTGTAGAATATGAATGGATAAACAGATGTGGAATGACCGAGGATAAAAGGTACAGAAAACGTCTCTTCATTTTGCTGATTTTATTATTTATTTTTACCATAAAAGCTCCAAGGTCATATCATTAATACAAATCGAGGGTGAATTTTAAAACTTGAGTCCAATTTGGGATTTAAAAATATTTTCGGGCATCTCTGCTTCTGACCTTTGTATTTGGGATCACTTTTAAATTCAACACCTTAGTTTTAGTAAATTATAAATCTTCTGAAAATTGTACTCCTTTTTGAGTGTTTTATGAAACATTTGTCATAAATAGCTAATTTCTCTCTTAGAAGCAACTTCTTTAGCCATAAATATTGTATACATTAGTCAAATATACTAGAGTAATATTTCTTCATCCATAGTCATCCTAGGGGTTCCTGGAATATCCTGAAATCTTATCTTTTTATTGGGTTGTATATCTGCACAGAAAAGAGCTATTGCTTTTACCACATTTTCAAACACTTTCAGAATTAAGTTTCTGTACCTAAGAGCCACTAGTGACTTAGAGTTGAGGGAAAGACTATCTTTTCTGCTGGTCAGTTCCTTAACAGACGTAGGGGGTTTGTTGTTTTATTTTATCTGTTCGTTAAAAAATTCTTAATGATTAAAACATTTGCATTTACGGTCTTGCTAAACACAAGTACAGCCCCCCAAATGTATAACATGATGACTATAGCTAACACTGCTATGTGATATACAGGAAAGTCATTAAGAGTAAATTCTAAGAGAACTCATCACAAGGAGAAAATTTATTTCCTTTTTTTTCTTTTCTTTCTTTTTTATTGTATCTATGTCAGAAGATGAATGTTAGCCAAACTTACCGTGCTAATTATTTCACAATATATGTAAATCAAATCATCATGCTATATGCTTTAAATGTATACAAGGATGTATGCCAATTATTTCTGAATAAAACTGGAAAAAATTCTTGAGTCAAAAAATAAACAACAATTTGATGAATTTTAGAACCGAGAGATGCCATGACAGGAAAATTAATACCCCCGAAACTTGAGATAATATGACTAGAGAGAAAAGCGAGAATAATGACTATGAGATAAATGGAAAAGAAAAGGCAGATTTAAAAAATACCTAAATACAAAGGGAAATGAAAAATAAAATTCTTGAAATTAAAGATTCAGTGATGGGTTAGAGAGCAAATTATTTCAGATGAAAAGTTATAAATGAACTAGAATATAGACTTGAGAAGATCACTCAAAATGCAACATGGAGTGGAATAATTAATGAAATACTTTTTCATTCAGAATGAAGAAACATACATAATCTGAAACATGAAGAATAAAGAGAAATCCCCAGCTAGACAGATAAACAATTGTAGTGAAAATGCAAAACATACACACACATACACACACACACACACACACACACACACACACACACACACAAAATCTTATAGAAGGCAACTAAATATGTTAGGTAGTTCCTACCTCTGTCTCAGATGTGTGTGTGTGCGCGCGTGTGCGCGCGCTCGCGCATGAGCACATGCCTATATCTGTGCCAGTCCTTCCACTGGACATAAATGGGACCTTGAAAAATTCCCACAGCTTGAAAATGTAAAACTTGAGAAGGAAACCATGGAAAGTACCCACAATTTTCCATACTATGTTGTACACAGAGCCTTTAATTTGGAAATCTCAGATATTATGTATTTGCTTTTAAATATCTTAGAGAAGATATTTAATTTTTGGCAATTTGTCTATCTCTGGACCTCTGTGGAATATATTGACATAGAAGACTTAGATATATTACTGTTAAAAGAAACTCTTATTATTCTAGATCTGACCTGACAAAACATATAGATATATTCTTTTGTCTTTTTTTATTTTGCTCCTCAAAAGCTTCAACTCATGCTTAGTTATGAATGGCTCCTTCTGAAATGCTGGTGCTGACTGACTGGTTCCCAGGGCAGCCGGACAGGCTGGGTTTCATTTGTGATTAGAAATATTTTTGTCAGAGGCAAGTAAAGAGTTGCCATAAAATACTTTTCACTTTTTCAGTTCTTAAAGGTTTGTAAAGCAAAAATAAATTATTTGGCCCATTTTACTTATGAAATATTTTATTATAAATTAGTGAGCACTAATTTAATCTCTTAAAACTCATCAAATTATGTTACCATTATGAAGAGGCCTTTTATAGGTCTATTCAGTCTATTAAGAAGTAATTCTTCATTAGCAAATGAATGATACAGCTCACTTCTATCATGATGTGTATTGCTTTACTGATTTTGTATACCGATCTTGCAAATGAAATTAAGACTCCATTAGTGCTTTAACCCCCAACATTATAAACATTAAAATATAAAGTAACCACAAAATAACAGGGTGAGGCACTTCATGGACTTTCTCCCTAGGGAAACAACTATATCTGATAAAAATTGTCTGTCTGTCTGTCTGTCTGTCTTAGAAATTGTCCTTAGGGAATATACTAAAGGAAGATACATTTATTCAAGGAAATCTACCAAGTTTTGGTGAGGACAATCTACAGTATCTACCTAAGAAGGAAAGGCCACCAAGATTTTTCATTCCCTACCTCCCCCACAAGTTTTGTGTTGCAGAAGATCTATTCCAGGCAAGAGTAGCTGAGAAGTCTAGTTTGGGGCTGTTCCTCTGCCCAACCTCTACTCATAGAATGGAAGCCTTAACCCAGTGTGGAAGTTGAAGAATACTGACTTCTGTCCCTCGTATTCTAGCTCTCTTGGAAGACAAAGGTTCTAGCCTGGGAGATACAAGCAGAGAAGACTCAGCACCCCTTGCAAGTCACTCTGAGAGAAGTGAGCTATGGTCTTTTCCCCCAGCTCCAAAGAAGTGGCACAGGAGTTTCAGGGACAGGGGCAAGCCATAGAAACAGCTCTGAAGCTCTCCTTGAGGGAATTGACTTTATTTCAAACAGAGTGAGAAAGGTCAAGTCTAAGGGCACCCTGGTGTTAAAGAGAAAACCACAGGCCCCAAATGGCATTACTTGTGTTAATGCCCATGACTTAGTCTTAACCCATTTCCTGTTTATAAAAAAAGAAGTTCAGTTCTCTGCCAGTGTTAATTTAATTTTACATAAACACGCTCTTTGAGGCCGAACCAAATCTAACTGGTTTTCAATGTGAACATAAAATGTAAAAACTGTTCTTGGAGTTACTTCTAAACAGAAATTGTCTCTAATCCTAATGTAACAGAAATGTATACATAAATCGGATTCATCAAACGAATCTCTGGCTAATTGTTCAAGAATGATGTTAACATCATGTATAGAAATGCTACGTTTTCTAGGATTTGACATTTTGAGCAGTCGAGAATTACTATATTTTGTAAATGGAAATACCACTACTAAAAACAGAATGATGTCATTTGTTTCCAAAGACTTGATATGCTAGAACAATGCGAAAATAATAATAAAAGCGAGATGTTTCCTGGCAAACTTTCTTTAGAGATAAGGTTAGGACTGTGATCCGTGAGTTATCTTGAGGTAAATGCTATAGCTACAAGCACCGCAAGCAAGTATTCTCTAGGCAAACAGGAAATGAATACATACTTAGAGTACAGAGTGGTTTATGCCTCAGAGCATTGTGGAATACAGTAGAGAAATGTAGCAGCAAATGGGAGAGGCTTACAGCAGCTGGGTGTGATACCTGCAGAGGCAGACAGTTTAATGGAGATCAAGGAAAGAGACCAGGAGAGCCCTGCCAGAACCGCTGCTGCCAGGGTGACTGTGAGCAGGACCAACATCGGAGGCTGCACCCTGCAACTATGATGGGAACAGACTGCAGTAAAATATAATGGCCAAGTCACTAAACAAACACATGAACACATGTCCCAAAGAGGAGGTGGGGAGGGGAAAGCATTATCCAGAGTTGCTACAATATATTATCTAAAATGTTCAGTTTTCAGCAAAAAAAATTGAGACATGCAAATAAACAGGAAAGTGTGACCCATACACCAGAAAAAAAACACGCAGCAGAAACTGCTTTTGAGAAGACCCATATGTCAGATATATTTGATAGATGTGAAAGCTATTATAAATGTTTTAAAAACTAAAGAAAACTGCTGAAAGAAGGAAGGGAAAGGTATGATGATGTCTCAAAATAGAGAGTATAAATGAAAATATAGAAATTATAAAAAGAGAATTAAATGTAGATATTCTGGAAAAGTACAATAACTGACATGAAAACATTTTTTCTCTCTACCTGCCTCCCTCTCTTTTCTATATTACACAAAGGGAATTAAAATATTTTACTTAACTTTAAATTATCTTGTCCAATAATTATCAATAGTTATTCAATTGTTTATAAATAAATTTTTTTCATTTTTTCAATTGTTGATTCAACTAAAAGTTTACAGTCTGGAGACTTAACTCAAGCACTATATATATATTCTATATATATATATATTCTAATAGTGCATATCTGCACATTTACTGTAATTGAATTAGCACCATCTTTAACTAGAAAGAGTAAAAGTGAAATCAGGTGGGCAAGCAGGGGTTATTGAAACTGGGTAACTCTATAAAGTATAGAGCTTGCTGTCATTATTCTATAAAACAGCTTTTTAGCACATTAAGTGCAATATTCTGCTATTTCCTGCATTTCCTACTGAGACAGTTGTTTCACTCCTTATAATGAAAACCTGAAGTTAAGAAATAGTGTTTTACAAAGTCACCTGATCAGCAATGATGTTAGAGATCAGAATTTTTTTTTGCCTAAACATAATTTTTTAAGTTTTTTTAGTGAGAAAGAATGTGCACTTAAATTTTAAAAACTAAATTAATCAAATTGTCATTGTCTTTGATATTTATATTATATTAAATACTATTTCTAGATAAAATTAATCTTGTCATTAAATGTTTTCAAATTTGCATAATTTTTAAATTTAATGTAAATATGCAGTCTGATACAATAACATATTTTACTTTTGTTATGTCATAGTATTTATTAGAGCATCTTAAATTTTTTTTTAAAGCATTAAACTTTCATATATATATTTGACATCCCAAAATTTAGCAGGCAGTAAATTCTACCCTTCTCTTCTATGAAGAAAAAATGTAATGGGAAAAAGTTTGCAGGGATGAATATGATTATACTCACAGAATTCTTCTGCAAATGAAAAAGCAGAATGAACAGATTCTTAGTTCTTTCTCTCTGTAAGATCTTATATATAAAGCGGGGGCAGTGAAACTTTATTGTAATTACATTTAGCATCCCTTGTTCCTTCACTTCGCAAAGAGTTTTTTAATGGGATTATTCTAGTCGGTTGGGGTGATTGGCATCTCTATTCTTTTTAAATTTGATAAATGATATATACTTAGAGATGTGTCACACTTCCTGTAAATTTATTCAAAGCATTGACCCATTTTGTATTTGGTCTTTTATTTATTTCTACAAATATTTTATAGTGGAATAAATGTCTTTATTTTAGTAGTTAGCCCATGGACTTTGAAGCCATATTCAAGCCTGGTCTCAAATTGTGACTCTATCTCCTATTCTTCATGTTTTAGTTCTCTCATCTGTAAATGGAGTTAATAATAGTTCTTATATCATAGAATTGTGAGAATTAATATGTTAATATTTAAAGTGTTTCAGACAATTACTGGTATACTGCTTGCTATTTCTTCCTTAAAAAACTCAGATTCATGCAAGATTTTCAAGTATGAATTAGTTTAATTTAATATCAGGATAATTTAAATGATATATCTGACAGAATATTGAGCTACGAAGAATGACACTGTATATATGTAAGATATTGAAAAGAAATCTTGTGGTTGGAAGGCATCTTCTTTGTTGCTATAAATATTCTCTAATTTTATATCCCATCATGGAGACAAGCTATGCTTTCTAAATCACAATCTCTCATTTTTAGAAGACTCTTCAAAACAATTTGGAAACTTTTTGGTTCATTTTTATTATGCCAGGTTTTAAATCATGTGGAGTCATATTTTTGAGAGAGTAATAAAAAAAAAACATTTTTGTTTGATTTATACTATCACAACTAATACAAATATAAAGATAGTGAAATCTGCCTCTTCACTGAACTAGATCCCAAAGCAATTCTTTCCTACCTTTTCCCCATGAAATCACTCACCCATAGAAGGGAAGAGCATCATCTCAACACCATTTGAAAAGGGGGGCGAAAAAGGATTGGAGTCAGTTGCCAATCACATTATACCCAAATTTGTATCAATATATTTTATATTATTGTATTTTTATGATTGATATCACTGCTTTAGAGTTAATCATCATGTTCCATCAAACTTTTGTTCCTCTTAAAAGCAGTCTCTATACCATTCTGTTGGTAGTGATTATGATGGCTATGATCATGGTTATTTAAGCAACTTACATTGCTGGCTTTTATAGCCCATGTAAGCGCCTACTGTCCATATCTCTTACATAGTCATTCATTTTGAAACTGCTTTGATATTCTTTTTACGATAATGTGGAAAGTGATACAGTTTTGTGAATATCATACTATTGAAAATTATTTTGTGTTTTAAAAAGAAACATATATTTAATATTTGCTGCCAACAGATGTGTTTGACCCATTGTTGATGAATAGTTTCATGTGTCCTAAGAGACTTCACCGCAGAAAATCAACAGGGCTACCATACAGCAAGACACCACTGAACAGATGAAGTTTGGATACAGGTGACATTAAGATCCCCAGTTATCTCTAGCTGAAAGGGAGAAAGTCTCAAGGTGAAAAAAACAGAGGTTCTTTCTGAGTATGCTATTAAACCCAGTTGAAATAACTCTCTTTCATAAAAATAAGGAGTTATGAATTCTCGCTGCTTTGCAACTTTGATAAAGTGATTAGCATAAAGTTGGTGTGTTAGTTAGATAATAAAAGATGAATATCTTTGCAACCCAATCTTGGTGTTGATACTTCATATAGCCTCATCTCTAGGAAAACTATGGATCACTCATTCCTCATTGCGTGCATCTACAAAAAAAAAAAAAAACCCAATGATGGTTACTCTGAATTTTGGAAGTGAAGACCAGTCCTGAAGAGAAGGGCTCCGAGGAGCAGGGGAAGTTCTGTGGATCTGGCATACCCTCTTTCCCTTGAGAAGTATCTACTCTGAAAAAGTATGAGGGTCTGTGCTCAGAACATTGAGACAATCGCAAAAGCTAAGCATCAGGAAGATATAGAGCTGTTCAGAAATTTCATTCAATGATGAGATAGGATTGGCAGGAAGGACATAGAGGGAGTCCCTGGCCTCCTGTAAGGAATATAGGGATGATTTCTCTGAGGATCTGTGAAGATGAGAATATGTGTACACTGGAGCTCTGGACTCAAACATCCCAGAGAAGAAGATTAGTTCTCTCATTGACGGGGAGGGAAAGTATTGGTAGTGCCATGGAAAAGTCAAAGGCTAGCTATGTGAGGAAAAATCTGTTATGTCCAGCCAGACTGGGCTCCACTGATTTTAAATAGAAGAGTAGATTTTATGTGGCTGGATGGTATGACTCGCTAATTGAGCAGAAACAGACTTAGAAGGTATGTCTCTGGTTTTAATCGTAATCTGATTCTGGAGAAATCTTTCCCAGTTTGTCCACAAAATAATATGGCAATACCTATTGCACAGCAGAGGCAAATTTCTTTACATATGAAAGAAGATATACTTCTCAAATGATACGTCTAGCTAGGCCAATTGTACTTGGAATAAACACATTACAACCATAGAACCCCAGGATACAAAAGGGCCAAGAAGACTTAATTCTGTTCTGTAACAGAATATGGCCTACCATAAAAAGTTCAATATAATGAGGCTCAAATACAGAAAAAATGGTCTACAAATATTTTTTAAATTAATACAAGCTTCAGTTTTAAGAAGTTATGATTTGTTAAATTTTAGCTATTAAAACTGAGCTACTCATTCAAGTGTAAAGAATCTCATTGTCTAAAGGCCTCAAGTGAGCATACACTTCACAGTTTACACTTGTCCGATCACCAATATCCTTATTTAATCAGTCTCCTCAGAAACTTCAGAGTTCAATATCAATAATTATGTAAAACTTCATGTTATGATTATTCATTAAGGGTCCTAATATTCTATTCCAAATGTTGGTTGTATAGTTTTGATTAAATGTACAATATATAAGCATTCTAAAAGATATATAGCTACAAAGATGAAAACTGCAATGTTTGTAATAGAGATTTTGGTAAAATTGGCCAGAGGCAGATGAACCCTCAGGCTTCACTAAATATGTCTTTTGGTCATCTTGTACAGACCCTATTCGAGCTCTTTCTTTTGATATGCTCAGGAATTGTCATGATTCTAATTTAATGATTTTATAAAGACCGTGAAATTTTTATTTAAAATATGTGCTGAATGTTTCAAAGCAATACTGAATTACCATCAAAGGAAATCATGTTAGATGAGAAAGCTGAGGAATTGGTTCAAATGAGAGATACTGGTACATTTCAAAAGGTGCTATAAAAAATTGATAACTGACATCTCAAAGCTAAGACATAATTGCATTATCATCAGCTGTTTGGGGTCTATGTCTAGGAATCAGATGAAGGAAAAGTTCAGTGAATGTTTTGAGTCTTCCTGTTCCTGTGGAAAGTCCATATGGATTTTATTATTCAACAGTAGTTGGATTATAAGTAACCACCCCTCACTATATAACTGTCAAAATATCTGAAAGGAATGGAGAAAATGCCAGCTTTTCATAATTGTAAAAGAATCTTCATTTTAGCAATGTAATACAAGATGCAAGAAATTAGCTGTGTGTCTGTGCTGTCCGTTTTCTGGAATCTGCCGCTCATTCCTTTACTTTCCAATTGACAATGAACAGAGTACAAGTAAGTAATCAACCAATCAATCAATTAATATTTATGGAACAAATACAATATTAAGAGAATTGTATCAAGTGGTACAAGAAATATAAACAAGATAAATATAATTCCCTCCAAGGAACTTACCAACTTATTATAAGATAACTTTTAAACGCATGACTTCTCAGTCAGTGGAAATTTTATCGAATGGCGTGAACCCCCTAGAGCATAAATAAGAAATTTATCTTCCTTTTACTAGGATCTTAAAACATGCTGTTAAATCTCATTTTCTCACTTTTGGTGACCTTTTATGGTCACTTTGGAGAAACTTAAATGTTTTATTTCCAGGTATTAAAACGACTGTTTGCCCTACCAAATGGTAGGGCTTCTTCAACTGCTTACATTGTAGACTACTCTAAGTAACCTCTTTCTTTATTTATGCCTCCAATACCTGAGAACACATATGGCCTCCTAAAAACTCTTTCATGCTCAACTCCAGTAACAGCATAGGCCAGACATTTGGATAACTATAGGTCAGCAAACATCCAGCTAGGATAGAAGGTATCTCTCTTTCCAATCTTTTGGATCCCCCTCCATTTTGGATTGTTTGGTAAGAAAGCTGACAGAACTCTCTACTCCTATAAATGTCATTCAAAAACCTCCATAATAAACCTCTAGCCTTCTCCTACAAAGGCTAGTTATGGGCGAAAGAAAGAGGTCAAAGGACCACCTGGGTTACCTCAATAAATCCCAATGAATATGTCTAAGAACTCTATTTAGAATTTAAGATATTTATTATTCATTGCCCTTAGCTTTAAGGGTTTGACCACAATTCTGGGATAACAGAGATTGCTCCACTGTGTATTCTTTTAAAATAAATGTTTGAATAAAGGACTTCCTTAAGCTACATCATGGCAGCTGATTTACCTTAAAGCTTAATGAAACATAAGGTTCAGGACATCTCATTTACCTCCAATGTCCTGTGCCTCATTTTGTATTTATAATTTTGTATTCTTTCCCTTAAAGTGCTCCCTCCCCAAACTTGGATTTACTCCTGAGGGTGAATGATTAGTTGATAACCATTAAGTTCTTAAACTTGAGTGATGGCAAAGTCATTAGCTGGAGCTTTCTGGGAAGGCTTTATAGAGAAGGAATTTACAGACTTTTAATTTTATCAACACAGAACCAGGGGGTTTGGGGAAACCTTATTAAGGGAGTTAGCTCCTTCTACAAATCCCATATAGACAGAATTTTAGCGGGCTTGGAAACAGCAGAATACCTAAAAAGAAAAACCTGTCTCTACACGATCACCAATATAACCTTTACATGACAATAATGTTTTGATTCTAAAAAAGGACATACTCATCTATTTCCATGTGTCATGAGTAATGCAACTATTTCACTGCAAATCATTTGGGCATTTTATTTGATCCTTAATCATAAATGTCATTTTTTTTTGCAGTATATAGAAGCCATGAGATCCTCTTTTTATACTAAATTTAATCTTAATTTCATATGCATCAAATACTTGTGAATCCACATGTATTTTTTTTTTATCTCATTGATATTGTACTAACTTCTTCATTTTAATGGACTATTTTTTCTTCTAATTCTTTCTATTTTTTGATTTCTATTTTAGTGTTCAGGTTTTATGGTTCTGTAGCATTTCAGAAACATACGAAAAACTTAAAAAATTTTCTTGGTCTTAGTTTTATTTTTGCATTTTTCCTCCTTAGACATTACTTCGTTTCACTAATGATTTTCCAGATAACTTTCAGTTTGCTTGGAAATGCTTTTCTTTCATATCAAACACTGCTTTCAATCAAAAAATAATCATTTGTCAATTCTTAGTTTGATTTTTCTGTATTTGTTAACTGCTGCTGTTGCCTTAGTAAAAGCTGAGCCAAATGGGGCTCTTTGGTGTACTTTGCCACTGGGATGTAAGAAGCCTTACAATCATGAAGTAGTCGATCCCGCGGCACAAGGCTCTCACTGCACTGCACTCACCCAGCACCATACTGAAAGTAAGAGAGGCTGCTTCTTAAACACAATGAACTTCAAGCTATACAGCTTTCCACTATCTCCTAAAGACACCACTCTCTGTGCTCATCAAGGAGATACTGTCTGATTTTCCTCTCTATTTCTTTCAAAAATGTCTTGACCATTTTGTCCTAGAAACATGACAAAAGGTAAATTTGGAGTCTGGAGGCAGCTAGGACTATAAGAAATGTGGATAAGTGGAGTTTTTAAAAAAGACCTTTCATAATCATCAGAACAGTATTATTCTCACTGTTTGGAGAACCCGAAAAGCTCAGATAAACAGTGTTTTGATGGGAAGGTGGTTGTTCATTCAGTAATGTCAAACAATGAACCATTTGTTGTTTCTCTAACAAATTCTGTCTCATAAAGTTTTACACCTCATGTTTTATGGGACAAATTGATCAATTTGTCTACATATCCATCTATCAATCAATCTACTTCATAGATATAGCTATACATATGTATACATGCATATATGTATATATGCTGGCAAAAATACAGTAGGTAGTTATACATTAAATGAGATACTTTTTTTTCCTTAGATAAAAAAAAACTGAAAAATTCGTAATCTAATTTCAAGGAATAGATTCATTTAGAAGCTTGGTATTCACTCATTTAGGAATATGTTTCATGACAACCTTATGCATATCTGTACATATAAAATATATACTTTTTTTGTAGAAGGGGGAGGTATTCGTAGCAGATGCACATTTTTTCCTTTTTAAATTCAAATCTGTATACCTTTTAAATTAAATTTTATTTCTCCTACCCCATTTCTGGCAACTACCAGTCTGTTATCTATATCTATGAGCTTGTTTCTTTTCTTTTTTTCTTTTTTTTTGTTAGATTCTACATATAAGAGAGGTCATACAGTATTTCTCTTTCTCTAATTTATTTCACTTAGCATAATGCCCTCGAGGTCTAGTCATGTTGTTGGAAATGGCAAGATTCTATTCTTTTTTTTTTTTTATGGCTGAATATTATTTGTGTGTGTGTGTGCGCGCGCGCGTACTACAATTTCTTTATCCATTCATCCATCAATGGATACTTAGGTTGTTTCCATATTTTGATTATTGTAAATAAGGTTGCAGTGGACATGGGGTGCATGTACTTTGAGTGTTAGTATTTTAATTTTCTTAAACACCTAGAAGTAGAATTGCCGAATCATATGGTAGTTCTATTCTTAATTTTTTTGAGAAATCTCCATACTGTTTCTCATGGTGGTTGAACTACAAATTGATATTTCCATCAACAGTGCACAGGTTTCCCTTTCTCCACATCCTCACCAACACTTATTTCTTATCTTTTTGATAATAGCCAAACTAACTGGTATGAGGTTATATCTCCTTAGGGTTTTCATTTGAATTTTCCTAAATTAGATTTTAAGTACCTTTTCATATACTTGCTGGTTGTTTGTATGTCCTTTTTGGAAAAGTGTCTATTCAGGTCCTTTACCCATTTTTTAAAATGGGTTGGTTATTTATATATGTATGTATGTATGTACATGTTTGTTTATTTATTTAGCTATTGAGTTGTGTGAATTTCTTGTGTATTTGGATGTTAATCCCTATTGAATATGTGGTTTACAAATATTTTATTTATTTTATAAATTGCCTGTTTATTTTTGTTGGTTTCCTTTGCTGTGCAGAAGCTTTTTATTTTGATGTAGGACCACTTATTTTTGGTATTGTTACTTTAGCTTTTGGTGTCAGATTGAAAAAATCATCTCTGAGACCTAAGGAGTTTATTGCCAATGTTTTCTTCTAGGAGTTTTATTGTTTCAGCCTTATGTTTAAGTCTTTAATCCATTTTGAGTTAATGTTTATGTATTGTGTAAGATAGTGGTCCAATTTTATTCTTTTGCTTGTGGCTGTCCAGTTTTTGTAGCACAATTATTGCAGAGAATGTCCTTTTCCCACTGTATATTCTTGGTACTTTTGTCATAAATTAATTGACCATATATGTGCGGGTTTATTTCTGGGCTCTCTATTCTGTTCTGTTGATCTATGTGTCTGGGTTTTTTGTTTTGTTTTGTTTTTGTTTTTAATGCTGCTTTATTCTTGTATTTCAAGAAAGCTTTGGCTATTTGGGGATATTTTTGTGGTTCTATACAAATTTTAGGATTGTTTGTTCTATTTCTTTAAACAATGCCATTGGAATTTTGATAGGAATTGCATTGATTCTGTAGATTGCTTTGGGTAGCATGGACATTTTAACAATATTATTTCTTCTACAATATGAGCATGAAATATCTTTTCATTTATTTTTGTCCTGTTCAATTTTTTCATTAATGTTTTAGTTTTCCATGTATACGTTTTACCATCTTAGTTAAATTTATTTCCAGGTATTTTATTATCTTTCATGCAATTTTATGTGATTGTTTTCTTAATTTTTCTTTCTCATAGTTTGTCGTTAATGCATAGATATGTAACAGATTTTTGCATATTGATTTCATATTCTTCAACTTTATTAAATTAATATATTCCAATAATTTTTTGATGATCTTTAATATGTTTTGAGGACTCATTTCTCAGATGTAGTTCTGAAAGCTGAGGAGCCTGATATGAGGTTCAAACCCTTCCTTCCTTAGGGAGAAGCTTAAGTTTTGAGTTTTCTCCCTCTGTGGCTTGCCATGCTGGGGGTAGGGTTTATGGCAAGATTGTGTCCTGGCCTCTTTTACCTGCTTAAATATGGTTTTCTTCTTGTTTTCCTAAAGATGTATGGTCATTACTCAGTCATCGATTAGGTGTTTTTTAAAGAGGAAATCATTCCATATGTAGGTGTAGACTCAATGTGTCCATAGGAAGAGGTGAGTTCAGAATCTATGTCGCCATCTAGAACCAGAAATGTTTTTGAGTGAGCAAAATGCTTCCTTTATTCTAAGATATGTTCACTTTTTGTAGACTCTTTTATTGTATCACATCTGAAAGGCACATTCAGTATTTGAAGTTGATGCCAAACTCATATCAAAGCAAAGATAATGAAAGTGATATTGCTTTCTAAAAGTATGTAAGCAACAGCAGCACCTGGGCAAACTAATTCTAAAATCTAATGTTGCATTTTAATTTTATCCCTGCTCCCTCATATACTCACAGTACATATTGAAACTCTTAGAGTTATTTTTTTTGGAGACTATAACTAAAAATTGGTATCTTTAGAGAACTTAATAAAGTGTTTCTAATCACAGATTTGTGGTGTGTTCCCAATATGTTGCTCCTCTAAATTGAATGCCTTAAAATTGCAATTGCAATGCTCTGAAATCTAATTTATTACAATGACAATAATGGAATTAGAGGATGAATGCACAGATGTAAATCTCTTTGCTAAGTGAAGAATAATTATTCATGCTGGAAAATTATCAGAAACAATTTGAGCTTGTTGAATAACATACTAGATAATTAGTTATATTGAAGGTAGTTGCAAATATTTACTACTTATTAATTCCTATAAAATCCAGTACAGCATACAGGTGAGATTAGTGAGGGAGTATGAATGTTATATTAAAAAGTCATATTAGAGTTTACTTTAGAGCTGAAATGAACTTAGTGGTAAGCTAATTTAACCTTCTCATTTCATTTATGAGTAAACCATGTCCCAGAGAGGTTAAAAATAAGTAAAAGATTATGTTACTAGTCTGTGGCATTGTTAAGATAAGAAGTTAGTTCTCCTAACTCTGTGCCTAGAGTGTGCCTTCCATAACTTCACCGAGAACTTACTATGCAGGCAAAATTGAGAGCAGGGGTTGGTCAGTGAACCAATAAAGTCCTGGACATCAAGAAAGGCAACTTTTATTGATTTTTTCTCTCTTCTTAGAGTAAGCTATTTATCTCAGAAAAAAGCAGAGCACATACAAAATACAAGCTCATACCCTTGCTCCTTTTCGAGGTTGTCTACATTTTTATAAATTATAAATTGCTATTAACTTTGCCCCTTCTTCCCATTTGAAATCGATACAGATGTCCAGTTGTTGTCGTTGAGTTGTGATTTATTTATGTATTGCGGCCACTAAAACTGCTGTAGATCTCCATGCCCAATGGCTTGGCCGTATTCATTCCTATATGCATGTCCAACAGAAATGCATATGAACATGCATCAAAATAAATGTACAGGAACATTCATAGCAGCTTATTTATAATAGTCATTAAGTTGAAATAGTCCAAATGTCCAGTGACTTTAATACAGACAAATTGTGATTTAGTCATGAAATGGAATAGTACATGACAATGAAAATGAACAAATTTTAGTTATACTAAACAGCATTAATATATCCTACAAACTCAGTGTTTAATGAAAGAAATCCAGACAGAAAGGGATAAAATACTCTACCTTGCTGTTTGTACAAGGGGAAAAAACAATCAAACTAATCTCTTGTTAGAAGTCATAATTGAGATCATCTTTGGGTAGAAGAGAGGTGATAAGGTGATAGCGATGTGGAGGTGATAAAAGAAAGGCTTTTGGGTGCTTTTAATATTATATTTCTTGACTAAGTAGTGTGATAATTTTTCAAGTTGTAAAATTTAAGATTAGTACACTTTTCTATATGTATGTCATATTTCAATAGAAGCATCTTAAAATGCCAAGGAAGAATGTATAATGATAAAAGAAAATAAACATAACATTTTTAAATTACAAAAATAATTTTGTTCAAAAAGAGATCTTAATTTTATGCTAAAATGCTGACATGTAATAATGAGAATGTTACTCATAATTATCTTTGAGCAATAGAATTGCAGATGAATTTAATTTTTCTCTTTTTCTTTGCTCATTTTTGATTTATACATACTTATTTTCTATTTTACCACTTAACTGGCTCCATGATGGCAGGAAGCTTGTCTGTCTTAGTCACTATAGTGTCCCCAGAATCATGCATGTAAAAGGCACTCAATCAATATTGGCTGAATGAATAAATGTTAATGTTTGTGTGTCTCCCTCTCGAACTTGGAAGCCTTGGAGTTTCTCAGCATGAATTTTCAGAGAGCCTGCATCTGTGGGCTCCTCCCATCCTTGCTGATTCTTTTCTGTCTTTCCTTCTTCAGAAAGCCTTCCCTGATGCTCCTCTAGCCTGGTTAGGTTTCCCTCCTCTGAAAGCTCCCAGACTTAAATGGCCTGTTTTGCTCATTAAAATCACACACACACACACACACACACACACACACACATCTCAAATATAATATGAGTAGGTTAAATACAAAAGTATATTTTAATGTAAATATATAGCTTTCTAAAAATATATAAACATATATATAAAACTTTCTAATGAGAAAGTATTGTAACATTCACATAAATTATGCTTAAGTGTATTTTTAAAGAAAAGACAGAGACCATGTCAACATCTTTTCAGCTATACAGGAGAATTCATGTACTGAGAAGGTGTATATTGTTTTTCCTCTTAAATCTTTGAAGTTCATTTTAGGCTATGTCTACTGATTTCTACTTAATCATTCCTATTAACTAGGATTCAATAGGAATATCTTTGCAAAGTTAATGAAACTCAAGAATAGGCTTAGTAGGTATAAATATATAGACTATAAGAAAGAAGTACGTGTATAACACTTATTGGGTACATTGCTGTGCTGTTTGCCATAATTCAGATTATAGCACTGACCCTCAAAGAAAAATCATTCAAAGCCAGAGTGATTCCTAATTTTAGCCTTAGCTGTGTATCAACCAGCCAAGTGAAAAGCATGGATGTTGAATTTGATTGCTTAATTTTTCTGTCCTTGATTGAATAGTACACAATAAAATCCAAGCCATTTGATTTTCAAGATGTGTTTATATAAAGGATCTTGTTTCCCATTAATGTTCATCTTAGAAAAAGGCATTTGAAGGCAAACTGCCTAATGACTTCTGAACCTATATGTTGAAACGGCACAAAGGCACCTCAAAGAGGACAGATTTAAAATGTTAAACTTCATTCATATTAATTCACTTAGTTTTCAAAAAGTGGAAAGACCTTGAAATTCATCAGAATATAAATGACCTTGAATCTAGGATAAAACTTCTGTCCCACAACATCTATCCCAGGGAGCTAGATCATAAAGCTCTTTTTCAGATCAAACCTCCTACTGTGGTACACTGGGTGCTTCACTGACTATCCTTTCTCTGATGGAGCACAATATAGACTAGGTTTAGGATTGGCATCACCACTAGCTGGAACAGATCTCTCAGTCCGTGCCCTTTAGAACTGATATTCCATATTAACGTCCCACTTATTAAACTCTAAGTCTAACATTTAACACTCTGTTCTGATACTTATCAGTTATAGTCTCTTACCTAATTAAATAACTTCTCTGAGTCTTAGTCGATGTTTTTGTTTTACTCCCTAAAATGTGAACATTTACCTAGAACAGTGGTTTTCCGAACATCCCTGGTTGTTAGGATCAGATGGACTGCATTTTAAATTTATAGAGTCCTAGTTGAAGAATGAAAGCCCATGGTTACAGTTGTAAAAAGCTGTCCAAGCTTGGTAACTACTGATTTATATGGTCCTGAAGATGACTTCCAATTATAAATGTCAATGATCTATCAAAATGCTGGAAGTGTTCAAAATGATGTGCTGTTACTGCTATGGTGGTTATCATTAAGGATTTTGTTCTTTGGGTTCTCTCTGTGAAATTCTCTTTCAAAATGCAAATTTGCCACGCTATAAACACATATAAGAGGAGATCCATTATTACACTAACAAATAACACTCTAAGGTTGGATTAAAAAAAAAAAAAAGGAAAATCAAAAAAGGATGGCAGCACAAAAGTTCCCTGACACTCTGAGTGGCACTCAACTCTGTGTTCTTCATTCTTGTTTCCTCTGATGCTATCATTTTGGATTCCTTGGTTTTAAAAGACAGTCCAATTAAATGTCCAATTTTAATATTATGAAAAAAACCATTCGCCTTTTTATCCCACTTGAGCAATGTTTCGCCAACCTGCCATTTCCATAATTAATATTAAAAATATTTTTTTCAAGGAAATAGAGATAAGCAAGGAGTGTCAAAGATAAGTACCATAGCAAATAGCAGGATTTACAAAATGCAGTCATCTTGAATTCAACCTCAAGAAGTTCCTTGTGGTAGGAGGATTAGTTGAAGAAGAATTTATAACCTTATGGTAAAAGAAATTTGGAGAGCAAGTATGCAAATACATTTTTGAATATTTTAACTTACTGAAATAAAGCAAGAAAAAACAGCATACTAAGTGAATATTCATAACAGTTTACATATTTGTAGTTAGTAATGATGTTTAGAGTAGTTATTTATGTTTAGTGTTACTAGAAAACCCATCTCCTTGAACTTTTAATACTTAAAAATTACAGATATTATGAATATCTAAGTAGATATGTTTATACCATTTCTTGATCCAAACTTTTATTTCTTTATAATTTTATCACTCAGAATTATTGACTTTCATCTCTCTGGTTCCAGTCAATTACCAAGTATTTTTTATGCTACCCACTAATTTTTTATACTTTCATTGCCATGCTTATTGCTTAACTGGACAATTGCAGTAGACTCCCAACTGGTTGACTTTAAAGTTTTTGATAAGAGCTTCCAGTGGCCTTTGAATAATGTCTGAGGTCTTCACTATGACATGCATGACATGCAATAGCATATAGATAAAGAGGAAGGAGTCTTTTAAAGAATAATTTTACAATATTTACAATACTTAATTAGAAACTAACTTTCAGTTTTGTACTATAAAAATAAACAATGCTCCAAGAGGATCAATTTTCCACTTTCTTCAGGGAGTAACATTCTGAAGTCAAGAGTACACATAGGAATTTATTAGGTAAATTTTCTACTGCTAAAAAGAACAGTCAATAAAAAAGGTAGGAGACCAATAACTAAAATATAAGTGGTTACAGAAAGATAAGAAACTGTCACAGAAGGAGAAATTGAAGGCAATTAATATATATTTTACCTACATTAATATTATCTTTTTAAATCTTTTTCTTTAAAATTTTAATTATCCTTGCACCCTTGAATGAACCCTACTTGATCATGATAATTTTATTAACTAATGTCATCCCAGTAAATTTAATTTTAAAAATTTTTAAATTTTTTAATTACAGTTGATATACAATATAATATTAGTTTCAGGTGTACAACCTAGTGATTAGACATTTATATAATTTATGAAGTGATCACCCTGATAAGTCTAGTACCCATCTGACACCATATATAATAATCATGCTATTATTGACTATATTCCCTATTCTGTACTTTACATCCCTGTGACTTCTAACTTAATATTTTCTGTAGGCTTTGCCCTTTTTGCCCAGGTTCTAACAATGTTGCATAAAAAGGTCCTTCTTAAATTTTTAGCAAAATAAACCCACAGACTACAAAGGTCTGCGTTTAATTACATTAAAAATAAGACACAGAAGTGATTATTTTCAAGAATACTTTAGAGATTCCTTCACATTCAGTGGGAAGTGCTAGGCATTTGTGATCCACTCTGCTCATCTCCCATTCAAGAGTAGCTATTCCTGCTTTTCAAGAATGGAATCTTGCCAGATGTATTCATTTAACTAATATTTTTTAAACATCTACTAGTTAACACACATTATTCTAGGCCTAGGGTACAGTGGTAATAAGATAAAATCTCAAAGCTCATTGATAAGCACTGTGAAGTTGGAGGAGAGTGTGTGTTGGGGGGAGTGACAACCAAGCAAAAAAAAAAAAATGAATAAGATAATTTCAAATAGCATTAAGTGCAATAAAGAAACTATAGTGTGTTAATTGCATATGAATGAACAGTCTGGAAGGGGAAGGAATAATTTAGATAGAAGCATCTTTGTGGACTTTTACCTGATAAGTGAATAAGGAGGAAAAAGACAGTTGGAATTCTGGAGAAAGAACATGCCAAGCAGAGGGAACAGCAAGTTAACAAAAAATGTCCGAGGAAGAAATAATCTTAGTGTGATCCAGAAACAGGGGGATTCAAAAACAAGGAAGGCTAATGTAGACAAGGGGAAGACTGATGGAGAGGTAGATAACAGTCTAATCATGTACTTTTTAAGAGAAGACTTTATTTTTTTTAGAGCAGTTTCATGTTCACAGCAAAATTGAGGGAAAGGTAGAGAGATTTTCAGTATATACCTGCTCTCACACATGCATAGACTCTGTTATCAACATCTCCCACCAGAATGCTACATTCGTTACAACCGATGAACCTATATTTATACATCATAATCACTCAAAGTCTGTAGTTTACATTAGGGTTCACTTAGTGTTGTACAGTCTATGGATTTGGACAAATGTAGAATGACATTTATCCATCATTGTATCCTGCAGATTATTGTGTTCTGCGTAGTCATCATCTCACTCCCCAACCTCTGGCAACTGCTGAGATTTTAAAGTCTCCATAGTTTTGCCTTTTCCAGAATTCCAGACTGTTAGTTGGAATCATATAGTATGTAGCCTTTTCAGATTGGCTTCTTTCACTTAGCAGTATGTATTTAAGTTTCCTCCACAGCTTTTCATGGATTGATAGCTTATTTCATTTTTAGTGGTGAAAATATTTCATTGTCTTACTGAAGGACATCTTGGTTGCTTCCAAGTTTTGGCAATTATGACCAAAGCTGCTATAAACATCCATCCACAGAAATAGATAGGTGCCAGATGGTAGCCAGGTTATGTGAGATCATGTCTTAAATCCTCATTATTTTTAGTTCCTAATGAAAATTATAAAAAAGACAATAGGAAATTTCACATTTAATTTCAGGGTGAGAATCTCATCTACTTGATGTGCAGATTAGTTAGGTTGGGGTAGTGCCCAAGTGGCCATTGTTTAAGGTCTATTACTAGGAATATCAAAGAGAAGAGGAACATACCCCAAGTCCAGATGGTCAGAGGAAAGTTTGGCTTCAGAGTGTTGAATAGTCCTCAAGATTTTAGAGTGATCTGGATGTATAATTAGAGTAGTTCAGGAAAAAAGAAAAAGAAAAAAAAACTATAGAGGATTTGGGGACAATTATTATATTTTTATCTAACTTTATTCGTTCAAACACATGATCTGTGGTTGTATAGAGATGAGTTACAGGAAGAGATGAGTTGATTGTGTTGACTTGGCTAGGCTATGGTATCCAGCTGTTTGGTCAACCAGGAGTTTACATAGTGTTATGAAGGCTTAGTGTATGTAAATGTGATTAAAATGTATAATTAGTGGACTTTAAGGGAATTACCCTCTATAATATAGATTAGAGATCTCCAACCCTCAGGCCATGGACTGGTACAAGTCTGTGGCCTGTTAGGAATTGGGCCATACAGCAGGAGATGAGTGGTAGATGAGTGAGCGAAACTTCATCTGTATTTGCAGGCATTCCCCAGTGCTAACATTACTTCCTAAGCTCCACCTCAGATCATCAAGCATTAGATTCTCATAGGAGCACTAGTCCCTGTTGCCAAAAACTTGGGGACCACTGATGTAGATAAACTTTATCCAATCATTTGAAGGCCTTCAGAGCAAAAACAGGTTTCCCGGTGAAGGAATTCTGCCTCAAGACTGCCTGAGTTTCCAGCCTTCTGACCTACCCTATCTCAGACTTGCCAGCCCCGCAAATATCATGAACCAATTCCATAAATCTCTCACTCTCTGTGTATGTATTCTACTGATGCTGTTTCTCTAGAGAACTCTGACTTACATACTAAGTAAGGCTTCCAATGCACATTTCTCTCTGATTTTCTTAGTTGTCTGAAGAAGGCAAACTCACTTTTACTTTTCTCTGTTAAGGTCTATAACAGCCAGGCTCAGTCACTCACTCCATGCTTCCCTTCCTTTTTTAAGTTTCCCTACGGGATCTACTTGACCACTGAAAGGTGAAGACTCACATCTCATAGGACTAGCCTCATGGCCCCACCCATCACCAGGGGAGCCAGCACTTTTTAATTTTTGAAGATAAATAACATATCTGAATCTCTGCTATAGCAGTCTTCTCTACTACTGAAATTTAAATGATCGACATTGGGAAATTCATCCTAGCTAAGTGCAGTGGAAATTTGAACACTTATCTAACAGATCCACTTTGGGATCTAAGCAATCCAGACAAATAAGATGCCAGAAATGATTAAAAAATAATAATAATAAGATATAAACATTTTTATCTTTCTCTATTTACCTTAGCTTTTGATTAAGAGCAATATTTCTAAGTCCTTTCAAAGTAAACTATTTATTTTGCAAAGATCAGGTCTTGCACATCCAAAACAAAATGAAATAAGGGAGTCTTAATTGTTTAAATTGGCTGTCCACAGAAACTCAAATCACCTTTCTGTTCTAATCTGGCTGAGCATTTTTGGTGATGAGCTATTGAGGAGCAAAATGTAAATACACCCAAATTAAATCAAGCACATTTAAAGAGTGACTGTTTATTAGTCTGTTAGTAGAAACTCAAAATAATTTAGTGTCTTACATATCTGAATTTGAGGCAATATGCCTAGTGGTTAGGAGCATAAGGTCTGAAGCCCAACTCCCTAGATTTAAATCCTGACCTCACATTAGCTATATGACCTAAATTTCCTGCCTCTATTTTTCCATCAGGAAAATGGTGATAATGTTAACATTTACTTCGTAGAGTGGTTGAGACAGCAAAGCTCATAATCTAGTATCTGAAACATAGTAAGCACTTAAAATATTGGCTATTATTATTAGATACTGTCTAATACCAGTGCTTTTCATCAAACAATTATTGAATCAGTTTTTGTATATAGCATTCAGTTAACTGTTTGATGGGAAACAATCTAGACCTAAATTTGAGACTGCAAATAAGAGGTACGGTGACTTTGCCAAGCCACCATCTGTGGTTTCCTGACCTAAGAAGTGGACCTGATATATGCCATACCTATATCATTAGGAAAATCAAGTGTGATTGTATTTGCTAAATGTAAATTATAAAATCTATATGGCTATGAAGGCCTGCTATCTATTTGTTTCATCAATTATCTTCAAAATAGTTAAGACTGCCACCAGATCTTGCAGCCGGTGTTCCATGTTCAAAAATATAAATATCAGAACATCCACAGTTATTTTAAAGATATAGGCTTCATTTTCCTTACTTATCAAGGAAAGGAAACTGACCTTTCCAACCAACTTAGTAGTGAAACTTAATTATTTAAGCTTAGCTGGATTTCTCCATAGATCTCCCTCCATCCTTTCACATTTTTTTCTTACTTTGTTGAAGCACATGAGCTCCAGGAGCTAAGTGTCTAATGTCCCTTCCCTGATTCTATGTGCTCATCAGTCTCTCTCCTCTGAATGTGCTTGGATGGTTTTGCTTTTCTCTTTTGACTTAGTCAATATCAGTGTAAAATGAGGTATATTCTGCACAGAGGATAATGAATATTTATCTTTCAATTTAGCACCAAAACACCTACAGTAATGGACTGAATTAAAGAATATTCATGTGTAAGAAAATCTAATAGTCACTAAAAGCAAAGTAAGCTGTGTTGTGATGGAGTCACACCTTCAGCTGTTTGAATGCTGTCCTCTTTCACAGACGATAACTAAATTCACATCATGGCTTTACTGTTTTGAGTTTCACATATTTTTCTGAATAAAGGAAAACAATAATGTAAATGCTTTAAAGTTGTAGAGGCTTTATATTAAAACACAGTGGAAAAAAACAGTGCAGCCAAAATGGAACTCTTTGGTCTTCTCCTCTACTTTCAATCACTGTCAAATTCACAAAGGAATTTTCAGGTAAAAGAGAATAGTAATTTAAAATACCCAGGCAACTACTTGTAGATTTTCCTATTGTTCTCTCACTGTATCTAATTTCATAATCTGCCATATCCTACTTGCAAAAAGCCTTTCATAGCCCTAATGGAGTCTCCAGTGTATAAAAATTAAACACATAGGATCTTCATATATAAGGGACCAGACTTAATTTCAAAATGTATGAGGTGATTGGTCAATATTCACAGACTCTGCCATGAACATATGTCTCTCTATTCTTCTAGTTAAATAGTCTTTCCTCCCACACTTTGCCAAGCATATTATGGCCTCATTTATTAAACTTGCTCATAGTTCCTCCAATGTTTACTGTTCTTCCCTGCCCCATGTCTCTATCTGCAGAAAGTATAGCTGTCTTGAAAACCCAGGTCAAAAGTGAATTTTTCCATCAAGTCTTCCTGATTCTCTAGAAGAAATTCATCTTTTCCTCCTTTGATTTTTCCGATTGTAAAAACCTATTTAATGAAAATTGCTTTAAACAGGTGTGACTACTAAAGCAGATTTACACTGGGGAGTTGGTCTTTGTCCATCTTATTATCTTCTATATCCCCTCATACAATGCCTTGCATGTAGTTTGGTAATAAATATGTGTAGAAATAATTTTAACCAAATAAACTTATTGAGTAAAATGACAAATGGATGAAAGAGTTGTATCACGTTATGTTACAAGAGATATGATACCTGGTTTCTAATGATGAAAACTCAAAGTCCCGATGAGATAACACTGAGACAAAAACTTGTTCAAATACACAAAAATAAACTAACATTCATTGAGCATTATATTAGTTTCCTGTGACTTTTGTAGCAAATTACAACACACTTGGTGACTTCAAGTAACAGAGCTTTATTTTTTTTTCACAATTCTGGACAACAGAAAGCCAAAAATCGACCTCAATGTGCTGACATCAAGGTACCGGCAGGGTAGTGCTCCCTGTGGAAGCTTTTGGGGGAGAAGTCATTCTTTGCCTCTTCCAGCTTTTGGTGACTGCTGACAATCTTGGTTTATGGCCACATACCTTTAGTCTCTGCCTCAATGGCCATATTAACTTCTCTTCTTCTCTATGTTTGTTGTTTTTTTAAGAGTACTTGTAGTTGCATTTAGGGCCCATCTAGATAATCTAGAATAATCTTTCCATCCTTAATAACATCTACAAAAAATCCTTTGTCCATACAAGGTAATATTTACAGTTCCTGGGGATTAGAATTTTATATTTTGGGGGGGCCATTATTCAGCCTGCTACAAACCCTATCTAGACATGTTCCTCAGTCTACACAGCTAATCTGTGAAGTAGTCATCATTATCCTGATTGTACAGATGAGACCACTGATGGCCACGTGGTTGGGTGATTTACACAAAGGTACAGGCAGTAAGTGGTTGGATATTTTACTCAAACCTAGATCTGTCTGATCACTTTAGCAGATTAAAACAGTCTCCATTTATTATGTTATAGTTCTGTAAGTCAAAAGTTCAGGCACAGCATGGCTCAGCTGGTTCTTTACTACTGATTTCAAAAGGCCAAAACTGTTGGCAGAACAGCATTTCTTTCTGGAGCATCTGGAAGTGAATCTACTTCTAAGCTTCTTCAGGATATTGGCAAACTTCTGTTCCTTGTGGCTGGAGGACTGAGGTTTCTTTGCTGGCTGTTGACTGGGCATCATCCGTGGCTTCTAGAGATTGCCTGCATTCCTTAGGTTATTGCGCCCTTCTTCCATCTTCAAAGACAGCAGTGATA
The DNA here is from genome assembly GCF_902729225.1 of Pteropus medius. Classification (NCBI taxonomy): domain Eukaryota; kingdom Metazoa; phylum Chordata; class Mammalia; order Chiroptera; family Pteropodidae; genus Pteropus; species Pteropus medius. The sequence goes on from NW_024354500.1 coordinate 15,663,511, forward strand.
GATTGAGTTCTTCTAATGCTTTAAATGTTTCTGACTTCTCTTTTTGCTTCATTGTTCCTCTGCTGTCTTCTACATGTTTTGACTGATTTTTCTACCTTCCTCTTTTACTTTTAAGGGCCCATATGATTACTTTAGGTTCACCAGGATAAGCTCTCTATCTTAAGGTCAATTGATTTATAACCTTAGTTTCATCTGCAAAGACCCTTCACGGAAGTAACTGGTGTTTGGTCGAATAACCAAAGGATAGGAATATTGGGAGAACACTTTTAGATTATACCTAAAACAAAGAGTAAAGTCTGAACTAAGGTATACTTTTATTCTTAATTATCTATTTCTAGATTTCAAAAATCAGATTACTCAGTACTTTTAACACCAGAAACATGGAACTAGCAGCCTGTTTTCCTGAATACAACTGATGGATAGAACATTTAAAAGTTTGGATATACTTATGTAGCCATATTTTTACCTCACATCTGAGTACTAGATGGGAAGCAAGATTAGAGACAATTAAAAAGATGGGGTCTAGATTTATCCAGGTGATCATTTCATAAGTTATGTAAATGTCTAATCACTATGTTGTACACCTGGAACTAATATAATATGGTATGCCAACTGTAATGGAAAAATTTTAAAAAATTGTGAAAAAACTATTTATTTTTAAGAGCTTGAATATCTAATGCACCAGGGATGATAAGTGTGACCAGTGTTCAAATGGAAAGAATAAGCACGTACTGAAATCTTTAAGACAAGATTTGACAAGAACAAAATGGTTGTGACAAAGGGTGTTAAAACATGTTTCTGTAAGTTGTTCAATGACTCCTGGTAGATCATCCAAGCATTATCAAGTGTCTTATATTAGAGGCAGACCTTCTATTCCTTTCAATTGCTCCTTTGGAGTCATTTTAGCGAACGATAAGGGAATCTTCTCCAGGAACCAATTAAACATTGAACAATTACTACATGTGATAATTTAGTGCTTTTATTTACCAACATGGAAAAACATTATTACCACTCAAAAACCTGATACAATTAACACCATAGCTTAGTTTCCTAATGTGAATGTTCTTATACACAGAATTTAAGTACAAATGATGTAGAAACAAAGCTTTTGAGGAGCAAGTGAGTTTCCTCCCTGTTCAGTTTCCTCCCCAGACAACTGGACACTGAGTTTCAGACAGTGAGGAGGTGCTAGATGGAGGGGGCCTGGGTCACTGGATCTCCACATAGAGGAGATCTCCTATCAACTAGGAACACCTGCATTGAATAGTGAGGTGAGCTAGAAATATACTTCTACTGTGTTTAGGTCCTTATACCTTTTGAATCTATTTCCAGCAGCTTGTATTATCCACACTAATACATCCTGCATTTATCCTACACTAGAGTTCATAGCATGAACTTCATCCTGCAAGGTCTCTAGTTCCTGGCTTTTTAGAGTTCATAAATCTTTATCCCTCTCAAAAAAATTTTTTTAAGGATATTGTTTTCAAGAATGTTGTAAAGGTCAAGAATATATTTTGAAGCTCAGAGCCAAGGACTTGAAAAAAATATTACAGTTTTTTTGCACATATTTTCACTGGAGCAAAACACTTTCACCTTACTTTTTTTTTTTTAATGTGGAAGGGCTGCAGAGCACAGAGAAAATTAAAAGTAGAAAAAAATAGACAAAAGTGCTGAAATATTATTATTCTCTTATTCAAGGTTAACTCAGTAGTATAGAATGCTCTTGGTATAAAATTAGATTCAAGATGAAAGGAAGGCAAACACAAGCCTTCTTTTAGGTGGGGAGGGTCTGCATTTAGAGATTTATTATAATACAGAGTTTAAACATGATCACACTTATAATATTGTCCTTCCAGAAAAGGAAGGAATCTTTTTTGGTCTCAGTAAATCAGGTCAGTGAATGCAAGTACCTAAGGTCATGGGTCCATGCTGATTTTCTGACTAATACAGCCAGGTAATTCTTTCTTACAGATTTCTCATTTGAACAGCAAGTTTTGAATAAGATATAGGAAGTTATAGGAGGTAATTTCAAGGTAATCCATATGTGGCAGTTATCGAAAGTAAATCTTAGAATAGGGCTGACAACTAGGAATAAATTTACTGGGTCAATAATTACATTAACATTCATGCTGCTACTACTTATAACATCTTTTACATCTATAATTTCTCAACAAGCATGAATGTATTATTATACATTGTAAATGTATGAGAAAACAAGCTTAGAGAGATTTCCAACCAACAAACCAATGTCATAGAGCCTCTATGCTCAAGTTTCAGAACTAGGAATTGTGTCAAGTTCTTCCATCATTAAAAGTAAAAAGTCCTGATTAGGAGTTTCTGATTCACCATAATAACCATCAATAAACAGGGATTACTGATAAACTACATGTCCTGAGAATTTTAGGGTTATTTTTATTGTGCCTATTTCTACTGGTTTTTAAAAAATTAATTCTTATGTCAATATCCCTGGTCTTGAGTAAAAAACAAATAATACTACTTCTGATGTGCTTTATTGAATAAAGGGTTAACTCCTCTGAAAATTTAGCAAATCGCTATTTTAAAAAAAATAATTTGGACATATATAGAATGATATTTTAGGATAAAAGTAAAGAATCAGTGTTTCAAGATTTTTCATTTAAGAAGTGCAACGTCCAGATTAAATACTTTTTCTGACTTAAAGTATTTTTAAAAGTCAGTTAATATGCTATTTCTGGTTACTATATTATCTAAAGAGTAAGGATTTTAAGAAAGCCAAATATTTTACAAAGAGAGCAGAGCAAATGTAATTTGTAACCATAGTGACAGCTTAATTTAAATTTGGTCTTTTATGTATGATATTCAGACTTATGATAATTTACAAAATCCCATTATTGATTATTCTAAGAAAAGAATGAACATTTCTGTAAATGAAGGCAAATTTATTATGTTCACACAACAGTGGGTTACATTTAACTATAGGGAGACTGATAAAGATGGTGGGGAGTTAGATTCAAATAATTAATCAGAATATTCATTAAGAAAACAGTCTTAAGAATTTGATTGTTAAATCACTTGGATTTTAATAGTATTTAGTCATGTCATTTAACAATAATTTATTGTTGTACTGGGAACAATAGTGACATGTTGCAGGTGCAGGAGGCATGTTTAGAGATACAAGGCATACTAAGTCCCTGCTTTCATAGTGTTCATTTTCTAATAGAGACAAGAAAGGAAGCAAGGAAGAAGAGAAAGGAAGGAGGGATGAAGAACTAACAAATAACTGTCAAATGTTAACTGCATTAACTGATACAAAATAATAACAAAAAAGAAGTGTACAAATGAATACCAATGAAAATATTCTCAACAGATCAGTTAGGCTTCAGTCAAGGAAATAGAACCACTATTACGCAATCAGGAATTTATTATAAGAATTAGACATGACACAACTGTGGGAAAGTAAGTGTCCAAAAAAGTGAGCTGGAAGATTATTTAGCAGTTGTAAGTCATTAGGCAGTTCTCCCGAGGCACTGGTGTAAGGGGAACATGTTAAAGCTTCTAGGAAACCTGGAAACAAGGGACATCTAGCTGCCATAGTGAGCTGCAGTGGGGGTTGGTGTAGAAGTATAAGGTAAGCTGTTGTGTCTTCACAATTCCATCCCTGTGAAATTATAGCCAAGCATATCATGGGCCTGGGAGGCTATGGTTCAAGAGAGTCAGTGGTCAAGAACAGAGCAGAATTCAGAGAAGGGAAGAAGAGTGAGGATAAACTGGGACCCATCGGTATCTTTGCATCTCTCTTTCTCTCCCTTCAACTATATGATGGCTGCTGCTTCACTGGTGCAAATCTCATGCAAATTTATCTTGTGGCCAGCTCCAAGCTGGAAACATACAGGCAAGATGATTCTGAGAAATGCAGTTCTAAAAAAAAAAAGAAAAAGAAAAGAAAAAAGAGAAATATAGTTTCAGATTAGCTAAACTGACATAATGTAAATACTCCTATTAGGATTTTAGGAGTATATTGAATTTGACTTTTATCTATGATATGTAGTATCTACATTTTCTTTTTATAATATGTGATTTCAAAATAAAGTCATAAGCAAAATAATTACTTTTGAAAATGATGTTAAAATCAAAATCAGTAAATACAAATCTATAAAGTATAAAATCTCTTTTGAATCACCTCTTGGTGATTTTATACTTTGCTCTGTTTATTCACCTACTGCTTTGTAGTTCACAAATATCATTTCAAATTCTAATGAAATCTCTGCAGAGTAATGGCAATTTGCCAGAGCATTTTTCTCCCACTTTTCTAAAAAAGTGTAAGTGAAGTGAAAAATATAGTGGCTTATGCAACATCCATGTTGGGCTGAACCTCCACAAGATGTTAACCTAATCTCACTGGTCTGTGCATTGAGGACAATGTTCTCTGATGCTGGACGTCAGAATAGATATCAGGGGATGGGATCAGTTGATCTGCAAATGTAATATGTATCTCGTTCCTGAAGTGCATGGAATAAATCCATACAATTCAGATAATTTTTCAGAGAATATTAAGGACTGGCAGACACATCCGAAATTCTGGCAATCTTCATGGCGTGAAAATAACTCATTGTACACTTTAAACTGAAATAATGGGCATGTGTATGATTTAATAAATGTTATATTGGATGTTTATGAATTCACTTTATTTTAGTAATTTCCTAGAGCCTGGCTATGACATTAATATTACTTAATTCTCTAGTAATCAATAGCCAGAATCAACCAATTTGATTTTTTAACATGATTCATCAAATGTATTTGGACAGTACCTATAAAAAAAAAGTACTTTGAATTGGAGAAGTATTTGATACTGAAGACAAAGCCTTAAAGTTAATTTATAGTTAAAACAGATATTTTTATATTTCCAAATCTAATATCATCAGAATCCTGTAAAATACCAATGGAATACTTTAAATGGGCAATTGCTATAGAATTGAAATGGAGAAATACAGTGTTTGCTTCAAAAGAAATACTACCTTAAGTTCAGGTTAAATGTATTTTTTCCTCCATATCTATCAGGTGGATTTAGAGTATGTCATTAAAATGAAAGTAGCTTCTGTATATTGCCTTTAGATATGGATGGGAAAATGCTTTAAGAGGAGATAAATTGCATGTCAGAGAAACCAGTTTTACTACAATGTGAGGCTTCAAGTGAAAGTATTTGGCAAACATGCTAGTTAGGTTTTTACTGGTATATTCTTGGATAACAATTGGAAATCACTGTTCGTTATGCTAGTATAACAAAATGCCTCCACAAGATGTTGACAGCGACCCTCCCTGGAGTGAAAATAACTTACACTATGGTTGTCTTTGACATAAAATACTTATTTAGAAAAATTTGTTTTGGGAATAGTTTAGTATGAAAGTGATCACATCAGAGAAAAGAAAGTTGTCAAAATCAAATTTGATCTGCTATTTTTATAGGAAGTATTCTGTGTCACAATTACAGTTCCATATTCCATAGTGACAATGACAATGAAGAGGACTTCATTAATACCAAAGAACATTAAGTTGAATGAATATATTAAATAACTTTTAAAAAACTGTCAAATTCACTTTCTTCATCTATAACTATGGACTAATTCTTACTTAATTCTAAGATTTATGAAGATTAAATGAGATCATCCATGAAAAAATACCTAATTACCATTGATACATGATGTGTGTACACTAAATGTTTATTTTCTTCCCTTCTTTCATGAAGTTTACTTATTACGGCATAATTTACAAAGTTAATTGTACTTGCTTCAAAGGATTTGTACTGAAGAATAAAAAGGGCCAGTAAGAACTGTGAGAACAAATGTCAGATTACCCATTTTTGCTTCTAATATGCCAAACTTTTTTCTTCCTGGAGCAGAAAAATATTATTCTCACAGGATAGGAAAAAATGTTACTATTCTCTAAAACCCGTATTTCTTACTAAGTCCCAACAGTATGTCAACACCTAAATTTATTTGACCAAATAGGGACTGATAATCCATTTACCCCGATGTTATTTCCTTGTCTGTCACCACCTTCTCTACTTATTTTTGACCAAGACAGCCTCAACCTTCCCCTCAGATTGACTAAACTTTAGACAGGTTTCTTCCTGACAATAAGCCCTAACCTCTTTTTTCTTAGAGTATTTACTTTAATAAACTTGCAATTGTAAATTCTTTCTCTGCCCTTTTGAAATGTAGATAAATCTTCCAGCCTCTTCCCTGTTTTATACTCCAGAAATGTCTTTCTCAGGATCTGGGTGCCATTTCTCTTAAATGTAATCATCAAGAAAGATAGAGCTCCATCTCGCAGTGAGAGGGCAGCAGCCTAACTTGATATGTGCCTAATTAGCAAAAAGAGAAGGCTTAATTGCAAAGAAAAACATTTGCAAACTTAAGAATGACTCACCATGCCAGACACATCCCATTGACCAACCCAAACCCTTGGTGTCCTCCAGTACTTTTCCACTAGCTGACCATAGCACTTATAATTCTTCTCACCTTTTGTTTCAGTGGAGTTGAGTCCAGTCTCTCTCTCCTGTAGCAATAGTCTTGAATAGTTTTCCTTGCCTATTTAATTCTATATAGTTCACATTCTCTTTGACAGTTTCCTTCTTACTGAATAAGTTCTATGTTTCATTGTTAATATCCTCAATTTATTTGCCCCTTTTTTTTCCAAACCCCAAATCTGGATAATCAGCCTCTCCAGAGGTTTGATTGGAGAAAAATACACAGCCAGCTGACTCATTTCATTCCCTGCCTGCTGACTTCAAGCCCTAGAACACTATTTCACCCCTTCGTCTGCCTTAAATGCCCCACACACTTTACCCACGCTCATTTTCAGCAGGTAACATCATTTCCAATTATTCCACAGAGAAAATAGAAGCAATCAGAAAAAAATGACCACGTTTCCACCTCCATATGCATCTACCTACCTGCATCTGAAAATTTATACTCTGCCCTTCCTACTGTTATTGTTGATAAGCTGGCTATGCTTAGAGCACAGACTGCCCTCCCACTGAATCCAGGTCTCATTCTCCCCCATCTACCCTGAATTACCAATTTTCCCAACTCTCTTCAGTCAGTCCCCTCACCCTGTAACATTTTTAGGTGTTCCCATCTTAAAATCCTCCTCCTCCTCCTCCTTTCCTCCTCCTCTCCTCCTCCTCTTCCTCCTCTTCCTCCTCCTCTCTTAATCTCAAATCCCCTTCCAGATACTGCAATCGATTTCTGCTCCCATTTTTAGCGAGTCTTGAGAAGGTGTTTACAATTCCTCTCTTACCATTCTCTTTTAAATTATACTATTAGGCTTTAGGGTTCTATTCCTAGAGATTATGTGAATGAAATACTGTCTTCTTTCAAAACTCTCAGCTGCTAGGAGAGAATTAGGCTCATCAGGTTGAGTTGATTGCAAGATCTGCTTCTTAGTAGAGTTCCCCTGGGCAGGGATCTACTTCTGAGAGTTGATAATTCTAAATCTTGAAGCCATTCTATTAAAATAAGAAACAACCTTAAGAAGATATTATTTTTGAGTAAAGACCCGATTTGTTAATTTACAATAAAGAATGTATCTTTCCACTTATCAAGAAACATGTTTTGCTGCATTTCACCTCTAATTTCTCCTCCATAATTTTCTATTAAGAAATGCAATGTTAAAGTCTTGCTTTTAAATCTTTTTTAATGATTCTCTATTACTTTCTAGAATAAGTCCAAAATCTATAGTTATGCAATTATTATTAAATATCTGGTCTCAAAATCAACTTTTTTTTTTTATAACTCCACCTAATTTCTGTTTCTGTTTTATTATTGTGGGTGAAAACCTCAGTCCCTTCTGCAGTTACCGCCACTCCTCACATTCACCCCTAAGGGATTCGTTACGGTATCTGGGTCTTATGTAGTGTTGAAGTAAGAGTCAAAGGAAGAGGACAGTGTGGCCCTTGGCTTTTTTCCAGTAGTTTGACAGTGAGAGGTGTGTGTGCGTGTGCGTGTGTGTGTGCGTGTGTGTGTATCACTCCAAGTGGCTTGGCTACTCCAGGTTCAGTCACTTGACATTATTCTGTGCCACATGGAACACAGAATACTTTGGAGAAATTATACAGGGTTTCATTTTCCTAAATATACCACACATTTCTCTCTGATGACTTGCTACATGCCCTGGGAACTGCCAGAAGACTGCCCTGTTTGCAAGACCCACCAACACACACATCTCCCCCACCCCCGCCTTTTCTCTCCCTCCTTCTCCCTCCCACACTCACACCATCTCTCTTTCCCACTTTCTAACTTTATAGTTCATAGTTTAAGGGACTTCTTTTTAATCTCGAAGGATGTAGATGGGAGCCTCATGCTCCCCTCTGCTTCTTTTAAGATATATTGCTTATATCAGGATTCTTTCCCCTAATTTTGATGCATCTAGGTTCTAGAAATAAAAGTTTCAAGAACTTACAGGTTCTGTCCTACTTTCATTACTTTCATCTATGCCATATCCCTCTACCAAAACAATGAGCATAGAACCTATAGCTTCTTGAATGGAGAGATGAATAAAGTGGGGGGAAATTATTATGCTTTATATCAATATCAGAATTTGTAATTAGATTACCACTTTATCTCCTCATCCACAATCTCCCTACATTCCCATACATCAGATGGTTCGCAGCTTCCTGAATGAATATTTCCAAATCTTTGAACAGTTTTATTTGTCTTTTGTCTGCTTTGAATGACTCTTCACGTGTAAAAAGAAATGTGATGATGAAAGAGAAGGTAAGGATCTAACTGCCAATGCCTTCATATAAATGTTTCTGGAAGATATCTCTTCCCAGAAGGTGGCAGCTAATTAACCTTGGGCCAATTAAGAAGTCAGTATAAATCTCTGCATTAAATGGTAGTATAAGGTAAGAATTTTTTTCAGATGAAAACAAACATGTGACTATATATATGCACATATATGTATGTGTATACACATGTACGTATGTTTAAAAGTGGGAATATTTTGTTTAACTTCCACATGGATCTGTTGACCATTTTGTGGACCGTATGGGATGCATACACCCTACTTAGAAGACTTTTATTTAACATACATTTATTTCTAACATTATATGTATTTAAGCTGCCATCTTAGTGTCCTGAAACAAATTTTTCAGACATGTTACAACTCATTACTCCCCTGCTTACCTTACATTAATTACTTGATGAGTTTTGAGAGACAGATTATTCTCTTGATAGTAATTATAACCACATTAGTGTTATCAGCAGAGATTCCAAAAACCATTTCTCCCATGGCTTACCTCTGGAAAAGTATTAACACATATGTTTTAGGAAGATGACAATTACATTCAGTATCATAGGGTGACATTTTCTGACTTTGCTCCTGAATTCTGAGGATCCAGCTCCCTATGCACTGATTAGAACTCATCTTCATAAATCTCCAATTAAACTTGGAAAAGAGTTTTTAATAGTAAGGATTTTGATTATTATCATTTAAAGATATTTCTTTAACCTCTGCCTACAATGCACACCTTTATACAGCTTGTATTTTCATGGTTAGCAACTACAGGTAGGCGCTCAAAATAGCCTAGAGATTCTTCTAGATTCAACAGTCGGCTGCATCTAACTTTGTTCAAGACTATTCTAAATCTTGTCAAGGTCATTAGTGATGTGATGTGTTGACAACTATATCATCACCTTTAGGTTCTTATATTGACCCATCAGCAGTTATTAGGCTAGTTTACCCTAAGAAGGCCATATTTCTCTGAGAAGCAGCTCTCTCAGTAATCGAACACTGACAAGTTAACTGTCAAGGATTCAATAATGACTCCTTGGGACAAAAGACATTTTTTCTTGATCAGGGTTATACCTATTTATATATATAGCCTTAAATACTACCATTCTCTCCTCTTGCTCTTTATTACAGCCATGCCTAATTTCCCCGCCTTCAAAGTTTTGCAAAAGTAACTTCTCTGTAATGTCCTTTCCACATCCTTCAAATTTAACATGCAGCACAGATATCTGGAAAGTCATTTCTATATACTCACAATTAGACTCCTTTACTTGTCCAGTCTCCAACCATTTCCTCTGTGATAGCAATTTTTAAATTGTCTTATTATCTGTTTATTTACTGGCTTTTCTAGAAGATAGTAAGTGTTTTATATTTAGGAACTTGTAGAGAGTAGCCATCAATAAATGTCTAATGAATAAATTAATGAATGAAATCTCCATACTTTCCCTACATTTCTTTTTCAGATATTTTGAAGCTTTATTTTTTTATTTAAAAAAAATTTTTTTTATTGCCTACAGCACCTAGTATTCCTAGATGGTCTCTATTTTGAAACTTTAAAAGTGAAATTATTCTTAAAAATCATGCTCATGTTTCATAGTATGCTAATATTTTTAACAAGAGAAACCATATTATTTGTTTTCAGTTTTAAAATTATTTGATATTGCTGATGTTAAAAGCAAAATTATTTTCCTATATTAGAAAATGAATTAATAGATTAAATAAAATAGAAACCAGTTCTATTTTAATCATTTAGTGTTTTAAAATTTAAAAATAAGAAGCACAAATTTTTGTTTTTCTAAAATTCTCTATTTTTCTTCGAAATCTTTCTAGTATTCTACATTCACTGCAAAGTTGCAAAATAATTTGTAAGATAGGATGATTTAAATACTTAACTTTTTTTTATTAATTTCATGAATTTGAACAGCTCTTAAAGGAAAAAAAAACTACATTGTAGCCAGCATGAAGAATTGGATCCAGCGATGATTATATCTTTCAAGCTTGTGACCTTACATTATCCTGCCATATGCCTAAGGACATTGAAAGTACTCTAAATTAATTTTTGGGAGTACACCACAATGTTTCCTTTAATCACAGAATCCAAGAGCAGTATGCCCCTTGGTGCTCTGTTATCATATTTTTAATCTTCATAACGTGATTCTGTAATGTGTCCTACTTATAGAAAAATTTTGCGATTTTTTTTTCCCTAGAACTGTTTTTTTTTTTAAATCTTGGCAATAATATGTACTTCTTTGTACCTCATCCCAATACTTCTCTGAAAGGAGAAAAATGGTTCTTTGTTTGTTTTGTATTGTTTTTGCATCATATGTTTAATCAACCTGTCTGCTCCCAGTGTTTAAAGATACCTTTAGGGTTTCTAAGAACAAACAAGTAGGGATGCTCATATGTCTGAAGAGCCTTGTGTACTTTCAAAATGGCAGAAAATTAGAGTTTAACCTGTGTCAAGCACTGAAATTTTCACAGTAATGTTTCATGTGTCATTACTTAGTTTATAGATAAGGAAAAGAAGTTCAGTAACTTGCCCAAGATCAGTCAGTCAGTGAGTAACTGAAATATGATTTAATAGAGCCCAACTTACGGGAAATGTATGATCATAGATGATCATCCCATCTTTACATTTCTTCTACAAATTAAACCAAAATGAGCAAAAATTATTAAAGCTAGTAGAAAAATTTATGTCTTGAATGCTAGGTATGACATTAGTATGCTATCTATGCCAAAGAATTTCCAGATATGATGCAGATATGACTAAAAATAAGCTATTGAGGAGAACTGTTATCTCTTGTGGAGAAAGCAGTACCATATTCCTGAAAGCAAATGAAGGCAATCCTAAGAGACTGGGAAATACTGGATGGTCTCCTGAGGCAGCAGGCTATATCCTCCATAAGAGACATAGGGACACAGTCAAGGAGAGGAAGCCAGTTGAGTGAGTAGAAGGCTAGTTATGGAAAACAGCTCTTAGGTGCAGAAATTCCTCTAAAGAGAGAGAAAACTTGAAGAGGAGGTATATATCCACCATCAGCTCACTCACCACTTTAATCAGGCCAGTCAATCACCTAAAGGGAATTGACAGATTCCCAGAAGAACATTAGAAGTAGAAGGAAATACTATTATAATAAGAATGATCTGTATTTGGTTTTTCTGTTTCTTCCCTTTTCTCTTGATTCTGCTCCATTGTGACTTTTCCCTCCATCTCTTTACTAAAATGTCTTTTGTCAAGATCACTAATGATTTCAGTGTTGCTGAATGAAGCAATCACCTTTTCTGGTTCTCATCTGACCTGGCCTATTAGCAGCATTTGATCTACCTGATCATTCCCTTCTCCTCAAATTATTTCTTCACGTGGCTTTCAGGAAATTACACTCTCCTAATATTCTTCATACCACTTGTTTCCATCTCATTCTCCTTTATATTATACTCCTCATGTTTTACTGCCTCTGGTTTAATGCTTCATTCTCCTTACTATATTCTCTCCCTCCCTCCTTCCTTCCCTCTCTCCCTCCCTCCCTCCCTCTGTCTCCTTTCTCTTTCTCTCTCTCTCTCTTTCACTCACACACACACACACAATCGGTTTGGGTGATCTCACTAGTCTCATGGCTTTCAATACCTTCTAATCACTGATGATTCTCAAAAGTATGTCAAAAAAAAGTATGTCACAGCCTGACTTAATATTTATTTTCTAAATAGACCATAAATTTTACCTAGAGCAGAAGACATTGTAGCCATAAACTGGATGGAATACTTGAGTAATTTTGACAAATTGCTGGAGGTTTAGTCTGGACTAACTAGCATAAAAGTAAAAAACTCCTGGGGGCTATAATCATAGGGATACACCCCCAAAGTTTCATGGGTTTTACTTCCAGGAAACCTACTAGATTCTCATAGTGAAGATCAGAGATAAATCCTCTTATGTGTCTAGCAGGGGTAGGGGGGATATAACCATTTCGAAGTAGTCCAGAGCATGACAAAGAACTTCTCCTCAAGAGAAACAACTTTACCAGAATCTTATCTACCTGGGGGAAGGGCAATGAGCCATATGAGGCTCTAGCTTCCCTGTCTCCCCTAAGGATGGGAGGAAAAAAATAAGAAATGGATATGAAGTTCACAGGTCAGAGATACAGGCCCACTAAAATACTGAGATTTAATTCATAAGATTATAGAACATTTCTCCTTCCCTCATCTAATGTCTTACCACCATATCAAAAAGGCATCAGAATAATAACTGTATTACAGTCAAAAGAGCTCTAGGACACAGACTCAATTTAAGAAGTTTTTAAGAGACATCAAAAGACAAAAGAGGAGACGAAATTAAGGACACTGGAGGTCAGTAAATCTATGGGGCCTTCAGCTACAGCAAACATTAAACATAACCCTACTTCTAGACAAATTAACATAGAATTTCACACTAAACCTTATTTACCTCAGTTTCTATTACTGAATACGTTATTACCAGCTTTCAGCAAAAAATTATAAGGTAGGCTGTGATGGTTAATGTGTCGACTTGAGTAGGCCAAGGGGTGGTAGGTATTTAGTAAAACATTATTCTATCCGTGAAGGTGTTTTTAGATGAGAATAAATGAATCGGTAGACTGAGTAAAATAGATTGCCATCCCTAATGTATGTGGGCCTCATCCAATCAGTTGAAGGCATTAATAGACCACAAAGACTGAGTAAGAGAGAAGTCCTTCTGCCTGACTGCCTTAGTTGAGACATGGAGCTTTTTCTGCTTTCAGACTCAGCTGAAATATCAGCTCTTTCTAGCTATTGAGATCAGATTTTGGGCTATACACTAGTAGCTCTCCTGGTTCTCAGGCCTTCAGCCTGGAACTAGAACTACACTATCAGTTTTCTTGGGTTTCTAGCTTGCTGATTGCAGATATTGATATGTTTTGGCATCTATAATCAGATGAGCCAATTCTCTGTTATGAACCTTTCTCTAGATAGATAACAGATAGATAGATGATAGATAGACAGACAGACTGACAGACAGATAGATAGACAGTGTTGGTTCTTTTTCTTTGGAGAACCCTGACTAATACATATCCTAAAAGACCATGAGAAAATAATCTGAGGAGACAGAGCAAACATCAGAAAAAGACTCAGATATAACACAAATTTTTAGAATTATCATGCAGGGAATTTAAATTAATTATGATTACTATATTAAGGGCTATAGTGAAAAAAGTAGACAACATGAAAGAACAGATTGGTAATGAAGGATGAAAGAAGAAGATCCAAAGAAAGAATCAAATTCTAGAAATACAAAACATAGTAGCAGAAATAAGAATGCCTTATAGAATTCATCAGTAGACTGAGGAAAAATAAGTGAGCTTGATGACATGATAGTAGAAATTGCCCAGACTAAAATGCAAAGAGAAAAAAAAAATTTTTTTTAAGGGATTTCAAGAACTGGAACAACTTCAAAAAGTGTTAACACGTGTAATTGGAATTCTGGAAGGAGAAGAAGTATTTGAAGTTATAATGGTCTAGAATTTTCAAAATTAATGACAGTTACTAAAACACAGATCCAGAAAGCTCAGAGAACACTAAACAGGATACATATCAACAATCCACACATAGACACATTATATTCAAATTGAAAAAAACAAAACAAAACAAAACAAAAAACAGACAAAGAGAAATTCTGAAAGTAGCCAGAAGGGAAAAAAAATCTTACTTAGAGTGAAACAATAATGAGAATTGCACTGACTGCTGTTAGAAATCATGCAATAAAATCGAGGATGGAGTGAAATATTTAAAATGTTGGGGAAAGAAGAGAAAAAGCACACCAAATTATTGTATATCCCATGAAATTACTCTTCAAAAGTAAAGAAGAAATACAGACTTTCTCAGATAAATAAAAATTGAGGGAAATATTAAGTTCTTCAAATGTAGGAAAAATTATATGTCAGAAACACAGATCCAAATAAAGAAAGGAAGAATGTCAGAGAATAAAAGAATAATGGAAAAATAAAATCTTTTATTTTTTAAATTCTTAATTGCTATAAAAGATGTTCAAAGTAATAATAAAAATGTACTGAGTGATCATGGCATATATGTAAGTGACAGGAATGACAGCAACGTTAGATTGGAGGGAGGAATTATACTTTGTTATACAGTACTGTGAAGCGATATAGTGTTATTTAGGAGTAAAGTAGATTAATTATAAACATATATTGTAAAATCTAGAGTAAAAAAAGAATAAAGAATAAACTTAATATAAATTATAGCTATTAAATTGTAATTATAATTTTAAAACCTTAAATAAAAAGCACCAGGCTCATATGGTTTAACTGATGATTTCTATCAAGTATTTATGGAAGAAATTCTACCAATTTTTCAAAATCTTTTCCAGAAAATAGAAACTGGAAACACTTGCTAACTCATTGCATGAAATTAGTATTACCCTAACAATAAAAGCAGGTAAATATATTTAAAAAAAGGAAAACTACAAACCAGTATCTCTCATAAATATAGATGCAAAAAATCCTCAAAAATTAGCAAATTGAATTGTAAAAATGTATTTAAAAAATTATGTATTACAACTGTGTGACTCATTTCTGGCATGTAAGTCTGGTTCAACAAAAATAATATAATCCACCACATCAAAAACAGAAGAAGAAAAATCAATGATCATATCAATTGACACAGAAAATGCATTTGGCAAAATCCAAAATATATTTAAAATAAAACAAAATTCTCAGCACTCTAGGGATAGAGCACAACTTTCTCAAGTTGATAAAGTATACCTACAAAATAACTATAGCTAACATCATACTTTATGGTGAGGAACTGGATACCTTTCCTTCCAGGTCATGAATAAGGCAAAGATACCCTTTCTCACCATGCCTTTTCAACATACTACAGGGAGTCCTAGCTAGTACAATGAGACAAAAAAAGGAAAAAGAAGTAAAGTTATACATATTGGAAAGGAAGAGATAAAGCTGTCTTTTTTCATAGATGACATTATTATCTTTAAAAAAAAATCAGAAAGAATTGACACAAAAAACTGTAACTAATAATCACTTATAGAAAGCTCACAGTATACAAACTTGAAAACTCAATTGCTTTCCTATATACCAGCAATGAATGAGTAGACTTTGATATTAAAAACACAGTATCTTCATTACAAATCTTTTGTAAATAGAAGCCTCATTTTATAATGAAAATAAACTCCTTTAAATTTATGCCTTCACTATTTCAAAGGTTTAGGCTTTTTTTAAACATGGTACACAATTATTGTGGGGTAGATATAGTGACAAGAAACAATGTATCTTAACATTTTGTAGATATTACTAAGGGCAGATCGGGGAGAAATAATAGTCTGGAGATTCTGCTGAGTCATGAATATATATTACATTTTCAGGAATCTTGATCATTGTGAACATCTTTTGAGTGATAGCCTGGTATAGTAACGGTGACCTGACTTTATCCTTCATCTTTTTCCTTCCTTCAAAGTCTCAGTTTATACATCTATACAGTGGAACTGGAGATATCTGGCTTGCAGGGACTAAAACACTAAATAAATGTTAATGGGATATATTCAGCAGAGCAGCTGCTGTTTGATGAACTGAAAGAGAACATCGGGGACAGGGTGAAGGGAAGACATTGATTAACTCTACTGAAGCCCAGTTATGAATAATAAGGCATATAGGTGAACACAGCCCTCACCCAGATGCTCACACATGAGATTCTAGCTAAACAAATGTTTTAGAAAATCCATCTGGGAGTCAGAGGCAGGATCCATGTCGCCATCGACTGGGCCTTGCCAATTAGAGTTTCAATAACTAATATTTATGGACACAGTAAATTCTGGCCTCTACCATGTATCTTATATGAATTCTCGAACAATCTCTAAAGCAATTCTGTGAGGTAAATCCTTTTATCATTATTTTGCAGATACAGAAACAACCTTAAGGGAGCTCAGTAACAAAACTAGTAAGAGACTGAGTGAGGACTTGAAACCAGGATTGTCTAACTTCAGATCCCAAATGCTTAACCACTGTTTCTTAAGATGCTGGCTCTCAACAGCATAGAATGAATTTATTTCAAGAATAATATTACCTATTATCTATTGAGCACCTAATATATCCCAGGTACTGAGATATTATTTCATTGAATTCTCATTAAAACTGTGAGATTTTTATTTAGGCTTTATTTTTTCCCATTTTACAAAGGAAGACACTGAGGCTTATAGATATTATGTTACTTGTCCAACAACATAGGCTCACAGTACAAGAGCAAGGACTGGAATCCAGTTCTGTTTGACTCCCAAATTCATATTTTTACACTGCAAAAATCAATGGCTTTAAAATTAGACAGGACGTCACTTGTTTTTATAGATCCCTATTATAGCAACTCTAAAATAATATGAAAACCATGACTATAAAATAAAATGGCAACCTACAGGACCTGCCTTATTGCTTTACGGTCACACTTCATAATTATTCGACAAATATTTATTGCTCTCCTCCTTTGAACCATGTTCAACATTATGTACCTGGTCAATCAGATTAATTTCTTGATAGCTCCAATTCAAAGACTGGTTCAATTTTTTATGGTACTTTTTCGTTATGTGGCTATATTTTTGTCAGAGTTGACTTCTCTTCCAACAAAGCTTAGTTCTGTCCTTGCTGAAGCAACACTCATCATTATGATTTGGGCTATAGAATGACAGCTGGCCCAACGTTGCTTTGTTTCCCAGGTGAGGAATGACCATGTTCACAACATTGCAGAGGAAATAGAAATCCTCTTTCAGGATGAAAAAACTCACATCCAGATTCTTCTTTATTTTTTTAACACAGCAGTTGCTCTGAATTTAACCAAAGCAGAAAATATTATTAGAATGAAAGCAGTATTAATTAAAATAGTCTATTGAGTTGCAGGCCAAATTTGCTATTACAAGTTAAAGCGAAAAGAACATGATGCTGTGCTGTTTGTAAGATAGAGGTAATTTCCTGGGGTTATTTATAAATCATTAGCAGAACTTGTTTGCAGTTGACAGGACCTCTGCAGATAGGGACTCACTTTTAAAACATAATTATTAGAGCTAGGATAATGTGTGGGCAAGGGAATTTTGTTTGATAAATAAAGCTATTAAAATAATAACATTTATGTTTCACTGATTATTGAAAGATTACTGGCTGACTGCAAAAAGCTTGAAAAACTCAGAAAAGGATGACGAAATAGTACAAATCAGCTCCCAGGGACAACAACTCAGCATTTTTAGTTTTTTTAATCTTATATAATTTTACATAGTTGAGATTTAAGTGGAAACTGATTTTAATTTAGCATTTGATTATGAGCATTTCAGCAGTTTTCATAGCCATCATTTACTTTTACCAGATAATGGATGTCCTATAACTTTTTTAAAGTTCTCCTATGATAAATCATTTAAAATTCAACTCTAATATAATTTAGCTAGATAGCACTTATGGCATAAAAACTTTAATTTGATTTTTAAAAATAAGTCATGCAGTATAATTATTTCCTTTTCATTAATATTAATTGATAGTTTCAACCATTTGGTAAACTGTCTCTTCCACAGGAGAAATAGCCATTGTCTGATTAAAATAATCAGTATGTCCCTTTAATATGAATGCTCGCCACTACATTTACCATCAGATAGTTTCCTGTGGTCAGATCTGTGCGTGTGTAAAATATGTGTGGTATACATGCATATGTATTTGTAAGTGAATGAAAATCTTTAGGAAAAAATAATTGCAATTTTCTCCTTTCAGTTTTATTTTTAATAACCTTTAGGTCTGTGAGATTAATTCTTACTCTGATCTTGTGGAAGAGCCAGAGTTTAAACCTTTAGCAATAGATGAAAATAAAGCCTTTTTCTTCTTTCTTTTAATGGCTATATTTTGATTCCCCCCCCCCAAAAAAATGTAATCTTCAAATATTTCATACTTATAGCCATTAGGAAAGTTGGAGAGTGCCCTAAGAAGTACTTCTACTGTTTGCATATTACCCTTATTTTATACCTATCATAGTTCTTGTCTGTAGTTTCTTGAAAAGAAATATAATACATGATGATATAACTTGAAATTATTAAATATGAGAAGCAAAATAAGTGTGTAATAAATAAAGCACTAAAGAAAATTAGTATGGTGTCAATTTAGCTTTGTACTTCCTGAAAGTAACAAGAGTAACTCATTTATTAATTGACAAATTAAGCATATTTATGTTTATTTGAATGTATGCATATTTAATAGAGAGGCTTCACTTTGCCTGCATATCATTTGTGTTGGAAAGTTACCAATTGGAGTTTACTTGTAGACTGATAAGCCCAGAAAAAAATGTAGGAGGCCTAAAAGGTATTTATATCAACCATAGAGGAGTATATATTTCTTTTTAGTGCAGTTAGCCTTATGTGACAAGTTCTTATCTTTTCAAAGCTCTATATGGCATAATTTTGTCTATTATATTTTTTATACCTATTTTCTCTGTTCCAGAAAGTAAAATAGTAACAAAATATCACAACTATAGAGAGAATCATTTAAACAGAATTTCCTTCTGCTTCTTTCTGGATGAGAATCCATGTTAAAATGTGTACACAACATGCCTGTACTCCCTGTCATACTTTCTCGTATGTAACTGCAAAGAAAACCATTTCTTCTCTCACTCTTTTGTATTTTCTCCTTTGTGAGAATTTTAACTCTTATCTCTTCTTATTAAAGTGCTAAGCTAGTAATGTTAAGAGTTTCACTGTGAATTAAAGGGCAACTTGGTGAGGAATCAGTTCAGTTTTCATTTTATAATATATTTAGATCATTTGTGGCCTTTTTAACCTACTACCCACATATTATACCTTTGATATACTATTTTATTGGAAATTTAATATTCTGAAAAATGGAGCTTTAAGTAAATCAAGTGATATGCCAGTAGATCAAGCAGGACATCACTAATGGAAAGAAGAGATAACAGTGCCTTTCAAATATCCTGTTTATGTATTGATGATTATGATACCTGAAGTAGCTACTGGAAAAGGAATAACTCAACTGAGCACAGAATCAGGGATATCTTATATGCAAAATAAATGCTTATAAAATAAATTCTCTCAAAAAAAACCCTGTCTAATACCAAATGTAAATATATCTGTTTAATTTATTTTTGTATACTACTTCTGAAATGTTTTATTCAAAAAGTCATTCAAGAAGTAAGATTAAGTCACTCAAGAAATGAGATTGCTTTCTTCTTCACTTTAGGTAATTGAGGATATATTTAAATAGGAGTACCTTACCAAGGGTCCCTTCACTCATATGGTGAGTAGGAACAATTGTGTCCTTTCAGACTATTCTTGAATTTCACTTTTGTATATGTAAATACTGGATCTTAACTACTAAAATTTTAATTTTTTCATCTTTAGATAGAAAACACAAATATTGCCAGGAAATTTGCTAAGTGGCATTCAAAAAATTTTCTGCTCTGAAATTTTAAAACACCCAGAACATGACTTAATTTTGAAATTCCAATGAGGACTAGATAGATATAAAGAAAAAATATTTTTATTTCCCTATAAACATGTAATATAAAATGTAAATACATAATTAGATATAGTTATATCTTAATCAAATTTAAAAGACAAACATAAACCTGGGGAAAATATTTGCAACCATTTGCATGCCAAGCAAATATTATACCATTGTATTATACCTTTGATATACAATTTTATGATCAACATGATTTTTTGATAGTCTACTTGAAATATCCCCAAATTTCTATTAAGCACCTTTAACATACATACAACTATAACTCTTGATTTGCAAAAAATATATCATTCCCTGGATTTTTCCAATTCTAGTTAACAGTACCTTCACATATTCCAGTGACTCAAACTCTGTATTGCAAATATATGAAATAACCTTACTGAATGGGGTAAGGCAAAGAGGTGCTGAACTAACTTTGGAAATCAGTGGAGACTTTCAGACTAAAGGCTAAAGGAACTATACATAGCGACTTCTTCTAGTTAATGAAATTGTTTCTCCAGGAGTAAGGATAACAATTCTGAAACCCCTATGTACATGTATATTGGAGTTGATCAATTAAGTCACGCTTCTCACTGCTAGAATGGAAGTTATGGATAACCACGGGGGGATGGACAAAATTGGAGATATCAGATGAATTTATATACAGTTCAGTATAGATATAGATAGATACATATAGAAATATTTATAGATATATGTGTATATATATATATATAGGTTGGTAACAATATCCCTGTTCTACCACTGAGAAAGTGGAGAAGTGATGATAACCCAGTAGCAATGAGCATAACTAGCTTTTGGTTTCTAATATCATTCTCCATTTTTTTTTTTCATTATTAGATTGTGGTTATGAGTTTTGGGAGGAAACTACAGAGGTAAATGGTCATTCTCATCATAGTCTATCAAGAGAATATGCTATTAAAATGCACATACTGGTAAAATGGCTGATTCAGGTCTATTGAAGAGAATCTATAAAATAAGGTGGGAGAATCTTATAGTTCCAGAAAATTAAGGTGGTAGTCATAACAAATAAATAAAAACAAAACCCCAACCCGAAACAAAACAAAACACCCACAAAGATGAGAATATATCAAAGGAACAAAGGGGCCAATTGAAAGAGCTCCAAATGGCCAAAGGTGGAAAAAATAACAAAGTATTGTATTATAACTCAAAATTTAAAATAAACTTGCACAAGTCCATGCTGATATAAATAAATGATTTATTAAATAAATAAATGGAGATTAGACAAATCTTTGAAGAATTCTAAATTTCTGTTGGTACTTGCAGAGCACTTAAGGAGGTGGGCATAATTCCACACTCTTAAAGTCTGGCTTGCTGTTAGTGACTTCCTCCCAAAGGGTACAACATGAAAGTGCACAGAAAGAATAACTTTACAGGGGAGGACCCTGACAATCACTGCTTTAGCCAGGTGATTGAAGTTAACATCAACAGAGAGAAGTACACTTTGATAAGATGTGATGTGATTGGCACTTTACCTCCATGGTCTTTCTCCCAAAACCTATAACTATGATGTAATCATGAGAAAAACATCAGCCAAATCCTAGCCGAGGAACATGCTACAAAATTTCTGAGCAGTACTCTTCAAATATGTCAAGGTCATCAAAAACAAGCAAAATCTGAGAAACAGGCACAGCTAAAAGGAGCTAAGATGATGTGACAACTAAATGCAATGACTAAATGTAATACTGTGACAACTAAATGCAATGACTAAATGTAAAATGTAATAATATCCTGGATGGAATCCTGGGACAGAAAAAAGGACATTAGGTTAAAAAGTAAGGGAATATGCATAACATATGACTTTAGTTAATACTTATGTACCACTATTGGTTCATTAGTTGTAATAAGTGCACTATATTAATTAGAGTAACTACATATTCACTAATTTAAGATTTTAAGTATAGGAAAGACTAGGTGCGGGGTATGTGGGAATTCTCTGTACCATCTTTGCAATTTTTCTGTAGATCTAAAATTATCCTAAAAAAGTTTATTTAAAGAATACATTTGGTGAAACAAGCTAGATACAAAAGGATATATATATATATATATATATACATACATATATATATATATACCCTTATATATATATATATAAGGGTCTATATATATGTATATAGACCCATTCGTGTGAAAGTCTAAGAAACATTATTCTAATCTCTAGTGACAGAGAGCAAACATGTTAGCAATTGCCTGGAGCTAAGGATGGAGATTGAGATTGACAGTAATGGACAGGAGGTGATAAAACCTTTTGTATATTATTGTTACACCAGAGTGTGTGAGTGTGCTTATGCATACACATGTATGTATTTGTTAAAACTCACTGAACTCTACACTTAAAATGTGAGCATTTTATTGTATGCAAATTATACCTTAATAAATTTTTAAAAAAGAAGCTAGAATCGCTTTCTAAATATGGGTACTACAAACATACTTGTACTCCTGGGAAGAGGGAATCTGTGTGTAAAATGAGAAGATACTTATTCCTCCACATATCTTAGTTTGTGGTAGGAAAAAGCTGATGACTGATCTGCTTTGTCTTCCTTAAATTTTTTTTTTTTTAAATGATTAGAGAGTTTTTTTTTCCTGTGATTTTGCTTTGACATTTTTATTATGTGGCTATGTCCTTTGTGGAAAATGACCCACTCTGAGGGTCTAGAAATAATAATTCATATAATTAATTAAGCTAAATTAAGAGAATAGAAATAGTAGTTTATATAGATAGAATATATATTTCAAATAATATAAAGAGCTTCATACATGCCATTTAATATTCAGCCTGAAAGCATCTTCAATTTAGTAAGATGTCAAGAGAGCTATTATTAATGAAAGCTGAACACCACAGTGAAGCGTGGGTGCTGACTTCTTAAACTAACAGGAAAAGAACAGCTTTTTAATTGGACTGGATGCTGTTTTGTTGGAGTCACTAGGAAAAAAAGTCATTATGCTTTGGCAGCAAAATACTTTGTCCATACCAATGATAAAGAATAAACTAAAACATTTTCCTTTCCTTTCCCTGTCTTTATGAGCTCCGGAAAACCACATGTAGACTTTCAGGTTTCAGGTGTTTATTGGTGAAGAGTAGTACACTAGATATGTGGATACACTTTAATATTTATTGTAAATATCTATAATGTTTGGTGGAATCCAAATTGATGACAATTTCAAGCAAGAAACTTCTTTGCTTTATACTTTCTTTCAGAGCCTACAAATAATCTAACTTCTGTGTGAACACAGGATTTCAAAGAGTAAGGCAATATTTGCATTGAGTAAAGGTCATATGCTTGAAGTATAAAGGTTATACTTGAAATAGAAATAGATTTTTTTATCATAAAAATATTCTAGCCCCATAAACATCTTAACCAGAAAGCCGTTCATGTAAATTAGGTATTGGATTTATCAAATGGTCTGTATAACAGTTATATGAGTGCTAAATAATATAAATAAAATGCCTTCTTCTACCTTCCCTTTCTTTCACTGAAAATACATTTATACTTGATTATATACATAAACAAAAAGATAAATATTAGTAGATTTTCCTGCTGAGGTACTGTACTCTAATAAAACTAATATTCAGAATTTTATTGTCGTGAAAATGTTTTCATTGTAACTAATGAGGCATTTGTTGATTCAAATCAAACTTTCCTCAGTTATAAAATAAAGATATTTAGTATTTTTTTTGCATGAAAAATGGCAACAATATAGCCTTGGAATTAGTACTAAGGTAACCTTTACTAAATAGAAACTCAACAAAATACAGAATATAATTATCATTCTTATAAACATGAAACTTAATACCATGTCAGCCAGTGGAGTCTAGATTCAGATAAAGTGACTGAATTCAAAGTATATGATTTTTTATTCAAATGATCTACCTAAAACAATACCAAAATATTGGAAACTATTTTCAGTAAAATGAAATAGAAGGCTATACTTTTTAAAAGTTGTAAGAAGATCTTATGAAATACATTGATGAGATATCTAATCAATATGGTATTGAAAATTCATGCTTGGGGTGTCCCCATGCTCTCCCGGTTCCAATCACATAATATAGATGGAGAAAATTAATGAGGCAGACAGTGTACCAAAAGTGGAATGGAAGACAAGTCAGAAGAAAGTCCTGAAAAACAAAAAACAAAAAACAAACCCCAAAACTGTGGTCCTGTAGAATAAGAAACTGAAAGTGACTCACATGGGGCAGTGAATGAGAGGCACTCGCTATTTGAACCAGTGATAGGGCTCTCTGTGCGTAGAAGAGGCTGAAAAGAGCCAGGAGTGATTTCTGCCTGGGTCTCAGGCTTATATAAGGTGCATTCCAAGGGACACATTAATAAACTGTCTTACAGTCAAAGCCCGAATCAACTCACCAAATAAGAGGTTCTAGAATGAGGTCCATAGGGCCAGATGAAGGCAACAAAAGAAACGCTAGACAAATAGTAGATATAATAAGTTCTAAGGCTTATTGAAAGCTTATCTGCCCAGACCTGGTCTTAGTGACTTATACTAATATATTTCATGCTAATACTCCTATGAGGAGCCCATGCAGCACCTCCCCCACTGCTGCATTCAAGGTGAATCTGCTAAGAAAAGTCCCAAACACATCAGGAAAATAAGTGAAAAGAAAAACAGTGAACAATGTTCTATTATTCAAGATTGGATTAAAACCACAGATCAATTTGAAAATGACTTTTTTCATTTAGGCTATCCTCCTTTCCCTAAAACAAAACAAAACAAAACAACAAAAAAACTGAAGAAAAGGATATTTCGAATATATATAAATAGAAATACAGAAATAAATGGAACAGCTGGTAGTTATGAAAGGAGCCTATTAAAAATATTATAAAGGAGAAATATATTTAAAAATTTTAAGATAGATAAAATATATGTATAAATATAAAATATATTCTTTATACTATATATGTATACTATATATACGAGATATACACATTAGAATAATATGTACATGAAATATATGTGTATCTGTCTATCAATGGCATTCTCCATAATTAAGGATCCAAAAATACCCAAACCAGACATTTTAAATACTCTGTACTGAAACTAAAACACATAAAGGACACGGAAAATAATCTTAGAGGCTAACAGAGAGAGAAGAGATTACCTAAAAATGTAGGGCAATTAGATGGGCAGCACTATTTCATTGCATTGAAATATTCCAGAAAGAAATGTAATAAAATATTCTAAGCTCTGAGAGAAAATAACTATTACCTATAATATATTCAGCTAAACATGTATTCAAGAATAAGAGCAGAGAGGAATAGTTTACCACCTAGAGAAACATAAAGCCAGAGAAAATAAGCAGGAAGTAATTAAGAACAGAAATTCTATAGCTGGGTTGCTGGGTGTGAATCTGGGTTCTGCCACTTACTATATAAGCTTGGGCAAGTTACTTAACCTTTCTGTTCCCCTATTTCTCATCTATAAAGTGAGGATAATGTATGCTATAGTATTGTTATGATGATTAAATGAGTAATATAAGTATAGCACTTAAAATACTGCAAGGCACATAATATTATACATGGTATATATATATGTGTGTGTATGTGTGTGTGTGTGTATGTACACACACACATAGTATATGATAAATTTAATAATTAACTAAAAATTATGCTTTTTGTGTTAAAAAGTGAAACACTATAATGAAAAATAATGCTACATTACAGTGAAACAATGGAAAAATCTAATAGTGAGAAACTGTGTCAGAGTGGCTATGAGCACAGAAAATAGAACCTATGGCTTAGATTCAAATCTTGGTTTCCATCTGATTGTATAACTGAGAAAATCACTAAATCAGTGTCTCATTTTCTTCATCTAAAAAACAATGGTAATAATAATCATAATATAGACCTCATTGGATTATTGTAAAGATTATATACAGTTAACAAGATATATACTTGGCATATAGTGCAATATAAGTAAAGGTTATTATACGTAGCATTTAAAATAATATATTGAATATATATATGTCACATGAACAAAAATCTAAGTCATAATGTTAGAACAGTCAAAGACACATTCTAAAATAATATATGAATGATACCATTGTTGAAATTTACATGCAGAAGGTCCTGGGTTCGCACCCCAGGTGGAGCCACTGACCGTGCTCCAGGTGCGTCAGGCCCTGGGTGCGCACCTCAAGGAGATACCCCGCCTTCAGAGATCCAATTCTTGAGGGGAAATGGCAACATTGCTGGATCAGGGGTGAAAGTGTGTATGTGTGAGGGGGAGGGGATTAAAGAGGGGGTAAAAAAAACCCCAAATTTTTCTTTATTGTAAACTGTTACACTCATGAAGTAACACTACATAAACATATGGAAGAATATGGAAAAAATGTGGGATATAAAGGGGGAAAAGAAGGCTATAAAGTTTTATTTTAAAAAGTTCTGAAGCAAATTCAGCAAATTTATATTTGTTTAATCTGAGTGGTGGATATTTGGTTCATTATATTTTTAAAATTTTTGAATATTAAATAATTTATTTTGAAGTACATCAAATCAAACAAAATGTTTCACCTTTTTTTTTGTACTTTTTCAGTCCACTTTCAAATAACAATGTAACAATTTATGGGCAGTGTGAGTACTTTATAATATCAAAATAATCCTAATTCCTTCCTCTTGTCCCTTGTATCATTGCTGTCATTCACTTTACACACATATAAGTATAAATAAGTACATTATAGATATACACATATATGTGTACTTATATACATATATATACTAAGCATACATAATTAAATACATTATTGCTATTATTATTTTAAACAAACTGTTATCTGCTGGACCAATTACAAATAAGAAAATTAAAGTTTACATATACATTACTTTCACTTATTCCTTCTTTGATATTCTTCCATACTACATGTAGATCTGAGTCTGAACTATTTTCCCTCTCTCTAAATATCTTAACTTCTTGCAAGGCAGGTTTTTACCTACAAACTTCTTCAATTTTTATTTTTCTGAAAAAGTCTATCTCTCCTTCACTTTCAAAGGATAATGTCACAGAGTAAAGAATTCTGTTGGTGTTTTTTTTTTTTTCCTCAATTTAAATATTTCACTCTACTCTCTTCTTGCTTGCATAGTATCTGAGAAGTTGGGTATGGTTCTTTGTTCCTCTATAGGTAAAGTATTTTTTTCCCCTTTGTTTCTTTTCAGGATTTTTTATTTATTGTCATTACCTGTAGTTTGAAAATGACATACCTAGGTGTAGGTGAGGTTTTTTTGTTTTTCATTTTGGTATTATCCTGTTCAGTGTTCTTCCTGGATATGTGGTTTTGTGTATGACATTAATTTGAGGAAAGTCTCAGTCATTATTGTTTTAAAAATTTCTCCTCTTCTGTTCTCTATTGTCTTTCTGATATTCCCATTATGTGTATGTTATACCTTTCGTGGTTGTGCCACAGACCTTAGATAATCGTTTTTTGTTTTTTTTTTTTTAGTCTTTATTCTCTTTGTTTTTCAGTTTAGGTGGTTTCTATCGCTAGATTCTAAAGCTCACAGATTCTTTCCTCAGCTGTGTCCAATCTACTAATAAGCCCATCAAAGGGTTTCTTCAAATTCTTTATTTCTGTTAACAGTGCTTTTGGTCTCTAGCATTTTTTGTTGTTGTTGTCCATTCTTTCTTAGAATTTCTCTCTCCGCTTATATTGTCCATCTTTTCTTGCATGCTGTCCCTTTTAACCATTAGTGCTCTTAGCATATTAATCACAGTTGTTTTATATTCTGCTCTGATAATCCAGTATCCCTGTTCTGACTCTGGTTCTGATGCTTGATATGTGTCTTCAGTTGTATCTTTTGGATTTTATTGTGCCTTGTGATTTATACTTGATAGCTAGGCATAATCTGCTGTGCTAAAGGAACTGCTATAAAAAGACCTTTAGTAATGTGATATTTAGGTTGGGGGGATGGGACACATTCTGTGATTTGATTTCAGACTTTTAGTGAGCCTATGCCTCCGGGAGGTGAATTTCACAAGTGTTTCCCAGTCTTTTAATTTCAACCCCTTAATTAAGATAGGATGGCTAGTGTCGACTGGAGTTGGCTATTTCCCTTCTCCGACGCATAAGATTAAACCTGACTGGAATCTAGTATTCCTCCTCCCTCAGGTGAATTAGGCTTTGTTAATTATTCCAGCAGGTTCAGCTTGTTACGTTTCCCCTCCACATACATTAGGGGATTTTTCTCTGATATTCATTATGAGAACCTGACTGAGCTCCTGTAAGGAAACCTCACAAAATCGTAGGACTAACTTATGCCTGGGTTTCCCTGGACTTTCTAACTTTCAGAGTTGTCCACACTGAGCCTCCAGCAATTCATCGGTTGCAGAGTAGGTTTTCCTGGCACTGGCTCCTGAGGCAGTTTGCACTCATGATTCTTCACTCCAGGTAAGCCATGTATCCTCTTCTCTCTTTCATATCCAAGAAAAGTTGTTGTTTTTTTTAGCCTGTTCAGCTTTTTGCTTGTTGTTAGGATGGCATGGCGTCTTCTAAAATCTTTATATGCGGACCCTGAAATATATTTGTCAATTTTTAAGGACTTTTTCATGAGCATATTTTCACATGGGAACAGGC
The DNA here is from genome assembly GCF_902729225.1 of Pteropus medius. NCBI lineage: Eukaryota > Metazoa > Chordata > Mammalia > Chiroptera > Pteropodidae > Pteropus > Pteropus medius. The sequence continues at coordinate 15,692,392 of NW_024354500.1, forward strand.
AAATTAGAAAGCATAATGATTTTATGTCTACGCATCCCAGTTTTCTCATCCTATAACACATGTGGCTCAGCCTGAGTTTCCCTCTCCTACTTTGACAGTGGAATCAATTCTCAAATTATTATTATTATTTTTTGGCAGAATGAATTTTTATTTTTATTATATTTATTTATTAATTAAGTTTATTGAGGTAACAGTGATTAATGCAATTATATAATTTTCAGGTGTATATTGTAATTTGACATCTATCTATTCTATTGTGTGATTACCACCCAAAGTCCAGTTTCCTTCAGCTATCATATATTTGATCCCACTTCACCATCCCCCTTCCCCTCATATTTGACCCCCTTTACTGCATCTACCTCCTCCCTCCTCCCACACCCCTTACCCTCTGTCAATTCTCAAATTAGAACTAGACAATCTCTCAGAATTTTTAAAAATATCTTGTCTTTTCTTACCTGAAGTCAAATGCTCCTTCAAATATATGGTTATCTCTTTCTTCATTTATAGAAATGCACTTTTGGAAAATAATTTTTCTGTATTGTATATCTGGAGGTTTTGTACATTAAAATGTAAAATTGGTGTTTTTAAACTGCCTGTTTTCAAGAATTACTATAAACCTATAGTAATCAAGACAATGTAGTATTAGCATAAGGATAGACATACGGGTCAGTGGAACAGAATAAACTGTCCAGGAATAAATTTACACTTATAAGGTCAATTGTGCATGTATGTATATGTGTGTATTTATAGATATATATCTGAAATGGAATATTCAGCCATAAGAAAGGAAATTCCACAATTTGTGACAATATAAATGAACTTTGAGGGCATTATACTCAGCAAAGTAAGTCAGATAAAGATAAATACTGCATGATATCACTTACATGTTGAATCTAAAAAAGTGGAACTAATAGAAACATTGAAATGCTGGTTACCATGGGCTAGGAGGGTAGAGTGGGGGAAATGAGGATATGTTAGTCAAAGGGTACAAACTTCTAATTATAAGATGAATAAATTCTGGCGATCTAATGGGCAGCATGATGATTATAGTTTATAATACTGTATTTTATATTTGAGAGTTGCTTTGAGAGTAGATCTTAAATGTTCTCACCACGTAAAAGAAATGGTAATTATGTGATGTGATGGAGCTGTTACACAAATGCTATGGTGGTAATCATTTTGCAATATACAAATATAGCAAATCAACATGTTTTACACCTTAAATTAACACAATCTTATATGTCAATTATCTTACTAAAGTGAGAGAAAAAAGGGAGAAAAGCTCCCATATAAGTAATCTGATTTTCTACCTTGAGAAAATAAAACCTATTTTTTCTCTATCTAGAAAAATAAATGCAAACTAAACCCAAAACAAGTAGGAAAAAGGATGTAATATAGATAGAAGATATAATTAAAATTGAAGTCAGAAAATACAGAAAATCAATGAAACCAAAACTTTTTCTAAGATAAAAAATCGATAAAGTTTTTGCTGGTCTGACTGAAAAAGGATAGAGAAGAAATAAATTACTAATATCAGGAATGAAAGATATCACTCCAGGGATACCACTAAAGATCTCACAAAAATTAAGTAGTTAAGGGGATTACTATAAATAATCTTAGGCATGTAAACTCAAAACCATATATAAATGGACTGATTCATTGAAAGATAAAAAACTACCAAACTTAGACAAGAAGTAGAACTCTTAAATAGTGCTATATCTCTTAAAGAAGTTTAATTTGTAGTTAAAAACATTGTAACAAATAAAACTCCTGTCCTAGATGTTCCCACAAAAAATTGTACTAAAATTATTGCATAATTTTCTTTAGAAAGGAAAAGGAGGGCAGAGTTCTCAATTTACTTTATGATACCACCATTACCCTGATACCAAAAATATAAAGACAGTACAAAGAAACTAAAAACCAATATCTCACATGAACATAAACACAAAAAATCTTCAACAAAACATTATTAAATTCAGCAATGTGTATGTGTGTGTGTGTGTGTATAATAATACATCATGACCAAATGTGGTTTATTCCAGGCTAGTCAGCACTCAAAAATTGATCAATGTTATCTACCATATTAAAAAAACTAGAGAGGAAAAAGTGCATGATCTCATTAATACATGCAGAAAAACCACTTGACATGTATCAACATCCATTTGTGATAACTCTCAGCAAACTAGAAATACAAGAAAAATTCCTTAACAAGGCTAAACTTATCTATAAAACTATTGATACACTTAAAATCTATAACATTATATTTAACGGACAAAACCTGAAGACTTTCCCCAAAGATCAAAAACATAGCAAGAATGTTCATCTTGTCACTTCTATTCAATATCATATGGGAAATCATTGCTAGTTAAATAAGTCGTGAAAAAGAAAGAAAAGGCCTACAGAGAGGTAAAGGAAGAAATAAAACCATTTCTATTTTGAAGACATGATTAATAGTATAGTAAAATCTTGAGAAATCTACAAAAAAGATCTGTTAGAACGAATAAGTGAATTTGATAAAGTCATAGAATACAATAGACAAAAAAAATCACACTTTTACATACTAACTTTGAACAATTAGAAAACAAAACAAAACAAAACATCATTTACAACAACCAAATTTATCTAATACTCAGGTATAAATGTGTCAAAGTATAGGTGGAAGCTGAATGTTGAAACAAAATGTTGCTGAAAGAAATATAAGGCAAAAATAAATATTATTAAAATATCAATTCTAAAATTGATATAGATTTTATACAGTCCTAGCAAAACCCCAGCAGGATTTTGTAGAGGTATTGACAACTTGTTTGAAAATACGTTCAGGTAGACAAAGAGTCTGAAAATAGCTAAACGATTTTGAAAAAGAACAAAGTTGGATTCACACTACCTGTCCTTAAATATAGCTATAAAGCAGTAGTAATCAACACAATGTAGTACTGACAAAAAATAAACATATAGATTAATGGAAAACAATAGAGATTCCAATAATAGACTCACACAATTATGGTCAATTGATTTTTGATAAATGAGGAAAAGCAATTCAATGGGGAAAGAATAGTTTTGTCAACAAATGATGCTGGATCAATTGAATATCCAATGCAAAAAAAAAAAAAATAGGCTCAATCTATACTTCATACCACATATAAAATCAACTCAAAGTGGTATGCAAATCTAAGTGTATACCTAAAATTATAAAACTTCTAGAAAACAAAACAAAACAAAGTCTTGAATTCAGGTTAAACAGATTTTTTGGGTACAATGCTGAGTGTGATTCATAAAATTTTAAAAAGGACAAAAGGACTTCATCGAAATTAAATACTTTTGCTCTGTACAAGGTGCTGTTAAGAAAATTAAAAGCCAAGCTATTAACCAGGAGAAAATATTTTTAATTCATATGTCTGACAGTGGACTTATATCTAGAATGTATAAAGAACTCTCAAAAGTTAGGAATAAGAAAACAAACCACCCAGTTGTCAAAAATGAATGGCCAAAAGATTTGAACAGAAACTTCACCAAAGATAATAGTGGATGACAAAGGCATACAAAAATTATTCAATATTGTTAGTCATCAAAGAGATGCAAATTAAAACTGTAATGAGATACCTATTATAATGGCTTAGTAAAACTGCCAATACTAAGCACCCACAGATGTGGAGCAACTGGAGCTCATACATCTTCAGTAGAAATGCAAAATTGTACCCTGCCTCTGGAAAAGAGTTTGGCAGTTTCATGAAGTTAAACATATGATTGAGAAATTTCACTCTTAGTAGTTTACCCTAGAGAAGTGAAAATTTATGTTCCCTCCAAAATATGTACTTGAATGTTTATAATATTATTAATAATAACCTAAAATTGAGAATAACCCAAATATCCTTTAATGAGTGAATGTATAAACAAACTGTGGTACTTTCATACAGTGAAATACCACTTATCAATTAAAGGGAGCAAACTACTGATACAAACAACAGAACTGATGAATCTCAAATGCATTATGCTAAGTTAGGAAGCCAGACACAATGATTTTCAATTTTGCATGATTCCATTTACATGTCAAAACATACAACTTTATACCCAGTAAAGGTGAATTTTACTGTATACAAATTATATAAAATTATAACAGTAATAAAATTATCTCAATGGATTATACTTTTAAGATCTATACATGTCACTATATATAAATTTACTTCATTAAAAAATAGGCAATTTTCAAATGCATCTTTATGGAGACTTTTCATCTCTAACATCCTGCTTTTTTCATATTCATATTAATATATTCATTCTCATCCTTAATTAGGTCAGTCATCTTTCATCTATAGTTGCCCCTTTATATATAATTGTTGAATGAGTAAAGGAACAAATGAATTAATAATAAGGGTCACCTAAGAAAATTTAAATCTCAGAAAACTCATCTCTACATTAAGTGAGGAATTAGTTGTACACCTAAAATTTCTTTTAGAAACTTAAGCATTACCATTTTCAAATCTTCTCATGATTGAAGATTGGTCTGAGATTACAATCCTCAAAATGTATTTTATATGCACTGTCTTTAGCTTTGCTAGGTTTAACATTTCAACAATTAATATTTAAATTCCATTTTCTCCTTATTATACATTTCTCTTGTATTATTATCTCAGTTAAATCTACTAAAATAATGTTTAGGTCTTTAGTTCTTTAATTTTTGTTCATCAGAGAAAAAATAGAAGGAAAATAGCTCTTATTTTTATTCCTTAATGTTAAACAATTATATACTAGATGCAGCTTTCTAATGTCACATTTGTCATCTCATTAATAAAAACATCCAAAATTAATTTAGTTCTGCAAAAGTGTATTGTAGTTCTTGGCTCCCATGTTTTCATAATTTTTTACAGGTTTATTGAAAATTAAAATGTAAGTATTGGGTAATATCTGAACCATTCCTGGAGTTATTTTCAAGAACAGAAAAATCTTTCTTAAAAATATATAATTTGAATGTGTCAAAATCAAATAAGAAGATATCCAGAGACTATCTTAAACCTAGTTCCTGGAAAGCTGACATTTTTCACTCTGTTTGTCTGTTTCCCTTTCCTGTCATTATTCTCCTTCCTAGGTTTATCTTTCTATTTTAAATAGAATTACCACATTTCTTCCTCATCTCTCAATCTAAACCACATGTAGATTAAGTAGCCTTCTATGTGAAAATGAGAAAAAAAAAAGTTAGTTTTGAATCACAAGTACAAATTATCTCATTGAATAAATCACATCTGCCCCTTAACAAGAAAAAAATAAAACAATATTTAATAAAAAGAAAGCCCTAAATCAACCTCCATTACTCAGGAGACAGCTGCCTGATTTGAATTTGACTCTACCCCTTATTGGCTTTATGAACTTGGGCATAGTAATTAATTTCTTTGCCTATTGTCTTCTCTGACAAAATGAGGATTTTAGTACTACCTACCTCCTAAGATCATTGTGAGGGTTAAAAGGATCAATATCTGTAATGCATAGAACAGTGTCTGGAACAAGTGTTATAAATTATCAAATAATGGTAATATAACAATAATGGTAATATAACAATGGTGATATAATAATAACACTAGTAAAAATATTACCATTATTTGATTCTCACCAAAACTGTATAAGAAAAATAGGAGTTTATTATGCTATTTCTCAATAGTGCAGTCCCCTTCCTGCAAGGAACCTGGATATGTAGACAATATTACCCTTTAAGAATCAAACATGAAATCAGCATGTAAAATTTAGAGAAGATATATACAAAGAACTGAAAGCTCGCAGGCTAGCTGTACTTCCCTGTAACCTAATGTAAATTTTAACGTGTGTAAAAGAAAATAGATCAATTAGAATGAGATTTCTTAGTCACAGTTGCTGTTGTAAAGAGACCCAATAGATCTCGTAAAAGAATATGAATTTGTCTTCTTCAGATAACTTGCAAATTCTTATTTTATAAGTAAATATATTTGAGAATCTTAGATTAATGTAAAACAATGAACCACAGCACATAGAAAAAGACTGGTCTATGGTATGTGATCTATAAGTCAGGGGTCCCCAACCCTTGGGCCTCAGACTGGGCTGCACAGCAGGAGGTGAGCGAACAAAGCTTCATTTGTCTTTGCAGCTGCTCCTCAGTGCTAGAATCACCTCCTCAGCTCCACATCAGATCATCAGGCATTAGATTGTCATAGGAGCACTTGTCTCTAATGCCAAAAAAATTTGGGACCACTGCTATAATGATGGCTGTTACTATTTTTATATTTATTGGAATTATTATCATAATCGATATTAACTCCTTTTTATATTTTATTCTCAGAAAATAAATGTCAGACCCTAATTTGATATAGTATAAGCGGTATACCTTCACAGGAAGAATGCATAAAACAGTAAGTGGGAAGAATAGCTAGTCTCTGTGGGAGGTATAGATCTTATACTGGCATTCTGACATTGTACAGAGTGTAAGTTTAGTCAATGCGCCTGAACTAAGAGCCAGCAAATTGGTTTCTGAGGTGGCAGGGCTGAGTACTACACTCCTGAACTTGACAGAATCAAAGCTAATGGGAGAGCTATGAAAAGGCAGATGGAGAGAAATTCTTAGATAAAAACCTAACTTCACTTCTGACCTCACATGAAATTTTCTTTATGAAACTTACATAGCCTACCTTCTATAGTGTCAGATTTCTCTAAACTTTTGTTATAATTAAGTTCAGTTGATGTTTCTTTTAAAATACTTATGCAAATATCATTTGATCGGAATACCAACCTGAAATAGTAAAATCTTGATCATAAGGTTTTAAATATATATTAATTCTATTTAGTCATTCAAAATATACATACAATCAAATTTTACTCTGTGCCTTTCATATCTAAGGTACCATGCAGAGTACAAGAACCCTAAGGCTGAGTAAGACAGGCAATTGGACAGTGCAGATAGGTAAACTAATAATCACAACAATCTGTGATATTAATAGCAGCTGTGGGGAAACACAGGGGGAAAAGCGTCTTAAAAATGTTAAAAACTGGAACTAGAAATAACCTAATAAGATCCTAAACCACGTTTACATTATTGTTCATGCTTTAGTGAAAAGATAAGAATGATTTGTAATTAGTCTTTCGATTGCTTGGTTTTAAATATGTACTTCTAACTTGCAAAAGTGTACTTAAAAGTAGTTTCCCTCTCCATTAAATTAAGTACCCTCTCTAATCTTCTTTAAACTATTAAATTTATTTTAATAAAGCCTTTCTTCATAGATAATATAAAGGTAAATGAGGACTCTGAGTTAATGGAGAAGTATAGCCTTTCTCATATTAACCACTTTCAGAAAACAGAATGTCCTCAGTATAGTCTGATATGCCTCTGAATTGAAGGTCAGAATTCTCCCCCAACTATGCAAGACCATGTAATGTTTTAGTCATTTCTGAAACCATTAAATTAAACTCCTATAAAGCTATTTCAATATCGTTTTGTTTATGTAAGAATTTCTGAGAAAAACTGGAAGTATAAAGCAAATTTTTAAGAGTATTTGTAATTGTTAGAATAATATATATACTTAGTAACTAAATGTTCTGTGTTTTTAAGCCCTGAGTTTCTATTAGCATCACATATGATAAAATGGGGACCGACTTATTTCAAAGTTTTAACTCTTGAGTATTACTGGTTTCCTCACTTACTAAAATTTAGCAAAAATTATTGCAGTATTCCCATAAACAACCAGGATTTTACCTGACTCCTAAAAATTCTGGGATATTGACATTTTTAAAAGGTCATATACTAAGTTCTGGCTTCTGGTAATGGTAGAGTGGCTTGATAAGACTAACCCTACTTCCAGTAACAATAATAAACTCTGAACAAAATATTTAAGAGGAACTGTTTAAAGAATAGTGCAAGTAGAAGCTAGAAAGGATATGACCCTTGAACGGTCCATGTTGACTTTTTTCTTGGGGCACTTGCCAGCCCCCAGAGCAAACCAAAGATAAAACTCAAGCACAAAATCACAGTTTTATTGAGTTGAAGAGTCAGAATCTGGATTTCAGGACCGTTATATAGGCTAGAAAATTAGGGAGGTGGTATCCCAGAAAGGAGGATCACAGCCAGGAAAGCCTAAAATTTTTTATTCTAACTCTCCATCCATCCTTGATACACTCATGAGCTATGAGACTCCAAAGAGCTCAGAGGGAAAACAATACCTAGAAGGTTGAAAGGTTAAACAAAGATGTTAACAGCTTTCTAGTGAAAGGAAGAAAGTTTGGAGTTTAATCCCCCAGATTAAAGAGGGTTGGTAAGCATTCCAGGTTTTTCATTAATGTTGCAGAAGGTTCAGAACTGAGAACTAAGGGGCACAGGCACAAAGACAAATCTGCTCTCAATGGGATTGGAAGGATTGTGGGAAGAGGAGAGAGAATGGAAATACAAGCTAGGAAAATAAAGTTTTCCAATTTTTCTGAACACATTAGGAGTGGGTTCTGAAAACTGATCAGTGATTTTATTTCAAACTAAGAAAAAAATTCTAAAGAGAATTATTAAATATTTTAGATGGATTGCATGTTGTACTCAGTTTATCCTCCCACCAACTCACACAGTACCATTTTAGGTATAAGTATACAACGTTTTATGGTAAATCTGGTAAAATCTGAAAACATGTAAAAGACAGGTGCTCATAAATTCCCCTTCTAGAAAAATTTCCTGCAGGAATAGTCTCTAAAGTTGTGCACAGATATGCACACAAGGATGTTCATTGATATTATTTAAAGTAGTAAAATATAGTAAACAAGCTAAAAAATCATCAATAAATATATTTATTAGAATTCTTTGCAGAAACATTGCTCACTCACATTGTGTAGTTTGAAGATAATTTACTGAAGGAACAACTTAAAAATATGTTGCCCTGTTTTGATCTCTTAATGACATATATCACATTATTAAATAATGTGATGAAGACACTGCTGAACAAGATATGTAATTTAGTGACCGAATGAGGAGCCAAAAATATACAAACAGAACGACAAAATAATAAAATAATACATCGTCTGATGTAAGATCAAACAAAATTAAGATCAAATTAAGATCAAACAAAATTATGTATATCTGGGATCAAGTAAATGTGGCTTAACAGCTGTATATATTTAATTTGAATCGATTCAGTGTCAACATGATATGGCTCACTACAAAACTGAACCACTTTATACCATATTCATAAAATATTAGTTGCAGGAAGGCTAATGAGATTATACTAAGAATTTTAGATTAAGTGGAACATACATGCTCAAAGAAGAGCTCTCATGCTGGTAGCAGAGTTTTAAAACTGAATCTTATGGGCACTGGTTAGAAGATTTGTCTGTATGGTAGCCTGACATAAACCACATGATAGCACAGTAGCTAGATCTGTTGTAGAAGCCTCCAGACTACAAGTGGTTCTAGAGTTAGGACCAGTGAGTCATGGGTGTATAGAGATAGAATCCAGTTCAATACAAAGATTTATCTGATAGTGTTCTGATCAGAATTAACTGCCTTAGAAGGTAATGAACTTTTGGAAGATAATTTATTATATATGAGATTCAAACAACTGACACCTTTCAGATGCTTCCAACCCTGGGATTCTGCGGTTCCATGTATTTCACATTTTTTTTGTGGATGAAATAAGACTTCCTCTGGTGTCCACATTAGCAAAACAATGCTGAATTTGTATTAGTCTGGTTTCTATTTTCACCATATGATAAGCACCTAGGATATGAGGAGAATTGTTATTAAAAGGGCCAGTTTACTGGGCTGCTGAATTCCTGCCAACCTGCAGGTAAAATCATTTTGGGTTTTCAAAATTCTTAATGGATTCTTCCTTCTATACAGACATAATTTTCTATCTGCGAATATGCCTGCTTGCTTTTTCTGTTCCTTTTATCTTTTTCTCCTCAGGTGTCTTACTTCTGAAACTTTATCTTTCTGGAACTATTTACCTCCTATGATTTGCTAAGTTTTTACTTTCAGTCTTTGACTAAGCCGTAGCAGGTCCTCCACTCTGCTGACCTTTCCCCTCTCTTTAGGACTTTTCATTATAGATATCTGAGGGAATATGTAGTTTAAATCTTTTCAACTTTAATCCTCTTCTTACATTTTGTTCATTTAAATTTTGTTCATTTCTTTCCTTTTTTAAAATTTTCTGTATTAATCATGTGTGATCATTTTATCTAAAAATGTGTGTTAATTACCTAAGTATTAATTTTTGAATGCAAAGTCTTGTCAATGCAAGACTTTGACTTGTATTGACAAGACTTTGACTATGACTAGTTTATTTCCCCAACCATGCAATACAAAAATACAAAAAATGCTTTTTTGTATTTATCTCTCTTTTGTCAAACTGTATTTCCCTCCACGGAGAAGAGGTATTCAGCTTATTGATATTTAATAACTATTAGGAAAAATTCACTATAAAACTCATAGCTTTTATTTCAATAATTCATGCATAATCATTCAAGGGAAGATGGTACCCTTACTCTTGGCCACTTAAGCATATGGAGATTCCAGAAGAATCTACAAAGAGACCCAATATTTGAACCAAATTTGACTAATGTATTTCAAGCCATAATATGTTTGTGGGATGAGTGTTGCATAGAATGTCCAAAGTGGCTTTTCAAGTTTATATAATTTGCCTTCAGCTCCTAAATGGGCATAGGGCCAATGTTTTAGACTTTTAGGATAACTCATAGTCACCCCTCTTGTGATCAATAAGGAAAAATTTCCCCTTTTTAAGAGACACCTTCCCCTTCTCAGGGGAGGACTCATGAACCCTGATTCTTCTAGATATTAGCTTCAAAATAGTTGTCTGGATTGATTCAACACCAAAGATTTACTTTTTATCAAATCTCATATTAGATGCAGAAAGAATCATTCTCTTAATAATGAGTTACGTATGAACTGAGTTAAATATCTTCAGTATGTGCTTGGGCCCTAGAAAGACAGGAAGGGGGCCAAAGGGTAACAAAATAGGTTTTACACAGGGATAATATAATTTTTTCTACGTTTCTCAAATTGAATATCTGGAGAGCGGTTTGATACATGCACTTGATAGTCCACTGAAATCAAACCTCGAACATATAATGTGACTACACTTAAAAACCAATTTTAAAAGATAAAATGCATCAAAATAGAGATTCTAACATCTAATAAAGCAAGCCTAGGAGACTTAGCTGTGATGGTGGAGAATGGTTGATGAGGGAAGGAGATTTTGGCCATAAAGGGCTTTAGACCAGTGTTCAGAGATTGGTGAGCTAGTGAGTACCCAAAAAGATGCCCTTTACCTCCTTGCCTCTAAGATTCAGATTGCTTTGCCTGAAGTATTTTAACCATATTGTACCTACTACTAACAAGTTAAAATTCACCTTAAAAATTATTGGAAAGGATGGCATTTCTAGTTCAGAAAAATAACAAATACTATCAATCGAAACCAAAGGTCGTTTGTAAACTTTCATGCTGTACATTTTTGTTTAGAGTTGTTTGTGATAATTAACCACTGGAGAACTTTACAGGATATTAGTTTATAATCCTTAGCATGGCAAAATTCTTAATGGCGGCTTTGCTGAGTATGGGCCTTCAAATAAAATCCAGTGAGGACTTAAATAAAATAGTCATAATTTCTTTCTGCTCTCCAAAGTGTTCCTCTCTGTGTGCCTTTCAACTAAAGTATCAGAAGGAGATGTCCCAAGAAAATTAATTAAATAGAGACCATGATTTTAGTATTTAGAAATCCTTAGATAATTTAAACTATTTATAGTTAGTTACATCAGAAGTGATCCTTTTACTCTTATAAATTATAAGTATGGGGTGGGGGAGGAATGTTTTCCAGCCCACACTGAGAAGTTAACATAAATCTGGAGGAAAGGCTTTCTAAATTTGAAATTATATCTGCATATATTACACCACTGATCATAAACATTCAGGAGCTCCTCAGGATAAAGTTCACATTTTTGTGAATAATTTTATAATTTTAATAGCCACAATTTCTTTGTATTCCATTCTATTCCCAAAGGTTCCTCTTGCAGTCATTACCTGCTTTCCTCTTGAGTTTTGCACATTTCTGCCCTGGACATTACTAATAGATGTTTCCCTATCTGGATTATCTTCACTTCCTGCTGCCACCCTAAATTTATAACCTCCCTGCAAGTCCCAGTTCAAATCTAATTTCCTGCTCGAAACCTTCCTAGACCTCAGCTAAGCATAGGTGATACCTGCTTTCTGGAAGTAGCACATTTATTGCCTATATCACTGATTTTACATCTATGTAATACTATTTTTAGTTTGTCTTGAATTGCTGACTTTTTACTTAGTTTTTCATATTCTGTGTCATGTCTTCCACATAAGGCCAAGGTATTCCACATAGTTCTACATAATTTATAGTTTTACATAAATTAGTTTTGTTTAAAACCCTGGAGGAGCCATCACAGTATCATGTAGGAGATGCTTAATGAATATCAAGATTAAGTCAATGAATGATTTGATTCTCTGAGGGGAAAAATGTAGCTATTGTTAAGTTTTAGAGGAGTAAATTTAAATATACACCACGGTACTATAAAAATATACAAAGTGCACCCAAATGAATACAAAGAGAACTATTTATACAGATTTGCGCTAGCAAAGGAGTCAGTCAGTATCACTTGCATTTGGCAGTGACTCAAAGGCGGGCAGTCGAGGGAGTTGAAAAGCTTTACAGCTGGGGAGAAAAAGAAGGCTTTAGGAATGCTCTTACTGGAGGTTGTTAGCAAGGGAAGTTGGAGGTGGGCTAACAAGGCAGTAATCCTATGCAATTGTCTGATAAGCATATTTGGCTTTCTCTGATTGGTTGAGTTGAAGTGTGGGAAAAGGGTGACAAAATTGGGAGAAGATTGCAATTATTGACCAAAGTTTGACTGCTTTGGGCCAAATGCTGCAGAGGTTGTAGTTTAGTTTCCTTGACTGGTTGCTGCAGAGGTTGTGAGTCCAAGTTCTATTGTCATATATGGCCTGGCCATATAGAAATGTGAGCGATAGCTAAAGATGAAATATAAAAGGTTAATAGAAGGCAAAAAAGTATCAGCCTCTCCTGTTGGAATTTCAGTTCATTTCTTTCAGCCTGGATGCACCATCTACAGCAGGCAATTCATTGCTCTCTGGGGTGTTTGCAGCCTATGGTAGGGAGACACTTATAAAAGATATTTTGGTAGAATTCTAAGAAGCTTCCAACTTGATATAAAAAGTGTATTAGAGGAAGACTTTTTGGGACCTGCCAGGTGACGAAAGAGAGAAGAGTAGGGGCTTACTGTTTATCAAAGTGTAGTTTACCAAAGTCCAGTTAGCAGAAATACTAATTGAGGAAATAGTGCTTGAAGTAGGAAGAGCTCCAAAGAGGTAACAATATAGGAATACCAGGTGCTATAGGCATTTAAGATAAAACAAAACAAAACCAAAAACAAAAACGCAGAGGTAACAATAATGCAGTCACTCAAGGAACCTTCTACTACTCATCACTGCCTTAAGGCTGAAGAGGAAGTGAGAGGAATATAAAAGCTTGTGAAAAGGAAAATGCAGGTTTTACATAGGCCTGGATGAAAACATAAAAAACAACGAGCAAGAAAAGTTATTTTAGAATTGGTCAAAAGCATAACGGCTTTGCTTCCTTTCATCATGGGTCAGCTGTTGCCTCCTCTGAGAAATACTCCCTGATTTCTTCCTCCTTCTCCATCTATAAGATGTATGCATGATTTTCCTGAAATTTGACTCTATTTACTAATACGGGCAAATATTATTGTGACAGTGGTGTCATTACTGTTGACACTGTATTCATTCTGCTCTATCATATCCTACTCATCCTCTTATTAAATAACAAGCCTGTCACACTCCAAAATTTGGTCATTACTATAATTTATGGAAAACACAGGAGCCAGACAACTTCTTATAAATGCTAATTCCTCCATGTCTAAAAGAATTTTATTTTGTTTAATGGTAAGGAAATTCTCTAAAAACCCCATACACACTTTCTGTGCCATAGTGACAGTTACTTTTTCTGTAGATTCCTGACCTTTGGGTTCACCCTAAATTCCAGGGAACAGTCAGCCTTTCTTGATAGTTGTCAGGATGCTAATAACCTAAATAGTGGCTATTAAGAGATGAATGTACTACATGTGGCTTGCTTATGGCCCAGTGAAGGAACAGTGACTCTTCAGTGTTAGTACAATGCCATCTCTACAGTTCTTACATATATTCCCAGCCCACAAAATACCAAGTGAAGCCATTTGGAGAGTTAGTGGCTTCATCAATAGGAAAATTAAACTGAAACCACTAGGCCAGAATAATACATATCAAATAGAAATATTTCAGCTTTACCTACCACTCACATTCCTACTTGATTCATAGTGCATACATATCTGAGGTCTGTTTTTCAGTAATTCATTTAAATTTATGAGGGTAGAAAGCACAACTTACAAGTTAGCTAATAGAATTCTCTAAGTCGTGGGTCCCCAACCCCCAGGCCAAGGACCAGTACTGGTCTGTGGCCTGTCAGGAACTGGGCCACACAGAGGGAGGTGAGCAGCCAGTGAGTGAGCAAAGTTTCATCTGTTTTTGCAGTGGCTCCTCAGCACTAGCATCAACACCTCAGCTCTACCTCAGGTCATCAGGCATTAGATTCTCATAGGAGCACCTATCTCTGGTGCAAAAAAGTTGGAGACTGCTGCTGTAAGTGTACTCTGTAGACCAAGTTTTTGACTGTTTCTATTCAGTTAAATGATCAGAATATAACAAGAAAGATCATTCAGTTCAACCCTGGTGATTAGCTATCCAGAGACTGTTGTTTGCCTGAACCCTGACCTATGAGGATAAACCAATGGCATGGTTTCAGGGAACAGAACTCGGTGGTGTCAATACACAGCAATTCTGCTGTTGCCTTCACAGACATCACATGACTTACAGCTTTAAGAAACATGAGTATAATTCCCTTTCCTTATGTGTTTCTGAATAATAAAATAGAAAATAACCTTTTCCCATGATTAATCATACCCCATCCCTTTGAATGTTAGGAATCTTTGGTCCTATTAGTATTGTTGCAACTGTTATCATAGGATCAGCTGCCCCCTCCTTGATGGTTTTATTTAATTCTTATCTGACTTCTGAAGTGAGGGATTATTAGCCCCATTTTGCAGGGGTGTGGGGAGCTGAGGCAGCTTCACAGAGGTTAAGTAAACCACCTCAGTTTTCCCAATTCCTATAGTGAAGTATAAAGGTCTCTCTTTTAAGCCTTGTGTTACCTCTATGTCAGGCAGTCCCCTACCACATACACATTTAATAGCATCCCTGATAGTTGTATTCTATAAAGAAATGTGGCTGTTTAGAATTAGGGTAAAGATATTTTTTTAAAAGATTGCTTTTTGCTCTTCAAACTATGGAAGCAATAAATGCAGAATTCTTAGAAAGCAGAGAAAGTTTTTAATTGTCTCTGTAATTCTTTTACCCTAAGTTCGCTGTGGAGCACCACAGTCTTTAAGGCGAACAG
Source organism: Pteropus medius (assembly GCF_902729225.1). Classification (NCBI taxonomy): domain Eukaryota; kingdom Metazoa; phylum Chordata; class Mammalia; order Chiroptera; family Pteropodidae; genus Pteropus; species Pteropus medius. Next base: position 15,707,892 of record NW_024354500.1, read on the forward strand.
GCTTTGCTTCACCAGCCTTACTTTCTCAGGTTCATTTATTAGATGTGTGTGGCTAAAAAAATGAGTCAAATCATTGGTGTTTGTGTTTTTAAGGTGTAATTATGTACCGAAGTTTGAACAAAAATTCTGTAAAAAAGACTCCCATATGAAAATCTGTGCAGCTTTTAATGTTAGAGCGACCATACCAGAAAGGATTTGTGTGGCCAAAAAATCAGTCAAATGCTTCAGAATTTCTTTTTCTAAGGCATAATTATATACAAGTGTTTAAAAAAACAAACAAAAAGTATTCTGAAAATAAGAATGAGTGCCACATAAAAATATAAACTGCTTTTAATGTTAGAAAATACTTTGAAAATATCGTAACTAAACAATAGTTCATTAAACAGGTTTTGTGGGAAATATTTGAAGAAAATGTTTCCAGAGCAACAAGAAGCTTAATTCTTTAAAAGCCTGTTATATGGCTCTGCGTGTCTGTGAGGCAGCAAGGACCATGTTCTTTAGCCTTGTCATCTTTCTTTTAGAACAAATTGAAAAAGAATATTAGAATTAGCTTTTATCTTCCTTATCGATTTTCAGGGTTATTAATATAGACTCACATAGAAATTTCTGAGACATCAGATCCTTTTCATTTCTCTGCATTCATAGCAGCTACAATCGTAAGTGTGTTACCTTTCAGGGACAGAAGTTTAACGTTGATGAAATGCATTTATGTGTTATAAACCCTGCTAAATTGAAAATAGACTATGAAAATGGACTATGTTGCATTGGGGTCAAGTAAGTCAAACAATTGAAAGAAAGGCTGTTTCAGGTAGAAGATTATTAAATCTATGGTTTAGGGAAGGCAGATACTCATTTCATATAACTATAATACATGGCAAAATATATAGTGCTCCTCTCTTCAATAAACTGATTTCGAAATAGAACAAAAGGATATATACACACGGGAAAGGTTTCACGGAATATTGATGGTGACATTAGAGATATGCCTTGAATGATGAGTAGGAATCAATAAGTAGGGATGTTGCTATGGAAATGTTGCATTAATTGTTGCATTTAAGTTCTGGAAAGAGAACTCAGATCAGTACTAGATCAGTGAATCATTTTTTCTAAGGAACACAGTAACAAGTACAAGGATCAATCTGTCAGCATGACTAAGCTGGACAAGTGAAAACAAGAGGCAGAAAAACCTGTCTCTTGGTAGAGGAATTGACCATTAGTTCAAGTGAGAAGAAATAAAGCCTAGAAAGAAGGTGAAGATAGTAGAAATGAAATGAGAAAAGCTATTGCAAGAATGTTGTGGAAAGCCCTATGATGGTAGGAAACATGTCCAATTGGTCACCACTGTAGCTCAACACCTAGTTTAGTGCCCACAACTTAGTAAGGACTGATTATTTATTGAAGGAATGAGTGATTGAATAAATAAATAGATGAAAGCTTTAATTTATAGGAAGTAATATCTAATTAAATGAATATAACTAAGTGAGAGTGACTATAAGATGAGTCAGGCTCACTGTGACATTAGCAGAAATATTAATTTAGGAATGGGCCAATTTCAGGGGCAGGGGATGTGTTCATTTTGGACACATTTGGGTAAAAAACAACAACAGGATATCCAGGTAGAGGTGGCCTCAGTGTAGTTAGACTTCTTACATGATAATTGGCTTTTCCTGGAGTGAGTAGCATAAGAAATCATGCAGTATGATTTTCATCTTATTCTATGGGTGAAAGATAGCCCAAATTCAAGAGAAGAGGACTACATAAGTGCATGAGAGTAGTAAAAATTCAAACATTTAATATACCAAGGGTTGGTAGGATGTGGTGCAATGACAACTCACAAACTTGCAGAAGGAAGTGTTAGGGATTTTGCCACTTGGGAAAGTAGTTTGAAGATTTTTATTCCTGATTCCCCATTAATTCCTCATTTAAATACACACATACACACACACACACACACACTAATCTGGTGGATAAGTATTGCTCTTTCAAAATCATTGTAATTTTAATTTACTTTTGTTACTGAGGGGCAGTAACTTTTTTGCATTTATTGACCATTGAAATCTCTTCTCTTTAAAAGACTTATTCAGGTCTTTTCCTGTTTTTGTAATATATTGTCTCTTTATTTTATCTACTTGTAGACGTTTTAATATTTCATGGGTAGTACTACTTTGTGAACTTTTATGTAGACTATGTCTTAATTCATCAATGTTGTCATTTATCCCCTCATTAAAATGATAATTTGAAATCACTCAGTCAAAAGTGGGAATGTTAAATATTTTAAAAATAAAAGGCATTAACACACTGTTGTTTTTTTTTAAAAAAAAAATCATATTAAAGCACCATAATGAATGGTGTGTTCATAAGAGAGAAAGTTACAACAGAGAAAAGAGAAGAGAATCATGGCTAAAAAGAAAAAAGTAATGCAGAGAAGGAGTAGCCTGAGAGGTTAGGACAACAATCAAAGTGTCTGGAAAGAAAAAAGGAAACAATGCAAAAGTAAGGGATATTGTTAAGAGTAGTAACTGCTGCCCACAGTCCAAGGAGCATGAAGCTTCAACTGTCCGTTCTTTCCTTTCCTTCCTTAATTCCTGTTCCCAGCAAAGTGCTGCTTTCTAGCCCATCAGATTATATACAAGTGTCAGGTGGCCAGTCTTTTCTCCTAGCAGCCCTTTGGCTCATCTGATTTCCTCACTGTGCCACTCATGTTGCTGTGAGTCTTAAGATCTTTCTGTGAAGTGAGCTAGTTACTCTTAACAGATGGGAACATTGGGATACAAAGTATATATGTCATTCAGAATCCCCAAGACAGCCAGAAGATTGGGCATTAGGTAACTTTTACTAATGGTTTTAATATGAGACACCAATCTTTAGTGTTCTGGCTCCAGTCATAACCAAGACTCAGATGGCAGCTTCTACCATTCAGTTATTTGTACTCCAGGGAAATTAAAAGAGAGATCAAAAGGCAATCGATCCCAAGATTATGTTGAGAGATCATTAAAGTGACAATATATTGTAGGTATGGTGAAAACAACTTTGGAATTAATTTTAATGAATCTGTTTGAATCAGTTTTTTCATTTGGGGATAATATGGCCATATTACCAAACTACTAAATTTTGCAAATACCTAAAAATTGATACAGAATTTACACTCCCTTAAAAAATGCTGCTAGAGATAGATGAATAAACATCACTCATTACACTGGGTTTTCTGCACTGTGGTAGGAGAGATGGCCTATGTGACTAATGGCACATGATTTGTCTTTATAACTTTGAATAACAAAATAATTTTGATGGATTATTTCTCTAGTGAGATATATATATGTATGTGTATATATATGTATGTATATATATCTATGTGTATATATATGTGTATATATATCCATATCCATACCTGTATCTATGTTAATATCTCTATCCATCACCTATATCTAACCATTTATTTAACCTAAGGAAGAATGACAAGGTAACTGTTTTCCTAATAAAATATATTTTATGGTCAAGTTTTTTTTTTTTGAAACTTTTAATGGAGTTAACTTCTGAGGTTTTTATGTAAAAAAAACTTTAAATATTTTTCTAGCTATTACCTAACAACACTGTAATCTATGCGAAAAGTGTAAGTGCCCATTATCGTAGTGGGGAGTAATAGAGTTCTTTATCTCTTCTTCTTTCTGTGCCTTCCTTCAAACATCAGGCTGTCAAGAACCATTCTGATGTAATTGCAGTTGTGAATGATGTTGCCTCCCACCACCTGTTCATTTTCTGTTTCTTATCTGCTATGTGTTCTGCAAACACATAAGAAAAGCTACTTTGGAATTTTAGGGTAAAAAAGAATCTAGAAGGTTTTAAAGAAGCTTGAACCTAATAGCTAAAAATAAAAGTTAATATTTTCATGTTCTAATATTGGGCCAGTGTTTTAAAATGGACATGTCTCATGTTATTTTATTTTTATCTCAATCCTATAAGATAAATTCTGTTGTTATCCCTAGTTTATAGATGAAGTAGATGAGGTTCTGATAGGTCGTTCTCAAATAAGGGAATCTCCTGGGTAGTCTTTTTGTATTTCCAAATCCCCCCTGCAAAAACTGATAGAACAACTATATACAGAAGCAAACAAGCAAAAAACCTGTGGACAACATCTACTATAAAACGAGGTAACAAGAAATTCTAATGCATTCCAAAATATGCATGAGAGGGGGCCAAATAGTAATAGCAACTGGATGCAGATGATACTAGTGGCTGTATGTTGGAATGCAGAAAAAAAACATGATCCAAAACAACAGAAAGTTAAACTGGACAGTCATGAACTGAAATGGAAACTAGGAGGGGACTTTCTAGACTTCAGTTCCTTCAGTTCAGAGAAGAAAAGGACAGCAGGAAGGTCTAATGATGTTTGTAGATCTGGACCCTGTAAACTTGCCAAACTAACCCACTGGAGCTCCTTGCAGTTCACAGTCCCGTCCTGAAGAGAAACTACTGGGAAGAGAATTCAGATTGAATTTGTTAGCTTGATTTATACCTCTAAAATAAATAGATGTAGGTCTGTGAGTTTTCATTTGGATTATTACCTTGGGTCTTGCAAATGTCAATGGTGGGTCTTATCCTAAATATCAGGGGCCTAGCTGCTATCTACCTTCAAGCTCAGGGGCCATGGCAAGAGCTTCAGGACATGGCAGTGCAGTTGCTCCTCCAAACCACCAAGGTGTGTGGCCCTCCCGCCATCCTAGAAAATTCATTCTACTTTAGCTGATCCAAGTTTGAGAAGATGAACTAACACTAATTTTCCTAACTATATAAGTATAGGTCATATTTAAGTGGCTGTTTTTTTTTTCCCCCAAAGCAGAAAAGGAATTCTCTCTGAGAAGTTCATAGCTTGTCTCTTCTCATATTTAAAGGGCTTTAAAGATACTCAGTGATAAAAATGTGATTAAATAATATTTGTCATAATGTGAAGAATTTTCTTTGTATACTTTCTCATTAACTAGACCTCAAATCAAGGGAAAAGTGATTCCTGGCCATATCCTCTTCTTTTTGTTAAATACATTATTGCATTTTTTTAGTCGTCTTATTTATAAATATTTTCATACCATTGTGGTGATGTAATTTTGTGTGTTTTTTTTTAATCACTTTCCCAAAAAGGACTCATTTATTCAGTAAAAAGAAAAGAAGGGATTTTAATATAGAATTTAAAAATTTTCATCACTATTTTAATAAAAAAATACATGACATAAAAATAATAGAAATCATCTAGTGAGTAAGTGCCCGGCCTAGGAGCTGGCATTCTTTAGGCTCTGGCCTAGTCTCCCAAAATATGTGATTGTAACGCAGGATAGCTTTTCTCACATAACTAGCTTCAAAGATTTGGCCTGAAGGACAGAACTTCTAGGAGACTCAATTCTTTTCCTAGGCCTACCATAATAAATTACCATGCACATCATGGCTTAAAATAACAAATTTATTCTCTTATAGTTCTTGACGCCAGAATTTTGAAATCAAGGTGTTGGCAGGCTGCCCTCCCTCCAAAGGCTCTAGGGGGCAATCCTTCCTTTCCTCTTCCACCTCCTTGTGGCTCCAAGCATTCCTTAACTTATCGCAGTATGACTTTAATCACTGTGTTCATCTTCATATGGTCTTTTTCTGTATGTGTGTCTCTATGTCCTCTCCATATAAGGACAGTCATTGGATTTATGGCCATCCTAATCTAGGGTGATCTCATCTTGAGATCTTTAACTTAATTACACCTGAAAAGACCTTTTGCCAAATAAAGTCATTGTTGCAGGTTCTAGTGAACTTATCTTTTTTGGGGAGCCATTATTCAATCCACTGTGGAGACTGATCTATAAATAAGTAAAGAAAGTCTTTTATATACTTGAAAATCTATCAATGGGAAAGATTATACTATAATCCTCAATATGAACAAAAACAAAAAGACTTATCAACCTATGATATTTAATGAAAGGAGACATTTACATCTTGAGTTGATTCTCAGTCACAGGAAAAGTAAATACAACTTTATTAGGATGAAATAAATTTTATTTTAGAGAAAATTGGTACTTCATTCTGAAGCTTTGCAGAATTGTGTTATACATCAAAATGAGTGTCTTGTACTCTAGAAATAAAAGCTCTAGAAAAATGCCTCTGGCATTTTTATAAAATAATTTAGTTCAAATATTTTTTTCAAGCTATATGTAAATGATGTATAGTAAATTTCATCATCTGACATGACCGTATGGGAGTTTTGGCAAAATGAAAATTTAAACTCACGTGCATGTGTGTATATATGTGTGTGTGTGTGTGTATGTGTATATTGTTTTTTTGATGAAACTAATCAGATTTAAAAAATTTACCAGAGCTCTGACGCAGTCATATAAATTATTCTCCTTTTTTTTTTGTAAGATTATATGAGACTATGACCATTGTTCTTAGGCCCTATGGGCCTCCGAAGTGACTAAGCCCCTTCTTTAATAAATTTTCACATCTGCATTGAAACATTAGCTGTTAGTGATCTTGATAGGAATGTAACTAGTTTACTAATTACTAATATTTATTAAATTTAGATTACTAATTTTTACTAAAATAACTTGCAACCCCAAGACCCTTTGGGCATCAAACTGCACATGTATATCAAGGCTATGATAACTACTAGTTGTACAGGTTCTCAGTAAATATTGGAAACGTATACTGGTTAGAGTTAAGTAGGTGGGAGCTGTATGAACTTATGTCAAGATCACTGACAAGCGATATAGTTTGATGAATACATATCTCAGACTAAATTCTCCCAAGCAGGAAGAGAAATAGCCTCACTCTTATAGTACATCCATGTAACATTATTAAAGTAAGTTAACATACATACGATTTAACACTGCTTCAAGAAGGTACTTTATGAAATAGGGAGATGGCAGTTTTAAAGGGTGTTTCCTGCTGCTTCATGTGGATAATATGAATGGGAATCAAGGTGAGGGAGGAGACTATTTCTTTGCTTCTGTTGTTTTTCTAGTGCTGCCTGACATTCTTTTTTTCCTATTGGTGACATATTTTATATTGGAACAATATAGATTTGTATAATCCAGCAGGTAAAATCTGTTGCAGGATTTTCTTTTTGTTGTGGGTTTCAGAAAATAGTAATCATCTTGAGTTGTTGGGACTAACCCATGAATTAAAGAAAAAAAGTCAACAGTTAACTATTTTTATCTGCAAATTTCTGTGCTTTCAAATCGTACAAATGTGTCATTCTAAAAAAGTGTTTTATTCATATAAATGAAGATTGAATAGAAGCACTGGGAGACATATGGACTTTATTTCAACAAAAATGTTATTTGTGAAAGGTAATAGAAAAGTACATTAGTAAATCCATGATGTAGACTCTGAAAGTTCCCCAAAAGGTACATTCTAGGGCCAGGTGTTGACTGACCCACCATTTACTATATCTATGGATTGACCTCTTTTGCAGGAGAATTAAGGCAATATAGTACTAAAATGAGTGATTAGATCTTAATTAAACTCCTGGGCTGGTAATTAGTAGGCAATAGTGGTGATGTGCTTTTCATTATTAACAGGCAGCTGCACATTCACTTATTTTGGTCATCTAGTGCTCTTAGCACAGGGTAAATAACCTGGGGAAATTAGTAGCCATTCTGACTTTACCTAAATAAATTCAGCAAGTTAGTTTTATTGTTTAAATTCAGTTTAGGCTGGCTACTGAGGCCGATTTTAAAGACCAAGGAGAATTTTTTCATGCAGAATATTTAACAAAAGAATAAATCCAATAAGTTTTACCCTACTGCTTTTATTCCTGTCTCCTCCCTGCCCCTATCCTATACACAAAGTACTAATGGCATCAATTCATTATTTCCTGAGCTCCCTTTCCTCATAAGCTTTCATTTCCTGAAAAGTGCAAAATGATCAGAGACCAGTGATAAACTAGCAAAATGCCATAAATAGTAGCATATGTTTTGTAGATCAACTTAGTCCTGCTATTAAAAAAGAGATTCTTGGTAGACGCAAGTATAAAGGGAGGGGCAGGGAATCTTTCTCCTGATGTGTATTCTCCCATAGTAATGGAAGATTTCAATCCCTTTTAACAGGCTCTCTATGAATACTCTTTGAAGAGAAAGTCATAGTGCTTTTAATGAGTCCTTTCTTTCAGTTTCCTTTGCAAACTGCATCTGTTTCTTTTTCTATAGCCTGATAGGTCACAGTTTACTAAAAGGTTTTTATCTACAAAGAAGAGAATTATGCCACTTTAGGACCTGTTCCTAGAGGGAGCAGGAATGTAATAGTCTAGTGACTTTCCTCTACTTTAACTTGGTTCTACACTTCAACTTGAGTCTGCTCGAATCAATAATAATAAAATAATTCCAAAGAAAAGCATTCTAGTCTAGTTAAAAGTGAATAGAATTATAGGTAAAATATATTTATAACATATAAAGCATTATATATATGCATACATATGTCTGTACAGATATATAGCTATTATAACTACCTAGTAAAATAAGTACTAACCAACAGATGATTTGGAAAACATAATAAAATATAGACATTAATATAACAAAAGAATAAGCACTAACATTTTTTAAACCGATGCATATAAACCAACTACAATTTGGGGTTTATTACATGCATTGTATCATTTAAACTTCAAAATAATGCAATTAGTGGCTACTTTTATTATCACAGTCTTACAGGTGAGGTAACTAAGGCACAGCAAAGTTAATTATGTAGCATTGGGTTTAATACTTATTTCTGGTTAATTGAAGTAACTATTTACCAATCAATTTATTTAAATATAGTCATATGCCACATAATGATGTTTCAGTCATTGAAGGACCACATAGAAAACTGTAGTCCCATAAGATCCTAAAGGAGCTGAAAAATTCCTATTTTGGGGTAGTAGCTCTAGCAGTCTACATTGTAGCACAAGGCATTAATCAAGTTTGTGATGGTGCTGGTATAAACAAACCTATTGCACTGCCAAGTCATATAAAAGTATAACACATACAATTATGTATAGTACATACTACTTGATATGATAATAAACAGCTATGCTACTAGTTTATGTATTTAATATACTTTTTATCACTATTTTAGTGTTCTCTTTCTACTTATAAAAAAAGTTTGCTGTTAAGCCAACAGCAGCCTCATACATTTAATGTCGACTGTGTCTCTTGATTGAATCATTTTCTTTTGTGCTTCATTTAATGTCATGTTGTTTTGTTTATCATGGTCCCTAAGCATTCACACAACCATGAAATTACCTGATGATGCATTTCTTAGAATGTATCCCTGTTGTTAAGTGACCTGTAACTGTATGTACTTATATATTAAATATAAATTTATATAATAAATTAGATATTTATGTTTTATATATTTATATTACTATATACTTACATACTAGGTTATATATTTTATGTATTCAATTAAATCTCTAGTTGATTAATTAATTCAATCAAAAATAAGTATTAAGCCCTATTTTATATAGTAGTTAATCTTGCTGTGCCTTACTGTGTGTGTGCATATAATAGAGAATATATACATATATGTGTATATTTATATATACATACTAAGGAGAGGGAGAAAGAAAATTTGCATCTCTTTGAGTTTCTTATACTTTCATACATCTTGCGAGTGCGACCTTTACCCTCTTTTGTTCTAAACTATTTCCTTTTCAAGGATGTTTATATAGCAAACAGCCTTGGAAGACAGAATGGTGTCTTTGTCTGGAACAGAAATAGGCTTGCTTACAGCCTTGGAATACAGAGGTAGTGTTATCTTCCAGAGCAAAGGACAGGTATGCTGTCCCTTATAAAAGATTCAAATTCCCTAAGCTCAGAGTTCCTCTCTTATAAGATAAGTCCATTGTGTGTGCCAGTGTTAACTGATCCTTTTCACATTATTATGGGAATTAGGTCCAAGGAAGAAGCATGATAAATACTGATACTCTGGCTACTGAAATTGGTGTGAGTAACAAGATCCTTGGTCTCTGACCCAGGTGTCTTGTGTCTTTTGCCAGCATCCATGAAACTGTGACAGGCTAACTTGTTAGGTTATAAGTAGTGTAAAACTTCAAACCCTTATAGGTTCTTTTTCTACTTTCTGATTTACAGATATATTGTGTCTCCTTTCTGATCTTTCTCAAAGTTCAAAGAGCAGCAAAATTCACTTAATAATGCCTTTATCTCTCTTTTAAAAATTCCTACCAAATAGTGGAAAGGGCAAATGGAAGGGAACATGAAAGGGACTATAACAAACAAAGGCCTCGAGAAATGAGAGCTTGGTCAAACAGACACACGAGCATAAACTTTGTGACTGTGCCTTGTGTGTCTTACTCTGTATCACATGTTCTTGGAGCGTTTGGGACTAACTAATCTGCTAACAAGACCTATTTTCCCTTGAAAAGGTAAACTATTGCACATACTGTCTCTACTAAGGTCCTGAATATTTCCCCCATAAAGCATAAGCTGATAGCATGAACATAATTTAGTGATAGAAAAAGCTCTTTAAAAATGCTGTTCTGTTGAAAGATAGCAGTTCCCTGGAAATCAGGTAATAAATGCCAGCTCCTTTTTAGTGAGAAATGAAACGCCTTTCCTTCTTAAACCTTTTCTTTCATAATTCTAGAGGTATTAGAAAATGATACTCCTAACAGCAATTGCTGTTTTTAGGTTTATATCTATAATGATAAATGTATTCTATAATCATATAAATTTTTTATTACTAGCACTGAAACATCACTATGATTTTTAAGGGTGATGACAATATTTTAAGATAATGTTAAATGTACATAGATCTTTTTAGCTGCAGGAAACAAACCCCTAATACATTTAGGAAAATTCTATAGTAACTTTTATGTTTTTTATTTAGACTCAAAATAACTGGTTTACTTTGAGTTTGTTTGTATAGGTTGACTTAACTATTTGAATTAAAGGCCAACACTCGAGTTTTCCCTAATCTCTGCAATTCTAGATTGCCTATGACTTGTGAAGCTATCTCTTTTTTTTCAGCAGCCTTGGGTAAAGTGTGTCTTTGCTGTGTTAGGTAATGCTTGATGTTTTAACAAACCTCTCAAATTTCAGCGCTCTAATACAATCAGTGCTCATTTTTCACTAATATAAAGTCCTATGCAGGTCCTTTTGGTTGATGGGGTGGAACATTCTACTTCATATAGTCATTTAGAGACCCAGGATATTGGAGGTTTTACCATCATCAACACATGTCTTCTAAGGTCATTTTGCATTGATATTCAGCTGACAGAGAGGGAAGGAACAAGTACAAAAACTGTCCCCACTTCAAAGCTAACTTGACCCAAAGTGTCATATAACTTCTGCTCATATCCCATTGGCAGGAATTAATCACAAGGCCCCAGTGAAATGAAAGGATGACTGGCAAGTGTAATCCATGACTAGATAGGCACTTAAAAATAACTTCAAACTACTGAAGTGGGTCATGTGTATTTGGTAGAATAGTCATCCCTGCCTTATTCCCCACTCTCCAAGCCACCTTTGGTGACCTCTCAATATTTGTATTCATTTTATTCTTATGAAGTATTGTGGTCGAGCCTGAAAACCATCCTGTTGTTATGTGGAACACTGATTTATTATATTACAAACAAAGTAGTGTAAACTTACACAGATTTACACTGATTATGATCAGCATAGTCATGCATAAGATATCACAATAAAATCTAAAAAATATCCTTTGCAGTTATTAATTTTTTTCAGAACAGTAAGTAAATGTGCATGTTCAAGAAAGGGAAGGGAAATGAATAGAATACGTTTATTCATAGGAAAACATAACTTAGTTCTCAAAATACGTAGTTATTAACTGCTGAATAAGTCCATTGAGTTTTACAGATGGGGAAACCAAAAGCTAGGAATTTAAGCTGTTGTTTATGGTCATGCCACCTATGGTAAATAAGAGCTGAAAATCAGTTTTTCCAGCCCTGTGCTTCTGAAACCATCTGACATCCTAGGCAGCTTAAAGGTGTTTGGAGCTGTTGTGGTAGAATGCCCTCAGGTTTATTCTGTGGCAGCCTCTGAGTCTCTGTATTGTAGGCTACAATAAATTAGAGTGCCATGGCCTGTAAGGAGTAATAATAATAATGGATTGTTTTTTGGAAGTGTTTTTATTGTTTGTCTCTTGCTATTCAAAAATATCTATAATAATAAAAAAAACATGAAATGTCAGCCTCACAAGAGAAGAGAAAAAATATTTCTAATAGTTATTGACATAAGCAGTACAGTAGAAATTTCATTTGAGGTCAGATACTGGACCAAAAGGTGCCTTATATAATGTTATCCCATGGGACCTCAAATAATCTCTTACCGTGCATATTATTGGTATGTATTATCTATATTTTACATATGAGAAGATAAGTAACTGAGTAAATAGGGGACAAAGTTGGCCTTCCCGTTGAGGAATGTCTTAACTACAGATTATTCCCTTTCCTCACGTTCATATTTTGTTCTCATGAATTTCAGAAGAGGACATATGGCTAATCTGGTATGTGGTACTACTATTAGTGGGTATTTTTAGGCACGTTGGAGCAATGGCTGATTATTGTATATGCAATTAAATTTTTGGTGCTGAGGCTTGAACTGAACATTAAAATACCTGAGACACTGCGGAGGTTGTGTTTTAGAAAGTTTCCTTCGATTGACTATACATGATAATTCACAGATAAAAGGTAATTTTTAGACTAAGCTTGTTTAAGAAGGTAAAAATGAGGTTCAGTTAATATGCTCATTACACATAGTGAGCTTTCCTTAAAGTACAACAAAATTTCTAAAAATAATTTTCAAAAAGTATTTAGAGTAAAATAAATATACAACATGAAAATGTCATCAGTCATAATTTAATTTTGAAAACTGAGAAGAACCACTATTCTCTTGAGAATAACTCCCTTTGGCCAGCTCCTTTATTTCTCATTTGCATTAATTAGTACACTTGTAATTATTTGTCTATTGTCTCTGCCTAGTTAGACTGTAAGCTGCCTGAGGACAGAATCCAAGTCAGTGCTAGTCATCAATCAACGTTCCTGCCTCCAGCACAGTTTCTTTTTCATTATGTTGGCTCTTAATAATACCCGTTAGATGAATTGATGGACAAGGTAGTGGAACTCATCAAAACTATTTAAATAAATTAATACATGCTAATAGTAAAATTCAAGCAACACGAAAAAAGTATAAAGTACTTCCTACTAGGCCTCTACTACCCAACTGCATTCCCCAGAAGAACATTTGTTAATCATTTCTTATAGAATTTTCTGAACTTTTATAAGCATGTGTTTACTTCTTGGTACATTAAATGATCAGATAAATATGTTTACTTGAAATGTAAATATATAGCGTCAAATCAGTGATCGAGAATACAGGTAATAGATATAGAATTTGGTTGCATTCTTCCAGTCCCTAATAGATTATATTTCTAAAAACAAAATCCTTATTTCAGCTCCTTTCTTTGTGATTTATCCCTTTATTAGCATGAGAGCAAGCCAAAGGTAAACCAAAACAATTGCATTTCAACATTAGCTGAACTTCCAGGTTGTTTAGAGTCAGGAGAAATAACAATAAATTTAAAGATTTTACACATGGCGCACAACACAGGTTCTTGATTGTAGTTTGACAGTTTTGGCAGTGACTGAGAAATTTATTGTATTTGGTCATATGGTCATCTTCTATTTAAACAATGGGTTCTTTTAACTAGCAGGCAACCTGATAGTTGCAAACAACCCAGGTAAAAGCCACTGGAGGGCGCTCTAACCCTGCCCTTCTTATCTGAATTAAATCTAATATTATTTGGTATTAGGCCATTTAAATTTTTTTCATATGTGTAAGAATAGTTTTATGAATTATGATTTAAAATAATAGGACAGTCAGTTGTGACCTGAAAATTTTTGTTCTACTTTGGTGTACTGTGGTATGGAATTATTTCAGCAGAAATTATAGATGTAGAATACGTATTATCCAGTGACATTTAAAAAGAAATGTAGAAAAACTAAAGCTATATTTTCCCACATAAATATATATATTTGCAACTACAGTAGAATCATAGTATAATCTAGGATATTTTATAATCTATAATATTTGTACAAATATTTGTCAGTGCAAACCCAGACCTAAATCATGTTGGTCTCTTTATTTTATATGACAATTCTTTTCAGAGTTCTTTTGTTACACTCTATTTTGATTCAAAATTTATATTTTTATCAAAAATATGTTTCTAAAACCATAATGATGGAAGCTGTCTAAATCTATTTGGATAGTTTAATTGGTATCTGCTTGTTGCTTTTATCTTTCTTGTATCTTTGAACAACTAGCATTGGTTTTCAAAGTATGGTTTCCAACTCAACAGCATCGACATTACTGGGGATCTTGTTACAAGTTCAGGAATCTTGGTCCCACCTCGACTTAACTGAATACATATCCTCATTTTTAACAAGGCTAGTCTCTATTTGATTTAATATACATTAAATTTTGAGAAGCACTGCTGCCCACTGTACTGCTACTTATTCATGCCTAAAGAGTGCCTTGGTTTGGGGTGGAGTTGATCATGCTTTTTTTTTTTTTCCTTGTGCCACAAGTGACTAGGTCTTGGCCGATCAGAGCACCACAACCTAAAGAACTGTTTGCTTTATTCAGAGATTGTTAAGTGAATAACTCATCCAAATCAGCAGCTCCCATGAAACCTGTGGCAGGACTACCAAAAGCAGCTCTCTTTCTATTAAGGTTGCTCACTTTTCAGAATTAAAGTCTATAATTTTAATGCCAACATTTTCATTATATAGAGAGAGCCTGTCTAAGGATGAGGCCAACACAGAAGAAATTAAAGCCAAGAGATGGGGAAGGGAGGAATAATAAAAAAGAGAAATGGGAGAAGAGGAAAGGAAAGGGAAAAAAATATCATTAAGCTCCTGAAAACTCTGTGCCTTAAACCAGCATTACCTATGGGAGTTCTCAATTATATACGTCATTAAATTCCATTTCTTAAGTTAGAGTTGGCTTTCTGACATGTGCAAATGAATGTGTCTTAATTGTACAGATGATAAAAGTATTTCCATGAGGAATTTAATTACTAAACTAAAGTCAGGGGTCTCTAAGTATGCCTTACATTTAGAAATATGCTTTAATTGTCAGCCTCAGCCTAATTTACTCTCGAATGTATTCAACAAAGCAAGTTCATGTTTTAAATTCCTGAGTCTCAAAACATGTGCTTTTTCTTGAATAATTAAAAATGTAGTTGCTAGTAATCTTGCTATAACAGCTGTCTCAGTAAGGATTGATGAAAATACTAGGGATTAGTGTTTTTACCTGGTTATTAAAAATTCTTAGATTAAACTAATTCTTAATAATGATTTTAAATTTCAAAACTTTCTGAAAATCTGTTTGATGGTATTGACATAGTACAAGTAAACAAATTTAAAGAATATAGATGGAACAAAAACCAAATCTCCCTTTCTACCCTTCCTATTCCTTGCTTTCTTTCTCAGCCTGATTCACCTCCCATTTTCTTA
Organism: Pteropus medius; assembly: GCF_902729225.1. Classification (NCBI taxonomy): domain Eukaryota; kingdom Metazoa; phylum Chordata; class Mammalia; order Chiroptera; family Pteropodidae; genus Pteropus; species Pteropus medius. Next base: position 15,723,394 of record NW_024354500.1, read on the forward strand.
ACTTTTTATCTTCTCTTTCTTTTGACTTTTATTCCTGGACCAAGTAGTGGGCATCATTAAATACCAAAGCCTATTTTTTAAAATCATATAGGAATTAAACAGTTTGTCATTTTCCCCACACTACATGAAATTTTAGTTATCAAATTGTCCGGTAGATATATGTCCTTTTTGTGGGAATGTTGAAATATACAAAACATTGCAAAGGAGAGATTAATGTTAAATACATTCATATCATAGAGCTAATATATTAATTTGAAAATTGTGCTGTAGATTCTTAAGCTGTTTTATTTTTAGATAATGTTTTTACAATTTTTCACAAAATGTTCTTACAAAATGTTTAGATAACATTTTCAGAATTAAAAAAGTTAAGGTGATTCATCACAAAATAGAAAATTTCAATGTGCAGCACTGTGTGTGTGTGTGTGTGTGTGTGTGTGTGTGTGTATGTGTAGAACAGAACACATATTTTCCTCCCTATGGTAAGCCAGACATTTGAATGTTGAGCCAGGCTAACAGCAACACTAGCTCCTAAACCTCAAAAAAAAAATACTCCCCCTACCTACCTCCTATAAATCAGTTTTAAGTTACAAATGTTTTCCAGAAAGGAAGAACAAAGGCTAATTTTCATTCAGTCAGTCATCAAACATCTGTTGAATACTTTTAGTGTTTTTAGGTCCTGTGGTTAGAGCTAAGGATAGGATAGTGGTTAAGTCGTTATATTTTCTTCTAATAAAATGTAATGTTAATGGAGTGGTTGGGTGTTGGGAGGAGGAGGTCTTGTAAATCATCCTGTGAATTTTTATCGAAATATCCAGAAGCCTGAATTTTCTCTTTTCTCACACCAATCTAAGGATGTATCAGAATTTGGAGTGGCCTTTGTGAAAAAGTTTTCCAGGTCCTAGTTCCTTCCAATCTACTCCAACTTGCTTGGGCGCCTCAACCATTTATAACCACTGCATGATGTTTCCAAAAAGGTGTTCGAGAGCAGAGATGATAGGGCAGTCAGTGTTGTGCAGAGCAGAATTGGAGAATTCAGTGAAATTTCTAAGTGCTATTATGTTTATTACTTTTGTATTTGAGGTGAGCCTTGAAGGATCAGAACAATAAAAAAGATAGAGTAATAGGGGAAAGAGCATTTCAGCTTGTGGCATCATGATTATTAAGCTTTATTAAGCTTTTATCATATGCCACACACATTCCTCAGGTTATGGACAAGAAGATATAAGAAGAGATTACATGATTTTACTATGGGTTCATAGGTAATGAAAGATGGAGCTGGTGTGTGAATCCCAGTTTTCCTATCTAAAAAGTACGCCCTACACCTCTACACTTGGCTTCCATAAAGGTAGATATTTAAGAAATAATGATCAGTTTGATGCAGCAGGGTCCCTACTTGTGGTTTATATGCTCCTTTGCCCCCATATGCCTTATAATAGACATTTAAGAGTAATGAGAATCGACTCCATCTATAACATAGTGTTGATCAAACACCTGTCTCCTAATATATTAATGTTGATTTCTGCTTTTGCACAGCCTACTCTCTAAAGTATTTATCTCAAAATTTTCCTTTCTTCTATGTCATATTTCTACCTCATAATGAATTCTCTGTGTATGAGTGTACACACGTGTAAATATGTGTATGACTACACACACACACACATTTCTATATGTGCTGAGTCCTCTAGTTGCTTCTGTAAGGATATATTCTATCACCAGGAAATGGTATTTTCTTAACATGGTACATGCCATGGACTAATGCATGAGCATATACCTAGCAGCTTATGAACTGTGAGTGAATGAACACCATTGAAATGATCCCTTATATAAAAATTTCTTTCCAAATGGAAGTCAGATGGTTTGGTTTTTAAAAATAGATTTTGAAATGCAATATCTACTTTGTAGAGGGAATAGAAATGTAGTCTCAAATGTTGTTTTACATGTGAAAGTGATGTCAAACACTATTCCTCTGCTCTCATTCATAAGCTGTTTTATTTAGTCCCAAATTCATTATCAAAATCTTTTGACATTTTGTTATCTACCCCTCAGTTTTATTGCATGTAGTCTTGAAAGAACAGGGGATATTTCAAATATTATTAGAGAATGAGTGTGTGGTTGTTACAGTAGCCAGACACCTTATCTAGTCCTCTGTATGAATTTCCACCTCCCTGTGTAAAGAGACTGAAAGACGCAGGCTTCACCCAGCTCGAAAATACCACACTCTGCCTCGGTCGCTCATCCTCTTCTTGGCTTGTCACATATGGCTTTATGTGCAATGAAGTATGAATTAAAGAAATGAAAAGTGATGTTTTTAAAAGATGTTTCAATACTCGAAAATAATATGTATATTTATCGTAGCTAAATATTACATTCAGTTCATTCAAAACTAATTCAGAAAGTGAAACTATAATCCTTAATATGTGTTAAGGTCAATGAGACACATGAGAAATTCTCAGTAAATGTTATGTAAAGTGAATTTGCTTATACAGCTTTCCTTTATTTGCACTTCTGTTCCCATGATGGAAATGTTTGATATCATAAGTAAATGTAACTTTTCATTGTAATCAGATTTTCTTTGGGGGCAGGGCCATCTTGTATTTTCAGTTCACGCTTGGTTATTATGTTATGAGAGAAAGGATTGTATTTATAAAACTTACATGAGAAAAATTGTTTTGACTAACTTTAAAAAGGTATTTTGTTCTGCTTTCTCATTGAAACATGGTTAAAGGCTAAGCCGTTACAAAGAAAAAGGAAGGAAGCAGATAGCCCCAAATCCCAGTTGAGAAACAGACACTGATTCAGTGGGAGAACTTCATTACTGTGTTCCACATATATTATTACTAAGTGATATTAGATCTTAGACTATACATTTTTTAAAATTCTGCATGTGCTGCTCTTTCTATTTGCTTTCATAGGATACCTTCCTTTTGGAAGTAAATTTGCGACCCAGTGAGTATAGTTTCTGTCTGTAGAATTCTATTTTCTCATGTAAATGGCTCGCATTAATAAAAAGCAAGGCAGCTCTACTTCTACACAGAGAAGAAATATGAGAAGCTTTCTAGGGACATGACAGAGGGAGGGGAATCATTCTAATTGTGGTCGATCTTAACAGGAACAGAGAAGCTATTATAAAGGAAGAGAATCCTACCTTCTGTCAGAATCAGACATTTCATTTTTTTGCTTGAATTTGCAAAGTACACAAATAGTGCTTACATTCATTGGGAGGTCAGAATTGAGAAAGGATAATTTTAGGTATATCTAGATTTTTCAAGTTGATGCTAATAAATTTTCATTTATTCTCAATATGACCATTTCTTTGGTTTTGAGATCTGTGGTGTTACTAGTTATCCCAACGATTTGGCCAGTCCTCTCAGTAGACAAAATACTGTCTAAAGTCCTGTTTACACTTTTCTTCATTCATCTATAGCTATGTTTCTTGCTGTTTAATCATACTATTCTCTCGATGTATTAAGCATTTAATATATGCAGAAATAAATATAAGAATTAATAGGTCCGTCCCATACACATATGTGTACAATCTTACGACATATGCCATTTGAGCTACATTTTTTCAGCTTTTTTTAAAATGCTAGTTTATTTTTTTTCATATTATATATACATAATTTTTTTAAACTATTTTTTATTTTCCCTCTTCCTTCTGGTAACCACTAGTCCATTGTCCATGTCCATGAGTCTCTGTTTGTTTGTCCTGCTCATTTGTTGCTTTTAGGTTTATATCCCACATATAAGTGAAATCATGTGATTTTCAACATTTTCTGTCTGTCTTATTTCGCTTAGTATGATTATCTCAAGGTCCATCAATGTTGTTGCAAATGGCAGTATTTCATGTCTTCTTATGGCTGAGTAATATTCCATTGTATATATGTACCACAGCTTTCTTAGCCAATCATCTATCACAGGACACTTCAGTTGCTTCCATGCCCTGACCACTGTGAATAATGCTGCTATGAACATCGGTGTGCAAATATCTTTTCAAATATGAGTTTTCAAGTCTTTGGGGTAAATACCCAGAGGATGTGCTGGGTCACATGGTAGGTCAATTCTTAGTTTTTCGAGGAACCCCCATACCACTTTCCATAATGGTCGTACCAATTTGCAGCCCCACCAGCAGTGTATGAGGGTTCCTATTTCTCCACATCTTCTCCAACATTCGTTATTACTAGTCCTGTTGATTATAGCCATTCTAACAGGTGTGAGATAGTATCTCATCGTGGTTTTGATTTGCATTTTTCTAATAGCTAGCAATGTTGAGAATCTTTTCATATATTTGTTGGCCATTTGTATGTCCTCTAGGGTGAAGTGTCTGTTCAGATCCTCTGCCCATTTTTTGATTGGATCGTTTGTTTGTTTCTTGTTATTGAGTTATATGAGTTCTTTGTATATTTTGGATATTAGGCCCTTATCGGAGGTGTTGCTTGCAAATATATTTTCCCATTTGGATGGTTGTCTCCTTACCTTGTTGATGATTTCTTTTGCTAAGCGGAAGCTTTTTAGTTTGATGTAGTCCCATTCATTTATTTTTACTCTTACTTCCCTTGCCTTTGACGTCAAATTCATAAAATCCTCTTTAAGCCTAAGGTCCTTGAGTTTAGTTCCTATGTTTTCTTTTATGCATTTTATTGTTTCAAGTTTTCTATTCATGTCCTTAAACTATTTTTAGTTAATTTTAGTGTGTGGTGATGGAAAACAGTCTAGTTTCATTCTTTTGCAGGTGGCTTTCCAGTTTTCCCAGCACCACTTATTGAAGAGGCTTTCCTTTCTCCACTGTATATTTTTGGCATTTTTGTCAAAAATTATTTGCCCATATAAATATGGGTTTATTTCTGGACTCTCGATTCTGTTCCACTTGTCCATGTCTATTATTCTGCCAATACCATGCTGTTTTGTTTATTATCGCTTTATAGTATAATTTGAAGTCAGGCACAGTGATGCCTCCAACCTCGTTCTTTTTTCTCAGGATGGCTTTGACAATTCGGGGTCTTTTGTGCTTCCATACAAATCTGATTTTTTGTTCTATTTCTTTAAAAAATGCCAATAGGATTTTAATGAGGATTGCATTAAATCTGTATAATGCTTTAGGTAATATGGTCCTTTTAACTATGTTGATTCTTCCAATCCAAGAACATGGAATATCTTTCCATTCCTTTGTATCTTCTTCAATTTCTTTTAGTAGGGTCTTATAGTTTTCATTATGTAGGCCCTTCACATGTTTCGTTAGATTTATTTTGTTGTTGTTGTTGCAATTGCAAAAGGAATTTTTTTTTCCACTTTTTCTGACACTTCATGATTAGAGTTTAGGAACGCTATGGATTTTTAAACGTTGATTTTTGTATCCAGAGACTTTACTGTATTTGCTTATTATTTCTAGTAGTGTTCTTGTGGAGTCTTTAGGGTTTTCTATGTGGAGAATCATGTCATATGCAAATAATGACAGTTTGACTTATTTTTTTCCTATTTGGATGCCTTTTATTTCCTTCTCTTGCCTGATTGCACTTGCTAGGCCCTCCAATGTTACATTGAATAACAGTGAGATGGTGGACAGTCTTGCCTTGTTCCTGATTTTAGAGGGAAGGTTTTTAGTTTTTCACCAGTAAGTATCATGTTGGCTGAGGGATTGTCATAGATGGTCTTTATTATGTTAAGGTACTTTCCTTCTATATTGATTTTGTGAAGTGTTTTGATCATAAATGGGTGCTGTATCTTGTCGAAGGCTTTTTCTGCATCTATTGATATGATCATATGATTCTTATTTTTTAATTTGTTTATGTGGTATGTCACATTAATCAGTTTACGTATGTTGAGCCATCCCTGTGGCCCTGGGATGAAGCCCACTTGATTGTGGTGTATAATCTTTTTAATATGTTGCTATATTCAGTTCGCTAGTATCTTATTTAGGATTTTTGCATCTGTGTTCATAAGAGATATTGGTCTGTAGTTATCTTTTTTTGTGTTATTTTTACCAGGTTTTGGTATCAAGGTAATATTGGCCTCGTAAAATGAATTAGGAAGTATTGCCTCCTCTTTGATTTTTTGGAAGAGTTTGAGAAGAATAGGTATCAAATCTTCTTTGAATGTTTGGTAGAATTCACTGATGAAGCCATCTGGTCCTGGACTTTTACTTTTTTGTAGGTTTTGATGATTGTTTCAATTTCCATAGTGCCGATCAGTCTATTTAGATTTTCCAGTTCTTGATTCAGTCTAGGAAGGTCGTATTTTTCTAAGTACTGGTCCATTTCTTCTAGATTATTAAAGTTGGTGTTATATACTTTTTCATAGTATTCTTGTATAATCCTTTGTATTTCTGCAGTGACTGTCATAATTTCCCCTCTTTCATCCTTGATTTTGTTTGTGTCCTTTCTCTTTTTTCCTTAATGTAAAACTCATTTTTTTAAAGTGAAGGCTTTAGTTAAAAATAAATAAATAAATAAATAAATAGATAAATAAATAAATAAATAAATGAATAGCATAAACCTGGAAAAAGGTCAAAGTGGAAAATAAAGATGGCAGAAAATGCTCAATTTTCTTAAATAGATTTTTTTATTTTGGAATAGTTTTAGACTTACAGAAAAGTTATAGAGTACAGAGAGTTCCCATATGCCCTTCTCCCTTGTTAACATCTCATGTTACTACAGTTAGGAATTTGTCGCAACTAATGAACCAATATCATTACATTATCATTAACTAAAGTTTATACTTTATTCCTTAAGATGTCCTTAATTTTATACTTTATTCCTTAAGATGTCCTTAATTTTTTACCAAATGTCCTTTTTCTATCCCAAGATCCTGATACTCACAATACCATACATATCTAATTGTGATGTCTTCATACCTCCTCTTGTCTGTGCTTGTTTTTATTTTTCCTCTCAGGATTAGGCTTCAGTGATGGGTTTAGGGGAGAAAAACCAGCATTGTTCACACCACAGTGTATTAAAGGCACATCTTATTAATATGACTTGTCACTCCTGATGTTAGCTTTGAACTCCTGGCTGAGGTAGTGTTTGTCAGATTTCTCCACTATAACTTCACTCTTTTTTTTCCCTTTTCCGTATTATACTCTTTGAAAGGAAGTTATTATGTGCAGCTCACACTAAGGAATGGGAAATTATGTTCTATCTCTGTGAATGTGGAATGTTTTAAAAATTATTTGGAATTCTGCATGGGAAATTTATCTATTCTTCTGATTTATTCATTCGGTCATTCATTTAGGTCAGTATGGACTTATGGATATTTGTTTTATATTTTGAATTATTATTCAATATGAGTTTATTATTTTGTTTTCAAATTATTCTAGCTTTGACTATTGGGAGCTCCTTCAGTTGACCGCTATATTCCTTTGGCATAGCATCATTGTAGTTTCTTGGGAGTTTTTGTTTTTGGCAGGGAGGAGGTTAGCACTACAAGACGCTCCAAGTACATCTTGTATATCCACTGACTCAGCCCTCTTGGAGGACATATTTTTAAGGAATACTACTTCCTTTTATTGGAGAATTGTACTAGAATTCAAGATCTGTGCCCTAGTTGTGCTCATTGCTACTAGAGCGTCAATATTACTAGGCTCTCTTAGCTGACAAAGGCACTATATGTGTGTATAGTAATACTTGTGTCTGTGTGTGTGTGTGTGTGTGTGTGTGTGTGTGTAATTAAGCTAAACTTGAGTTCATACTGATATCTGCAACTTTAATCTCTTTCCACATGGGTCATTCTAGACTTCTGCCCTTGTTTGTCTGTAATCTCCCACTGCAAGGTTGAGAAATTTGTCTAACATTTGCCACCTTTTATACTCTCTTGATTATAGTAGCTTCATAATAAGTCTCAAAATCTGATAATGTGAGTCCTTCATTGTTGTCATTCTTCAATATTTTGTTGACCCTTCTATATCCTTTGCCTTTCCATATAAATTTTAGACAGTGTATTGATATCTACAAAATAGCTTGTTCAGATTTTGATAGTGATTGTGTCGAATAAACAGATTGATTTGGGGAGAATTATCATAAGAATATTGAGTCTTTTAATCCAGGTACATGGAATATCTATTTAGGTCTTTGATTTCTTTCATCAGTGTTTTGTAGATTTCTGCATACAATTTTGTACGTGTTGTTACATCTATACCTAAATACTTCATTTTTTTGGTGCTATTATAAATGTATTTTAAAAATTTTAAATTTCAGTTATTTATTACTGTTATATAGGAAGGCAGTCGAGTTTCATATATTGATATTGTGTCTTGTGATCTGGCTCTACTTGCTTATTAGCTACAGTAACATTTTTTCTGCACATTGTGTGGCGATTTCTATACAATCATGGTGTCTACAAATAAGAAGTTTCGTTTCTTCCTTTTCAATATGTGTGCACTTTATCTTATTTTATTTCATTAGCTAGGACTTTCAGTATGATGATGAACAAGAATAGAGGATCTCTTTGTCTTTTTTTCAGACTTAGTGGAGAAACATCCAGTATGGTATCATTAACTATGATGTTTAGGTGTAGAGTTCTTTTTTTCTTTAATAGTGATTCTTTATCAAGTTAAGGAAATTCCCCTATATCCTAGAGTTTTTATCATGAATGGATATTGGACTGTGTCAAATGCTTTTCAGCATTTTTCTTTTCTTCTTTTGCTTACTTATGTGGTAGATTACACTGGGAGATTTTAAAATGTTTAATTAGCTTTAGATACCACTCGTTCTTGTTATATAATTCTTTTTTACATATTGTTGGATTCTATTTGCTGATGTTTTGTTGAACATTTTTGCATCTATGTTCATTAAAGATATTGTTCTGTTTTCTTATAATGCCATCTGTTTTACATATTAAGATAATTCTGTTTTTAGAGAATAGAAAGTAGTCTCTATTTGTATTTTCTGGAAGAGATTGTATTTCTTCCTTAAATATTTGGTGAAATCATCAGTGAAAACATCTGGACCTGGTAATTACTTTTTAGAAGGTTTTAAAATATGGATTCAATTTTAATAAGCTATTCATGTTATCTATTTCTCCTTGAACAAATTTTGGTAGTTTGTATCTTTCAAGCAATTGGTTATTTTATCTATATAATTGGATTTATGAGAATAAAGTTCTATGTAGTATTTCTTTATTATCAGTTGTGATGATCCCTTTTTCATTTCTGATACTTGTAATAGGTATCTTCTCTCATTTTTTCTTGGTTGCCTTGATTAAAAGTTTATCAGTTTTGTTGATCTTTTCAAAGAGTAAGATTTTTAAAACTATCTTCTCCGTTGGATTCCTGTTTTCAATTTCATTGATTTCAACTCTAATTTGCATTACTTCTTGCTTTTTATTCTGCTGCTTTAGTCTTAAATTTCTCACCTTTTTCTAATTTTCTAAAGTCAAATCTTAGGTTGTTGATTTCAGATCTTATTTTCTAATGCACTTAATGCTATAAACATCCTTCTGTGAACTACTTTTGCTGCATCCCACAAATTTTGATGTGTATTCATTTTCATTTAGTTCAAAATATTTTAAAAATTTGGGGGGGTACTTCTTTAGAGTATGTTTTTTAATTTCCAAATATTTGGAGGTTTTCCAGCTATCTCTCTAGAACTTATTTCTGGTTTAATTCTATTGTGATTCGAGAGCATACTTTGTATTATTTCTGTCCTAAGTTTGTTAACATGAGTCATATGGCCTAGAATGTAATATATTTTGGTGAATACTGCAGGTAATCTTGAGAAAAAAATGTATGTTTTGCTATTGAATGAAATATTCTGTACATGTCAATTAGATCAAGTTGATTGCTAGTTTTCATTAGGTCATCTATATCAGGGGTCCCCACCCCCTGAGCCACTGATGGGTACTGGTCTGTGTGACCTGTTAGGAACCCAGCTGCACAGCAGGATTTGAGCGGTGAGAGTGAGCAAAGCTTCCTCTGTATTTGCAGCTGTCCCCTAGCGCTAGCATCATCGCATCAGCCCCAACTCAGATTATCAGGCATTAGGTTCTCATAAGAGCACTGGTCTCTGGTGCCAGAAAGTTTGGAGATTGCTGATCCTTACTGATCTGCTGTCTGCCTGATTTATAAAATAGTGAGACAGAGGTGTAGTCTCCATTAAGAATGAATTTATCTCTTTCTCACATCAGTTCTATCATTTTGCCTCATGTGTTTTCATGGTTTTTTTTTTTTTAGGTGTGTATATAATTACAATTATTAAGTCTCCTTGGAGAATAAAAAATGGATTTTTATCATTATGCAATGCTCTTATTTCTCTCTGGATATTTTTCTTATTCTGAAGACCTTTTTGTCTGAAATCAATATTGCTACTCTAGCTTTCTTTTTATTAATGTTAGTATGGTATATCTTTCTCCATGACTTTACTCTTAAACTATTAAAATTTTTATATTTAAAGTAGGGTTTTACAGACAACATGTAGTTGGGTCACTTTTATTTTTAAATCCATGCTAACAACTCCTTTCAATGGTTTATTTAGACCAATCACATTTTAAGTAATTATTGAAATAGTCGAATTAATATTTACCATGTTTGAAATTCCTTTTATTCATTGGATTTATTTCCCCATCTCTTTCTGACTTCTCTGGTTTAACATGTCCATTTTATATTATTCTATCTCTAATCTCAGTATATTGATTATATTATTCAAAATTCAGTGGTTGTCCTACAATTTATATTTTTATCTATTTTAAGTCCACTTTCAAATAATACTATACTCAATATGTAGTGCATGCACCTTATAAGAAATTAGTCTCAATTTCTCCCTCCTTCTCTTATGACATTGCTGTAACTTATTTTACCCATTTATAATCACCCAATATGTCGCTATCATTGTTTTTAAAAGTTATCTTTTAGATAAAATTAAAATTAGGAAAATCTTTTACCTTTATATATTCCCTCTTTAATGCTTTTCTTTATGTAGATCTACCTTTCTATTTTATTTTGTTTTAATTATTTTTTTATTAAGTTTATTGGGGTAACATTGGTTAATACAATTATATCATTTTCAGGTGTACGTTATCATTTGACATCTGTATATTCTATTGTGTGTTTACAACCAAAGTCCAGTTTTTTTCAGCTACCATATATTTGATCTCCTTTACCCACTTCACCCTCCCTCCCCCTCTATATTTGATCCTTTTTATCCCATCTACTTCTCTCCTCCTCCCCCACACCAGTAGTAACCACTACTCTATAGTCCTCTGGTAACCACTAGTCTATAGTCCATGTCCATGAGTCTCTGTTTGTTTGTCCTGCTCATTTGTTGCTTTTAGGTGTATATCCCACATATAAGTGATATCGTGTGATTTTCAACTTTTTCTGTCTGGCTTATTTCACTGAGCATGATTATCTCGAGGTCCATCCATGTTGTTGCAAATGGCAGTATTTCATCTCTTCTTATAGCTGAGTAATATTCCATTGTATATATGTAGCACAGCTTCTTTATCCAATCATCTATCGTAGGACATTTCAGTTGCTTCCATGTCCTGGCCACTGTGAATAATGCTGCTATGAACATCAGTGTGCAAATATCTTTTCAAATATGGGTTTTCAAGTCTTTGGGGTAAATACCCAGCAGAGGGATTGCTGCAATCCATGTTACTGACCTTTATCATTTTCCTTGTCTCTGAAGAACTCTTAATATTTTTTGCAGAGCAGATTGGCTGGTGATGAATTCCAGGTGTTTCGTCTTGTTTTGTTTTTTAATTTCTCTTTCACTTTCAACGGATAATTTTGATAGATATAGAAATTTAGGTTGGTGTTTTTTTCCAACACTAACTCACTTTCTTCTTGCTTTCCTGTTCTCTAGTGAGAAGTTCGTTGTAATTTTTATCCTTGTTTCTAAGTAAGAAATTTATTTTCCCCTCTCAAGATTTTCTCTTTGTTAGTTTTCTGCAGTTGGAATTTGATATACCAAAATGTGATTATTACAACTGAGTTGGTGAAGATATAGGATATCACCTAAAGAGTAGGTCATTTATGGAATAAATACTTGAGGAGAGACAGGCCTGTGGAAACTGTATTGTATAATTATTTCAGGTGTTGCTTATGTGAAATATTATGACATCATCATATCATGGACTTGTGGCAACTCTGGGAGATACAACTCATTTTGCCCAGAAATAAGATTTAGCAAGGCAAGTGGAAAGATCATGAGATGCAAAGTAGGATGGGATCACATATGAATCTCAGGCTGGTTCTTATATCTGTGTGTCCTTGGGAGACTTAGTTCATTTCCCCAAGTTGTTGTATCTTTGTTTGGAAAACAGGACTCAATAATCATGGTTATTTTGATGATCATAATGATATATAGATGTACTGGAAATAAAGCAGCTGACACATAGTGTTTATAAAAGAATTTAGGTCTCTCCTCTTCCTCCTCCTCCTCTTTTGTTTCTACTTTTCCTCTACCTTCTCTTTCTTCCTCGTCCTCCTCATTCTCTTCTTCTCCCTTTTTTTCTTTCTCTTCTTCCTTTCCTCCTCTCTTTCCTTATCCTCTTGTTCTTTCTTATTCTCCTGTGAACTAAAGCACTGAATCTTCTTATCTGGGATTTAACCAGAGAGAAAATCAAGTAGAAGATGAAGAGATACCTATGTGGCAAAACTGTGCGGTTTACCATATGAGAACAGGTAGCGTTAAAGCAAATGAAATAGATTAGCCAAATGTTTGCAATGTGTGCCTGTATTAGAGGGCTGGAATGTAGTTGTCACCAGGCAGTGGGGGCACTGGAACAGTCTTGGCAAATAAGCTGGCTATGGCATAAATAGAATTTGGAGTTTGTCGACATGTCTAGGTTTATGCAATTTGGATTCTCTCTTACTGGTTTATTTTTTCTTCTGAGTTCCAGCTTTCTTCCAAAGATGAAGGACACATTTGAGCCAAACTGCAGAAGGTGGGATCAAGGTAGTATTTTTCTAGGATCCGGTCAGTTGGTGTAGGCATTGTAATAAAAAATGGTACAACTGTAAGCAGCAGGTGAATCTCAGGAAGACAGAGTCAGAGCTACTTAATCTAACAATTCTTCTGTTTCTGTTAATTTTAGAAGCCTGGGTTTGGTTTTATAATGAGTAGCCCCTTACAGGAAGCAGGGAACACTACCTCAACTTCATGTTTAAATTCTGAACCCGCAATTGCACTTTTACCCTTCTGAGATCACAGATATGGAGAAAATGTGAGTTTCTTATTGAGGTGGGACTTGGAAACAAGCATCTTTAGAAAACAATGAACATGTTTATTTTGTCTGTAACTTATTTGCTCAATTCTTAATATGCTCCATTGAAGTCATTTCATAGAATCTTCTTGCCTCATACCAGTGTTCCAGTGTTTTCAGCCTTAGTTAGATATGAGCATCACTTGAGAAACTTTTTAAAAATACCAATGCTAATTTAATTGTTCTGGGGCATCGGTATTTTAAAGCTCTCAGGTGAACCTGTACTCACCTAGGTTTTTTAAAACACTACCTTACACAGTTAGAAATGTATTCCCATTTTTCAATTGGAATTTTAGCCCCTTGTCTCTTGGTTTGTCCTTTGTGGCAATGTAGGGTAGTTGGTCACTGGCATTCTAGAACAGTTCTCCAAATGTTTGAGAGTAAATGAACCCCTCAGGCTCGTCTCTAAAGCTAATTCAACCTGTGCATTTTACTTTACCTCTTAGAAGCCTTTCTATGTCTTTTCATTATATTTGTAATTATAATGAGGAATTCTTACAACTTTAAATCTCTTAAAAGGTAAAAGGCAAAAGTTTGGGGGAAATAGATTTTACTTTAATTAGAATGGCAAAATTTATTACTCTTACCCATATTCTCTCATCAAAATATTTTTACTATGTCTTAACATTTCTTGTATTTAAATATGTTATTGCCTGTTGAACACCTATCATTGATGTCCAGCTTACATTCTGATATAATTTGTTTTTTTTCCTAAAGCTTATATTGGAGATTTTCCTAGTTTTTTTGTAGTCTTCTGTTGAGAAGAGACTACTTATACATTTCATTAAACTTATGGGATAGAGAAGGCACTATTGAGCAATAAGTCTCAAGGAAAGATTCTATGGAAAGCTCATTTCTATATTATTACAGTAACATTTAGGTATATTGGATTCCTGCTTTAAATTACACGTGAAGCTTATCAGAAGTAAAAGCAAGAGGGGTGGAGAGGAAATACTTTAAATTTCAACTATTGAGTGAAGAGTAAAATTTCTCTTAAAGCAGTGAACCATTTAATTTCTACCAGTGTTATCTGGAAAAAAAAATATATATATATATCAATAGAAGAAAGTTTAGAAACCAGAATAAGCACTCAGCTTCCAGATACTACAAAAATTCTGGTTTGGAGAAATCAGAATAGAAATCTTCCTCTCAAAATAATCTTGATTGAATTTTTTTGCTGTTATTTACAAATTAAACTTAACTTGCCAGAAGATTGGCAAGAACACAGCTTCTTGGAATTCAAAATCTGCTGACAAGCTCTGTGTTATAATGGGATAAAGACTGGATGATATTTTAACATGTCAAATAAATGACAGTTAAAACTTACTATGCTTGCTTATGTTAGGTTTTAGGTGAGAGAACAAGTAATAAGCATTTGCACATGTGAGCATGCCCACATATACACTTAGAAATAAATGCTGACTGTTTTTCAGATCTGCCCTAAAATAAAATTTTCAGACACTGACTGAGTGGTGAGGCAAAAGGGATTGAGAGGAATCAGTAATGTTCTCGCAGTTTATCTTGGAAATACTATTGACAACATAAGAAAAATATTAAAATAAGTCTCATGTCTAGGACGCTTTATCTAAGTTTGGCCATTAGAGGTAGATGCACTGGAAGAGGATTCTATTTAATGTGGGATCTGGGATACAAGGGGGAATGGAGAAAGCATATAAACTGGTTTTTAAGATTTATAAAATTGAGTCGTAAAAGTTACTGAGATCGATATTGACTAAACATTATTTTGACAGTCATCTAAGATTAACTTTCATGTTGGCAACTAATCTTCCATTTGAATTAAAAAAAAATTATTGACCTTAATACTGATGATTACAGAGTCAAAAAAAGTATCATCTGATTAGAATGCTCTCCACATACGATATCATAACTGGTGCTTATGTCAAACCTGCTCTTTTAAACACACTGGAATTTTAAGTTTCAATAGATACTTTGGGGGAGTTTTCCTTGGTCCTCTTCTCTGAGAACAGTCTCCCACTCATGTGGTTCCATGGGAATCACAGTTCTGTCACATTTCCCTGATTCTTTGGCAATATTGGATTGCCCTGATGTGAACAGCTAACTCACTCACACTTGGTTAGTGATGTTTCTCTTTCAGATGCAAACAGAGGGACAGGGCCTGGGGCTTGGATTCTGCATCTCTTTAATGGCCGAGCTCTAGTGAAACACCCACAGACACTTGATACTGAGTGATTCCTATATCTCGTTTCATCCTTTCTTAAGAATTGCTTCTTCAATTTCTTAAACTTTGGTAAAATACCTAATATCGTTAAATTTCTTGCTGATAGTACAGATTTCTCATGTTGGTTCTATTATTTAAAGAAAATAAAAAAAACTTTACTAAGTAAGCAATCATGACAGTAACGCTTAGGAAAAGGCCTTAAGGAATCGGCTAGTTCAGCTCCTTCATTGCACATGAAGAAATGGACACACAAAGAGTTTGAGTCAGCTGTCTAACCTGTAGAAGAAGTGGAGATGTGGGATGAGAAGTTAATTCTTACTTTTCCTGAATGTTCCATTCTAGTTCCAGAGATTTAACTAAGTTACAATAAAAATATGGGACACAAGCCTCTTGGTTTAGTAACCTGCCCACACATTATGTTTCCTTCTCCTCACCTCACACTAAATTTCTCACTTTTCAGATTTCTGATTTTTTATTACTTTTATTATATGACTAAAGCAAAAAAGGCAAGAATTTTTGCAAATACTCTAGCCAAAACCCCAAATTAAGTCTTATAGATTATTATTTATAAACAAAAGTATTTGGATAGGGAGAATTTGAAATAATAAATTGATTGATTAATTCAACAAATATTAAATTCTTTGTATATGCCAGGCACTGTTCTAGTTGCTGGGCGATGTACTGGTGGACTTAGAAAAGCCTCTGCCTTCTTGGCGCTTCTGTTCTAGTAGGGGAAAAGACAACTAAGATATGTATGTAAAATACACAGTCTATTATGTAGGACTAAAATGCAGCAATGAAGGGAGACAGGCATGTGTGTTGCAGTATTGTAATTTTAGAGAGGGTGGCCTCACCAAGAGGGTGACATTTCAATAAATCGTGAAAGTAAAGTAGTGGGCTATGCAAATACCCAGAGACAAGCACTCCAGAGAGAGAGAGAACAGCATATGCAAAGGCCCAGAAGCAACAGTATATTCGATTTGTACCAGAGACATTGAAGAGGCCAGTATGGCAAGTACAGAGTGAATAAAGGGGAAAGTTGTAGGAGATGAGGTGAGAAAGGTAAAGGGGGTCTAGGAGACACAGATCACATAGGGCCTTATAGTCTGTTGATTTCATCTTTTACTCTGATGGGGAACCATCATGGGAATTTGAGAAGGGGAAGTATATAGTAGGACTTATGTATTTACTGCATCCATGTGGATGCTGAGTGGGCACTAGGTCAGAAGCAGGGAGGCAAGTTAGATTATTTGTAATAATCTAGAAGAGAAATAATGATAGCAACAGAGGGATGAAAAGTAGAAAGATTCTGGATATATATTAAAGATGGAGCTGACAAGATTTAATGATGACTTAGATGTGGAGTGTGAGAGATAAATAGGAATTAAGTTGACTTCCAATGTTTCCACCTGAATGACTCAAAAATATAATTGTCATTTACCAACAAACACCCTAACATTAAAACAGATCCCACAGGTAATATAAAAATAAGAGTGTAATATAGAGTACCAGGGATTAAACCTATTCTAAGTGGAAGTTCTTTAATGTCTATCACATGCTCAAACATTACTGAATGTGTACTTTAAGCCTATGTCTAAATGTGGGTTTGGTTTTAGCCCAAACTTCCAAGAGACATAATGGCTATCTGGAATTACTCATGAAGACATCCTTATCATCTTTCTAGGCAAGATGACTTGCATGCTTTCAATGTTTTTAAATTTTATAATATAGTCAATTGACTCAGACACAGTGACTTGTCCATTTTTCCTGAGTTTTCTATTCAATGGATTGGTTTACGAGTGAAACTGTTCAAACGTTACATTTCTTGTGGCAGGGCTTGAATTAGGATTGTTAAATAAAGTCCCATACAAAGTCTTGTTACAAATGCTTCTTAGATGATTAATAGTTATATTTAGGGTTAAAGTTTATTCTTTATTGTTATTTTGCCAAATGCAGCAGAAAAGCATTTGACTAACAGTTAACAGAAAACATAAGGAATCAGAGAAATTGATTTAAATTCAACATGTTCTCATTTTTGTGCCAACTTCAAGTACATCTGTGAAAGTGAAAATTTTCTTCCTAAATTAATTTCAGATGAGAGACTAATCTTGTTTTACTCTACCCCAGTAATGGACCATCTGCTCAATGACCTTGACTTTTTGTAAGCCCAGGAGAGTACAGTGCCACCTGCTAAGAGAGAAGGCAGAGATAATTATCTCTTTTTAAAGACATTGCCCACTTCCAGTAAATGTTAGCCATTCTTCCTTCTTGTTTCCCATAACCCTTAAAACCAGTTCATCAGTTTTTACAGAATGAAGCCTTCTTCAGGTTGCCCATTCATTTAGTGTTGGAACATGAGCAGGATCCAACCTTTAAAAATTTTTTTTAATAGACAAATGTGTGCCTTTCACTGAAATAACAATGAACATTTTTGTACTGTTTGGAAAGAGGAATGCTTTTCCATTTGAGTTTTTTAACTAGATTCAAGAATCACAAAACCTATTATTTATTTAATCCTTCCTTCTTTCTTTCCTTCATCCCTCCCTCCCTTTCTCCCTTCCATAAGCACTTATTTAACATTTGGTATGTGCCAGACATTTGTTGGATACTGACAATATCTAGGCTGAGAGATAATGATGGCACTTATTTTGTACTTAGGTATTTATTTTTTAATGTAAATTTTTTAAAGTATAACATGATTTGGCTCAACTATTTATTTGACTTCTCTCCCCACCATCATGTTGCTCAGAACACATTGACCTACTTTCTCCTCTTTGAGCTCCCAAACGTGTCCCTGCCTCAAGGCCCTGTAAGTATTTCTGCCTGAAATGATTTTCCACTTAATATTTTTATGATCCACTCCCTTCAAGTATCTGCTCAAATGCCATCTCCCCAGAATCCTTACCTGATTATCCCATTCCTTTCTATAGTAAAGAGGAAATTAGGGAAGAACTCTGTGGTGTCGCACCATTTTATTTTTAATAGCATTTGTCACCGCTTGACTACATATCTATTTATGGCCTATTTCACTTTCCAGATTTTAAGTTTCGTGCAGGAAGGGAATTATTCTTTCTGTTTTGTTTACATTTGCATTCCCAGCCTCTAGAAATGGGCCTGGCACAAGAGAAAGTACTCAACTAATAAGGCTTAAATGATTTCACACATTATGAAAGCACAGATGGGCAAGTGGGGTGACTGGCAAGCTGGGGAAGATGGGATAATTCTCTGAAGTAACATGTGACTAGGGTATAAATGATGAGCAGAGATTTGATTGGTAGGAAAAGAAAGGGAATTTCATAAAAGATTTATGTGTATAAGGTAGGTACCCAATAATGTGAGAAATTAACCCAGGGCGTGGAGTGATTGGGGGAAATTAAGTTCAGTGTACCTAGAAGATACAGATGTGGTAGTCACTATCATTAGAGATGTGAGTTAGAGCAGTTGGGTGTCTTTAAGGTTAAGCATAAGGAAAAACCAAGAGAAATTCTAATGCTGGGTGATGACTTGCTTTAAAACAGTCTTTGCTTTCTCCTAAACTTCTTACTGATACCAAGTATCTCCATGAAGAATTTGCATTCTATTTTAATGAATTTTTGATAATTAAGTGGTTTTTAAGGAGTGAATCCTTTTGTCATTCTATTAAAATTATTCACGTGCAGACAGGTCTACTCTCTAGTGCAGGTAGTTTTGATTTAGAAAACTCATTGATACCTTTCAAATTAACTAGAGGCTTTAATTTATATCCTTTTCTCTCTCAGCTCCAAGCACAATGACATGGTTAGGAACTCAACAAATGATGACTAGAGCAGGAGTTGCTTCTTTTTTCTTTAATCTAAATATTTCAATGAAATTAGCACTATTTTGAGCATCTCTACAGAATTTTTGTAAAAGGAATAACCATCTTTCATTTATTCATCTGAATTTTCAATTGCTATGATTATTTAAAATGGGTGCTGACAATGCCCAGTCATCATGTTTGCAATGGCTTCATGTCATTGCCATCCGTCAGTGACCAGGAGAGGTGCCCCCTCCTCTGAAGGATAGGGACATCTTGTTCTCAGCCTTTGTAGTTCTTCTAGGAGTCATCAGCACCGCCGCTTTGGTACCAGTCACCCTGCCTTCTTCTCATAACCTAAATTTACAAGAATGTGCTATAGATATATGAGCAATTAAAACATTTGTTTTACCACCCACCCATATTTGGAGTTCCTCAGGATATGAATATCTACTTATGCTTAACTGTTTCTCAACCATCTAACATAATGTCTTTCATTTATTCAATTAATACATATTTCTGAGACCTATATAAGTCAGACACTGAGTAGCACGCTTTATATGGGGCATAAGACAATGAACAAAAAGATGAAAACTCTTACCTCTACTGTTTTATAACCTAATGAGAATAGATATGAAAATTAACTAAATAAATAACGTGTATAAGAAGTTGATAAATGTTAAGAACAATAAAGCAGGGTAGAACGTTGATGATGCTTGTTCAGAACAAGCTTGCGAGTTAACATAGGATGGTTTGAGAGGACCTCAGAAGATAACATTTATGAAAAGACTTCAAGAATGTGAGGTTGTATATATTTGTCTCTAGCCATTTTCAGTTACCGGAGTACAAATGGATATTTAAGAAGAAAATTCTCCAGATATAGAAAGCAACAAATAGAGAAAATCTGAGGCGAGCATATGTCTGGAATGTTCTAGAACAATAGGTAGGACAGAACGACTTCAGCAGAGAAAAGAGAGTGAAAAGAAAGAGGGTCTGACAGACAATGGGCATTCAGAAAGTAGAGCACTTGTGAGCGATGTAATGATTTTGGCTTTTATTAAAGTATATATGGGCCACTGGAGGATTCTAAGCAGAGTGACATGACTTACAGGACTGATTTTTTGGGCATCTGTTGAGAATAATGTTTAGGTGAGTAAGGTTGGACATAGAATATGAAGTGGTCTTGGAATGTTGATCAAGCCAGGAGAGCTTCACAGATTGGGAAAAGGACTGCACATGGGAATAGGCTTTGTTTTCAGCTCCTGAGTTCCAGAACTCTTAAATTTAGCCTTCTGGAGACTGAGTTGCCTGCTCCTTTCAAATCATTAGAGCTTTTAACTTATCCTTAGTTCTCTCTCCAAGGAGCTGAATTCTGGCAAGTTTTACCTCATATATATAAGACATTTTTCACTTTACATTTTTTTTCTTTTGAGTGGGGACAAGGCACATTAAATTGGCAAATCAAAATATACTAATTGTACAATATCTCTTCTAATGAAAACAGATGGTGGTGTTATAAAAAAGAATGATTTTAGAAAAATATCAAATTGTGAGTGAAGGATATCTGGAGATAACTTAATGCCACAGTTCGGCCTTCTCTAAAATTCCGAACCTGTCGGAAGTTTGCCTGGTGCTCCTGTGCCCTCTTCTTTCATACTCACCCCTTTCGCAGTCTGTGCCCTGGCTGCTTGGGGCTTGCTCTCTAGGGCATTTCCATCTGCCTCACTTTTAAGTCAATCTACCTGTTTAGGCCCAGTTTTCTCTACATCTTATGTTCTGTTAGGTACCTAAGAATTGAGATGATTTTCTTATGAGATATGGCTAGGAACGATAATTATGTTATCACTCTCAAGTAATGTCATTCTTTAATCTAGTTAAAATGACTAGTATAAATTTGAGGAGGTTGGGTGCAGGTAGCTTTGATTTAGAAAACTTGTTGATAACCTTTCAAGGTATCCAGAATGGAGATGCCTACTCAGACCAAATGAATGACCATTGATGTCCCTGGGAATATTGTGCAACCTGAGATATTGTTTTAAAATGTAGGATTTATTATTATTCAGGCATGATGAGGCCAACAGATCAGAGGATGATTGCCTTGAAAAGAGAGCTTGTGAATCTCATATATGCCAAGAGGAGAGGGGGCACACCATGCCAGGAGGGCCATGTGAAGAAGCAGCAGGATTAGAACGAGGCGGACAGAGCAAGGGAGCCCATGGCTGATAGCCTTTATTGTGGTTTCCATAGGAAAAAAAATAGTCAAGGTGAACTAAAAAGGTTTAGGGCTGTCTAGGCTGAATAATTTCAGCAGGCTCTGGAATATAGGGGCCATCCCTCATTATCTGGTACCTGGCCCTGGTATGATTAGTCAGGCGAGTAGTGGTCCAGAGTGTGAGAACCTTGTGAGAGCCCCCGTAAAGGAGGTGATTGGTGTATAGGCTCTGGATTGGCTGGTTTACATGTGAAAGGTGTACTCTCAGACATAGTTTACTATCTCTAGGAATTGGATAGCTCTGGGTGGGGCAGTCTCTTCAGGGTCATCATAGCCACAAATGTCAAAGAATCAGAGACACATAGTTAATATAGATATTGAGGCTTATCTCCTATCTCTAGAAGAGTTCACAGTGACATATATCCAATAACTTCCAACAGAAGAAACGTGAAATAGGTCTTCTCTGCGTATGAACTACAATAAACAAAGCAGATATACTGATGAAGTTTTCAATTTTCACAAGAGAGATTTTAAGAGGTTTCAGATTATAGTGTAATACCCTGGACCTGACAGACTACAAATCTCTCTACTTGGAATAAAATTCTTGAAAGGATCTTTGACTTAGCCATGGGGGTAGGCAAGTTCTATCGCTCACAATAAAGATTCAAGTCATTTTTGACTCATATATTTGCCCCCCAAAGTTATACATCTTCTAAAAATCTCTTTATATAGAAAGAGAAATCATTGCAAAACACTCTGTATTTACACCAAAGTGCTCTTTAAAAATGTGCCAGACCACACTGCAACTGCTTTTTAAGTCTTCCTCTTCTAAGTTTGCTGCAATGCTTATTTTTTTATTTCTCTGAACAATATCCAGGCAGCTTCAGAAGAAAATCCATTAATGTCCCTAGATTTACATTTGTATAGCAGCTTTCTCAATTCTTCAACATGGTATGGGAGAACATGTTATGACAGCTTCCATACACACTTCAGAGAATCACTGTGAAGGAAGGGAAGAGGGATCTGTGGAGAATTTGGATTCACTTTAAAAAATCAGCTGTGGGACCTGCCAAATTGCTACTATCTATCCCAGACATGATGCTCATTAAGAAACCCCATTGGCTCATGATTTATTGATTGGAAACCAAATACCCTAGAAGACTCATGAATTACTCTTTGAATGTGGTTTTAAACTTTTGTCCTACATCCCACCAATGAGTTATGCTTCAGACACATTTGTACCTGACTTAATCTATATGAAAATTTATTCATTCTAATTTCTACTTAGACTGTAATATAACAAGATTATATAGTTGGAATCTATTTGAACAACGGAGTTTTTGTTAATGGTATCAGTCATATTAAATACTAAAAATTTTCAAATAGATGTTATTTCAAATCTAAGTTTTAATATTTGCCAAAATGCTTTCTGGATGTAAGAGTTAGAATATTCACAAGCTGCAGATATTTTTTAATCCAAAATAGGCTTTCATTTTAATTTGCAAGAGAAAAAAATCCAAATATCGGAATTTTTTGTTTTCTTCTCTTACTCCCCAGATATGGAGGATATTTAATAATTTCTGCAGTTACTTGAATCCAAAAAATTGTCAGCATTGTGTGCCAGCATGAGATATGAGAAATAAACCAACTCCTGGTTTCCAAACAATTAAGAAGATTGAAACTAAAATAATTCCATGCAAGCAATAAGCTGGATATAAGTAGAACAAATGAAACAAAATAAAGAACAGATGGGCAGATAACATGATCTAAACAACAAACAACAGTGTAATTTTTAAATCTACCAAGTTTTTTTTTTCTTTTTTTTAAAGCTAGACATAGATTTAGGTAGAATCTGGAATTACGGTAAGGTAGTGAAAGCATCTTCTAGATGTCATTAATTTACTCAGCTTCAGACTCTCATTCAAAAAATCATTATGGACAGCATATGTTATGCTAGGCATAGAAGAAACAATGGCAAACAAGCCAATGTTTTCTTTATCATGGAACTTAAAGGCTATTTTGAGAAGACAAACTCCAAACAAATTATAACAAAAGGAGGACAAGAGTGAACATTAAGTATGAACTAATTTGGGAAAATGTAACTAGTCTGGAGGATCAAGGAATGAAGGCATATTTTCCTGAGGCAGTAATGTTAAGCAGAGATGTAAAGAGTGATTGGTCATTAGTGAGTGACTCGATGTAACAAGATAGAGGTCGTGGTGGTGGTGCGGGACATATCGGGTAGCTGGAGAAGTGGCTTCAGATAGAGGATTTAAGAGCAGGAACATTAGCTCTGAAGAGGGGAAAAATGATAATACATCTAAAAACTGAAAGTCAGCACTTCTGGAAACAAGAGTGAAGATATCATGAGTGTAAGGCTAGTCCATGCAGAACCTTAAAGTTCTGTCAGGAATCTCACCTTTATATGGAGACAAATGAGATGCCATTGATACGTTTAAATAAAGCGTTTTAAATCTATATTTAAAAACGGACAAAAGAACCATGCTGGTTGTAGCATGGAGGCTGGATTATAAGACAGTGATAACAATGGGCAGCTAGATATGGGGCTATTTTATTAAATCACGTAAAAGATGATGATTTTTTGGACTAGGCTATTGGAAGTGGGGTTCAGGACTACAGAGACATAGAAGAAGTGAAAACCATAGCACTTGCAAATTGACCACACATGAGTAATACAAAATGGGAAGAATCAGGAAAGATCCTGGAGTTTTCAGATGGAACAAACCTCTGGTTTTTAGAGGCAGGAAATACCGGAGGAAGAATAGTTTATGAAAAAGTTCTTAAGTTCTGTTTTGTACATGTTGAATTTAAAGTGCTTGTGTGCAACCTTCATATAATGACGAGCTGCTAGGTATGTATAATATTAAAAGGTAGAGTCAGAAGGGAGGTCTGAGCTTCTGTCAGTCAGCATGGGCTAGATTATGTCACAGAAAAACTTCAGAAAATTAGAACAGCAAGGTTTATTTCTTGCTTGTGCTACATGTTCATTGCAGGTTGAGAAGGGAGCTTTTTCAGATTATTCACTCAGACACCCAAACTGATTAAAACCTTACTTTGTTGTGATGCTACCACATTTCTTGGGGGATTCAGTGTTCACCATCGCAGGGCAAGAAAATTTGTAGGAGGCATATTAGCTCAAAAATATTCTGTTCTGAAGCGACACTTGTTACTAGATTATATTCCATCAACCGAAGTAAATTATATGAACTGTGCTGACTTCTAGAAGGAGTTAAGTGTAGTTTTCAATTATTACCTAGAATGAGGAAGAGATCCAGAACATTTTTTTGTGAGTACTAGTAATGTCTACAGGACAGATAATATCAATTTAGGTCATCTGAACATATCGTCCATGAAGTAGATATTTGTTACTTATGGTGGCCCAATATTTTCCTAATATTTTGGTAATTTCTCACATTATTAATCTGCCTTCCTAAGACAGAGGATAAAATATTCATATTTCAGAATCTCTTACGGTTTCAGATGTAGACATGGAACTAAGATTTCTCCAATCATTTGAACCCACTTGAGATTTGCATTAGAAAGTTAGTATTGGCACATGTGATAACAGATTTTGTTTTTTTTCTGGGGTGGAGAAGAAGAAAGTATAGCATCATGTATCCAGTCCTAAGGTAATCAGCTCCAAGTGACATGGTGACACATCTTTTCCAGAGCAGGCCCTGAGGTGTGGTGTTAGTGCTCCTGGATGGGTAGCTTCACAATCTTGCCCTCTTTCCCTTTCCTAATTTATATGAGCTCCATAATACCCCTCTAAAGATTAATTTTCTCCTTAAGTAAATTAGAATATTTTCTGATGTTTGCTATTAAGAATCCTGAGCAACGTGGTATTTGGTCTCAGGACAGGCAATAGCCCTCAAGGAAATGGACATCAGTTCATGTGTTATTTAAGCTGGTTGGGTTTGAAGGCATTGAAGATATAGTTAGTACAAAACTGGGAAATGGGTTAGTTAATGGCAGAGTATGTGAGAGTTGCTTAAATTATCCTCTAAAATGAAATGGCTAGTGAAGACAAGACTTTGGAAAAACATGAGCTGTTGATATAGCATGAATAAAAGGACAAAGGATTACAAGAAACAGAAGGAATACTGGCTACTTCTAGCTGTACTGGGGAGCTTAGTAACAGAAAATGGTAAAATCAGTTTTAAATTCTTGGCTCAAGGCATAGTGAGAGAATTGGGGACATTTTGTGTTTGTGTCAAAAGTATTTGTTGTAACAGCAAGATTGACATAGCCAATAATAAAACATCCTGTCTAATGCCTTGGGTTGCTGAATTTCAGATTAAGCTGAATTTACATCTTTGTCAGATTTCTTAGTAACAGCATGTTGAATGGAAATGAGTTAGGACACCAGGATCAAAAATAAGGCTTTTAGGAGAATCCTAAACACACAAAACTCATGGAGTGTCTTGCCGGCAGAACAGAACCTCTTTTCCACTCTGTTTAGGCTATTAAAGCCTTGCCTCGAGATCCCTAGGAGGTAAGTACCTTGCAAGGGGAGCCAATTTGCCTTATGTCTCTTCCTGGCATCTCTTATTGCCTGTATTCTACAGCTAGTCAGTCAGAAATTTTAATTGCTTTCTCCGTCGATTGTCTGAAACTTGTATAAAAGGGTAGCCTATACTGAATGAAGTAAAAGTGGCATAAAATTCCTGGAGTTAAAATAGAAGATCAATCCAATAAATTATGGAAATTTTGTAGTGGATTTAGCATGGGTGACTCTAACTCTCAAACTGGTTTCCAGAGAAGACCCAGCAGACTTCAGTGAAGCTACTGGTAGAACTATATTGGGAAAAAGAGACTCAGTGTTATTAAAAAACATGATAGCAGTTGTTCTTGATAGGCCTTTGAAGACCTTTGAGACACTGCCTTTGAAATGAGCTCCCTGATTCCAGTGGAATCTATAAAATCACTGGAGAAAACTGATTCCAGTGGAATCTATAAAATCACTGGAGAAAAAGTTTAAGATAAAGGAGATATGAGCCAAATTCAACATAGAATGTGATGCATAATGTAAGTAGCTGCATCACCTTTTATAGGAGGAGACAACCATATCTTTATTACAAAGTTGATAAAGATAAGAAGATGGTTGTAGATGATGGACAGGTTTCTGTTTGGTTGCAGGAATTTAATTCTTGTTTTTCAAGTTTCTATGCAAAGTATGGGGCAAGGTTATTTGCTGTGAGTGAGGGCAAATGAAAAGTCAGAGATCTAAGGAAAGAAAAGGTGGTTTGAGAGAGTTCTTGCAGAGATGAGAGTTAAGTAATGAGAAAAACAGAAGAGGTTCAGTGCACAGCCATGTTGAAATTAATAACAATGAATATATAATGGCACAATTAGGCCCTCCTATGTGATTTCTCCAGGAATATTCAACAAATGGGTGTAGGATGTGGAAGAAGGATCACAGCACTCATCCTGAGTTGGAAAACTGTAGCTATATTTGCCACTGTCTTTGTCAGGGAGGACATAGATATGCACACACTGCGGTGAAACTCAGTACAGGCTATAATGGAATCACAGAGCAGGAAGTGATCAATCCTTTTAGATTTGTGAACAGCTATTCTATTATAAAAAGAAAATAAAGGAAATAAAGAAGGAAGAGGGAGACTGTTTCATAGAGAAGGCGCCCCTTGATTAAATGCTTGGAAGACTTGAGGACTGAGATACATGTAAGGTGGAGGAGTGACTACTCAGGATGAAGGTAAAGCTGTGTGAAAATATATTGGTTTTGAGAATCAACTTTCTGCATCTTGAATAATGTAGGGAAATGGTTCAAAAATATTTCTCACAAAATATTAAACTGGGGTTGCAAATTTAATTCAAGTAATTTAGTGACCTTGTATTTTCATCTTGTCATTGATACTAGGACCAACTAGAGAGTCTAGGCCTACCTACTCATCCAGCTACAGAAACATTCAGAGAGGTAGCTAATAACAAACAATAACTAGTACTTAACATGACCAACAAATAACTGTGCTCCTAGAGCCCAAGCAGATAATAGCAATCCATTGAATAAGCAAAGCAATCAACCAGCATTTAACATTTGATGGTTGCAAACAAAACAAACAAATGAACAAACAAAAAACTATATTTCTCAGCACATGAGGATTTTACTTCCCAATGCTAGAATAGTGCTGAGTACATCAGTAATTTACTTTTATATGATGTTTCCTATTATCCAAAGACACTATAACAAAGGGTATTGGTTACGGTGTCTGGAAAGTAATCTATAATTTAAAGTGATGGAAGTAACACAGAGGAAGTAAAATGGTCTTCTATGGATATAAAGTTAAATTTCCTAAAATAGCACATGTCTGAGATATTTCCATCTATGTAACTTCTAACGTATTCTATATTTTCACATTGTTTTTTCTTTTTTGAATAGGGAGAGTAGATCCCTTTTATTGTTAGTATTTAATGAATACTTATGAGTGTTTTATCAGAAAGTTAATGGACTTTAAATGTTACAAAGTTTCTTGACTTCTCAAATATTATGTAATTGAATGTAAAATTAACATTTCTCTTCAAATATTATGTAACCCATATCATTCAAAACAGAAGTTGTAAAGGAATTAGACATTTTTTTAACACTGCTTCACAGCAAACTTTGCCTTTATTTCAAGTTAGCTCCCACTTGAGATTCTGGTGGAACTTTATTTTATCTCCTTGCATGACCAAACAAATCCACCAACTCAGGGTAATATAGAATCAGAGTGACAGGACCACTTCATAGGTATGCTAGTGGCCTTGAATTACGGCCAAAGTATCTGGATTGCCTGTTTCTTAGTATGAATAATCAAATGAGACTTAATCAGAATTAGTACAAAACAGGCTTAATTTAAGATGCTTTTGTAAAATTTGAAGCTATTTATTAAATGCCTTCTATATTTGGCTAAAAAGACACTATAGTGTACAATTCAATTTCTTTTCAATTTGCAAAAGGTAAAGAAATAAGTCCAGTATTTTTCACCAAAAATAACTCCTCTATAAAGAAGTTTTGCACTTTTGTTCTATTATTGTTGTTTTGTGTATTTGTTTTTGTTTTGTGGGTGCACAGAATTGGATTAATCATGGTCCTGGGGTCAGGCTACACTCTGTCTTTCCATAAACTGCTTTTCTTTCTCCTCTCTTTCTCCTTTCTTTATTTCCTTTATTATCTTTTTATAATAGAATAGCCATTCACAAATATAAAACAAAATCTAGGAAGTCCTTGAAAATATGATTCATTTTATCTAACCGTATGATTCATTTAATCTTTTCTCTTTTTGCAAACTTGAAGTTTGCATCATTCTAAATCAATTTCATTATTTCACAAATTCCCATTTTATATAGTTTATCATATATACATTCATGAAAGTATATATTTTATTTTAATTATTTTTAATTCTGTGAAAAAGATTCCATGCTACATCATCTTTGGGATTGACTTATTTTTCATTTTCATTGAGATTTCTGAATATCACAGTAGTTCATTTGTTTTAACTGCTGGATATTATTTCATTGAGCAACGATAACATTTTATTCACCCACTTTCTGATTTATGAGCATTTGGAATTTTGTTATTATAACCAGCGATACTATGACCATTCTTGAATTAATAAATCTTCCCTTTTGCACATATGCAGGGATTTCTTCTGGATATATACTTAGAAGTGCAATTACTGCATGATAGGATACTTGTTAAAATCGCTGTGCTTATTTGTCAGGCTTCAGATATCATAATTTAAAACTGAACTAAATTGAAATAAGAGGAAAAATAATAGACTGTTGCTTCTTCAATAGTGTTATGAAAATAATATGATCTATAGTTGGCTTGAAAGAGTTCAAGAGTAAATGAATGTAGAAAAATTACTTATAAATGGGCTTGTACTTTGAAAAGTTCATTTGGTCATGACACTGTTTCTTTGTAGTCACTGAGAAGTAAATCATATTAAATGTAAATCATGTTATAACACAGTTATAACCAACATTTGGCAAATATATGATGCTGTAAGGAGATGGACAAGGATCAGTTATATCTGGAAATATTTTAAATATTTACTCATTAAAAGTTATTTACTCATTAAAATAACTTTCAGGAAAGAAGACCTCTGTATCCATAACTATATTACTTGTTGCCTTCTTAAACATTATTTTAACTTTTTAGATTTTCAATGTTTTCTAAAATGTGATGTACTAAATGCTTTTGCATTTTTTCTCTACCTACTTTATCATTTCCACAATTGCTACAATGCCAGCAACTTTATTTTCAAAAGTGAAGCTGGTGAAAGTCAAATCATGTTGAATCTTTTGGCAGCAGGGATCCAATCTAGTTCTTGTTATGTAATTGCCTGTTCAGAAGAATACTCTTCTTGTAAACATTGCTTCTATAATATACTTTTTGACATTCTAATGGATTTTCCATATTCCCTCTGAGTAACAGTGTGACATGATGATAGTCCTTTGGACTATTAATAAATTCTGTCATCATTCTGGCATAATTGATCACATTTACTGCTATGCTTCCCTTGCCCCATTTGGAAAAGAAAATATAGATAAAATATTCCCCTTAAAATCCCTTTAAATGCACATTAGCATTAGCCATGAATTACCCTTTGTACTGTCAGCAGAAGTAACCATGAGCCAAAAAAGGGTTTATCTGTTCTTTGAATGATTAAAGATTTGAAGCAGCCACAATAAACAGTGACTCTGGAAATTGAAGCAAAAGTAAGCTGTGCCCTTATTTTCATAATCCTTATTTTCATACACTGATGCTCTTCCCCATTTGATAACCTCCTTCTTCACTCTCTTGAACTGGTGAGATATAGAGGAAGAGGCCTTATATAGTGTCAAATGTGTAGAATAATGTAGCAATCAGTATCAGGGCTGTATTGCCTGCCTAGTCCTTCTAATTACCACCAAAATCACCTCACAGGAAATAATAAATGAAGTTTTCTTTCTGTCACCATATATTTGACCCCTTGTATCCCATCAGTCTTCGCCCTTCCCCACTTCCCTCTGGCAACCACTAGTCCACTGTTCATGCGTCTGTTTGTCATATTTTTTGTTGCTTTTAGATGTATATTACACATATAAGTGATATGTAGTTTTCAACTTTTTCTGTCTGGCTTATCTTACTTAGCATGATTATCTCAAGATCCATCCATTTGGTAACAAATAGCAGTATTTCATCTCTTCTTATAGCTAATATTCCATTGTATATATGTACCACATCTTCTTTATCCAATCATCTATTGTAGGACACTTCAGTTGTTTCCATGTCCTGGCTACCATAACTAATGCTGTTATAAACATTGATGTGCATGTATCTTTTTGGAAAAATATTTTCAAGTCTTTGGGGTAGATACCCAGTAGAGGGATTGCTAGATCATATGGTAGATCAGTTCTTAGTTTTTTGAGAAAATTCCATATTGTTTCCATAGTGATTTGTACAGGATTCAAATTTTTAGGGAGTTTTCTAAATGGCTCAACTTGTATCACATAAACACCTTTCAACTAGGAAAAAAGG